>NW_004567132.1:25702490-25816927 GCF_000260355.1 Condylura cristata | reverse complement strand
GAACCTACTATTTGACCATGGATGCACATTTTCTGTGTGTCTAATCTGTAAAATTGCTAAGCAGTGCCATGTAATTCTCACTTAATTCCCACAGCTATCCTCAAAAAGGAGGTACCATTTTTCCTAATTTAAACAAAAAAGAGGCTGAGATTTGAGGATTGGTTTGGCCATCAGTAAAAAAGAAGAATTTTACAAATCCCACTTTCTTAAAAGTCTAATCTTTTAAGACTTAGAACTTTTGAGAGGAATCTTTAGCACCTAAACCAAAAAGGAGGAACAGTTGTCATGGAAATAAACCTCTCTGGTATTAAATCACCTTTGTGTTTTGTGATCCCAACCACATACATCAAGACTTCGTCAAGCTTTTAAATGTAGTTGGCACCTGCTTTAGAGAGGGTACTGAACAAAGGGAATACCAACAGACAAGAATAATCTAGTCATCAGCTATTCCTGCTGGGACTAAATAAAGCTGCCAGTAGAACTAAATAGGAGTGAGGTGGTAAATCCCACCATCTGAACCCTAGTCAGAGCCATGGACACAACATCAAAGCTAGGGAGCAGACTAACAGACTATGTCCCTCATCAGGGACATTCAGCTACCCCCAGGTGAGTACCCCTGACCCGAATGCCAAAGCTAGGAAGAATCCTTGAGGTTACCAAGATCAAGTATTTTATGAGTAATATACTAGAGATGCCAAGTGACAAAGGAAATGTCCCACTAAAGTCAGGAAAACGCCATGATGAAGAGACAGAGCCTCCTCATCTCATTAATCTGAACAGCAGGTGAAGAAACCACGGGGGTTTCCATAGTGCCACGACACACGGAACAAAGATTTCTATTTTAAGAGCTCAGCCCTGCACCTGCTCTACCCAGCTGGACTTAGCAAAAGAAGAAATGAAAACAAGTGTCTCTCACTATCAGACTGGTGTCCGGTCCAAGTCACAGGCTGCTAAATCATGGGGGTGGGGGCCTGTCCTCCCAAGATTCCTGATTCAGACACTACAGAGCTGGTCACCATAATGCCAAGGGGAAAAGTGAGGCAGGACTGTTCCAGTCATGAGCACATGGAGTCTCAGTGTGTGCAGATCAAGCAGGAGTGGGAAGCAAGAGAAGGCCCAGCTTAGCCACAGATCATAGGAGGAGTTAAGGTTTCACACCCTCTACTCAGCATGCCCAGGAAAAGACAATTGCTAGGTTTGGGAATAAACTGCCAAGAGGAGAAGACAAATATCTTAACATCATTTCGTTTCTTCAGTGTAATAATACAAACGCAATGGGAAGATTATGGACTTGAGAAGCCAGGTGGACCTGACTTTGAATCCAGCTCTACTACCAACTTGGTTTTGGTTGCTCAACTTGGTGTTGAGCAAGATTTAACACTTTGAAACCTCAGTTTCCTCATCTGTGATTCTAAGCTAGTAACAGAGCATCTCTGAGAAGGCTGTTTCGTGGGCCAAAACAACATGATAGTGCTTACGGCCTAGGTGCAGGTAGCTACTCTTCATGTTTTCGTAAGCCTAAAATCAGAACATCGATTCCAACAAGCTACTCCATGATTCGGTTTCTTCATTTCAGAACGTAAACTATGACACCTAATTTTGTGACTATCTAGCATCCTCCTCTTCCCCAAAAGCAATTCGAATTCAAAGGATTCTGGGAATTTCAGTAGGTTGTGTTATGACCCCTTCACTCTGTCAAAACCTGCTTTAAAATCTGTTGCATGCAGTTATCAAAACCCACAAACTACTTTAGCAACAGATGACAATAAGCAAGAATTTATAGTGTGCTCACACTCTTATCTGTTATTATAGTAGAAAGAATTGCAAGATGCCAGAATATTCCCTGTGAATTGCCTTATTGAAGGAATGGGTTATCCTAGTTTAAATAAACTGAAGAGATTTAAAAGGTCATGACTGAAGTGAAATAAAACTAGCAGAGCTGATTTCCTTTCTTATTTAATAATGTTCTTACTTTGAGATTCAGAAACTCACAGTATTATACGTTGTGTTATAAAAGGGAAAAATTGAAATCAAGCATCTATTTCATAAAAAATCACATCAATTTCATTTTACACACTCATACTTCTGATTGTGTAAGAGCTTTTAAAACCATAAAGACTTCAGAGTTGTAAGGAGTGCTGTGATTGATGGCTTGCCTCTGATGTCTGATGTGGGGGATGTTTCCCTTTGTCTGCAGCAAACTTCTGCCCATCAGTATGCTGCTGTCTTGAAGTCCAAGGAAGCCAGAGCCCCTCCTCGGCCACCACCTCACTAGCAATCTTGGGCATGCCACTGGGCCTCAGTTTCCCAGTGTGTAACATGAGGGGGTCAAACTGAAGGAAACTTCAGTTACTTTTTTGGATTTGATGTCAAGTCAAATCCAAAGATGTGGAAGTGACCGCTTTAATAAGAAGAGGTCTTTTTTGAATACTAAAAAGTTCTTACTTTATTCCTCTTAGAGAGAATTTGAAAATTCCAACTTATGTGCCAAATGACCAGGCACAGGAGGAGGCACGACTCTGGGGAAGACAGCTGGCCCAAAAGGAGCTGAGTAACAGATAACACGGACTGCGGCCTCCATGCAGATTGACCTGCAGCTCCTCTGCTGTGGGACCTGTGCCCGCCAGATAGACCTTTAGGGGTTCACTGCCCAAACATGTGCTTGGCCACATGGAAGCTGAGAACTGGCCTATCAAGTCCAAAAGTGAGATTAATTGACCCAATTATTTAAACAATGGAGTCAGAAGAAAACAAATTAAATCTAGAAATCCCTTGAATGTCTGTGTCTTAGTGTCCACACTGAAAATTGCCAAGGCAACTGATCATCTGTCCTTTTCTGTCATCTGTGCTGAGGCTGCTTCTAGAGAGATTTCTACCCTCCAATGGCATGTTTTAAATACGCCAGGGGCCCACATTGGAAATAAAGCCTAATGAAATAACTCTAAATTGAAAACAGATCTTACACGAGGCTCTGGTTCTGACCCTGTGTGATGCCGAGTCATTTAGCCTGTCGACAATGAGCCGCCATATAAAATTGAACATAAAAACAGCTGCTTTGAGCTACACAACATTGAGTGATGGGCACACAAACAAGGTTCCAGAAAATTCTTGGCAAAGTTACTGTGCTCAGTCTTCTGAAGGACAGCTCCCAAGATGGGGGGCAGAATTCACTCCTGAAAGGCAGCATGGGCTCCTGCCTCTTCTGCCAATGACGTGGAAGGGAATTGCGTGTCCCGCTGACAGCGGCTCACAGCCCTGCCCTCCTCCCTGTTTACTTAGTCCTGTGTAACTATACCAGTGGGGACAATTTCCCTCATGTCCACCTTTTGGAAAGACACCTGCAGCCATACTCAGAAACTGAAAATCAAAGTTTCCACTTTAGTGTTCAGAGTTTCTGACCAAAAGACTTACACCATCTGGTTATCAAACAGAATCTAACACCAGGGTTGAATCCTGGAACTGAGTGGGTTATTTCTGTAATTCTCGGTGAGATAATACACGTAGGATTTAGTACATGAAGCTTCAACTTAACAGTAAACATATATGTATAAATGAATGTCTATGTCTTATCTCACCCTCAGACAACTTTTTGCTTGTTTGTTTGATGACTAGGGATAGAAAATTGTGGAAATAAACTAAAATAATCCTCATGTGGATGAAAGGTAACACTTGTGAAATTGGCAATATAAATCAGTAAACTCTTGTAGCTTAGTAACACATCAAAAACCACTACAAATGTATTCCCTCTAATTCATTCACTTCAACATGTCTAAAAATCAAATACTAGAAATATCCTAAATACTCAACAGTAGGAGAAATGGTATAAATAATGAAAACCTAAGAGGAAGCTTCTGAAGTCTGTGTGGTAACACAGAAAAGTCAAGTAAGACCTTTGTAAAACATGGAATTCTAGGCACTTTACAGTTTGCTTTGTGTAAAAATATATGTTCCCATCAATAACTATTGGAAAGAAAACATAGGCCAAAATAGTAAGACAGTAACATTAAAATGCAAAATTGTTCTTGTTCCAAAATTTCACAATGAAATTTTGTTGCTGAATAGCATTTTCCCAGTAAGTGATACTCAGAAACAGGGAAATACTGCCAATACTGCAAAGTGGAAACAGAAATAAGCTGTTGCCATGTTTTCAGATTCAGTCCGAACAAATGAATTTGTTCTGTGTCTAGCCCTAGACAGATCATTCCACAATGGAGAAGCCTTTGCCCAGCGCCCAATGTTAATTAAGCACAGTTACTTAGCCCACAGACATAATTGATAATTGCTTCCTAACAGTTTGAAGAGATCCAAAAGGAAAATTTCACCACTGACAGTAAATTATCTTTTGTTATTAACTGACATGTCATCCATAAACCTAAACTCACCATTCTGGATTATGAAAGTGAAAATATCTGACCTAAACAATTGTCTAAAATAAAATAACGGGGTATATTCGTGGACTGATGCATGCGCATGCCTTAATTCATCAAGTCACTGCTCTCAAATTTCTCACTTTTAGTTGCTAGTTCCATTCTTGAAAGCACTCCAAAGAACAAAAATGCATTAAATAAAAACACTACAGAGTACACTTAATATTTCACTATAGTGAAATTCAAGCAGTACAAAAGAATAATCGTGGGAAGTTAGTCTACATCCACCTGCCGCCCAATCAAGGGAGTCTTAATAAAATATTTAGCTCTAAATGAGGTCTTTTAATGAAAGAGGTCTTTTAATGAAAATGAAACCCAACAACTATGTTAAGAAATAAAAGAAACTATATATAGGGATATAAGGATGTAAGTTATATGAGCTCTCCCTGCAGAGCAAAATAATTCTTGAACTACTTCTAAAACCAAAACTTTTAGAATTCATTTAGAATTACCCTTACTATATCCTATATACTCATATTATTAAAAGTGCTACTTATTTTAATTATAAATTATTTTTAATTATATCTAGACTTTATTCTCTTATTTGAATAAATATTTTTGACCATTTATTTATTCACCACCATTATTTATATTCAAAATACACTCAGAATGGGAAATGTTATTTTGCAATTCCTACAGAAAGGGACATGCAGAAAATATATTTCGCCCCATGAATGTATAATTAATACGTGTATTCCACTTGTGTGTAATTTTAAAAAGTTATGGTTAAGGTTACTTAGCAAAGGATTCCTCTTTTCTCAAAACTTTCAGATTTAAGTATAGAATTCCCTGTATGTACATGTCTGGTAAAACAAATATTTCTTTTAGAAATAAGAATATATAGTGAATTTTTTAATTAATTCTAACTTGATAAAATATTGACTATTAATTACACCAAGAAAACTGGACTTAAGAGAAAGGAGCTGATCAGTCACATCATCCCAGAGAACACAGTTCTCAGCTCTGCAAAGTATTTCAACAATTTTCCAGATCAACACTTGGATGTATTATCAGCTTAAGTTAATGCTTATTCAAAGACTCAACTTCTCATGCCCCAAACAGTTTATTTGGATGAAACCATGCTCATTTTTTCACAATTAGAATTATATCTATCACCCGCTTTATGCTTAATCATTACATTTTGCTTAATTTATCGACATTTTACCCAAGCCTTTCCCTTTAAGAGGCTTTAACTCATTTCTCAAAACAGAACAGCATAAAATTATACACTGTGCTATACTTACTGAGGAATGAAAAGGAACATGCCTTCTCAGCTGGGGCGTAAAGAAGGGGGGGATGGTTGGGAAAGGCAAACTATCCGGGATTACATGGAATTGTTTTCCAGCACACTGGATTTTCCCTTGGATTTTCCAGTCACACACACATACACGCACACACAGCCTGGGTGAGATCCAACTGGGACCAGCATTAACCAAGTTTCTGTACAGGCAGCGGGTTGGCACCATTCACTGTGGGAGCCCTATTAGCAGCCCAGTGTGGGGCCTCATGGGGTCACAGGTGCCTCCAGTAACAAGGACCTGTTACACGTTAACAATGTTCACTGCCAGAGTTTGACCCATTCTCCCCAGGAAAGCTTCCGCACTCCATAACCTGTGACCTCTGAGGACCTGTGTGCTCATGTTCAGGGCGTAGCATCTGGATGAAGATGCCCTGGAGAAGCAGGGAGGCAGGGACTCCAGCCCAGCTCAGCCTGCACTGTGAGCAGTGGCGTCTTTGTGTACCCACACGCACCAAGAGAAGGCCGAGGCCAGGAGAGGTAGATAAGAATGATTTAACTGAAGGTATGTCCTCTAGACACTTAATTACTCAGCTCTAACTACCCCTGACATTTTGTTGGTTAAGTAGCCACAGTGGTCCTCCAGAATCAGTCACTTTGGGTGAGATGGCTTGACGAAACTGCAGAAATGGCAAACATGAATATTTGTGCACTGCAAATGGAGGAATATTAATGGAAAAGTCAGAACTATTTTAGGGTATTTTATTTCCAGCAGGTGCCAACCTGTTGTCTGTACAGAAACTCAGGTTGGAGCTGGTGCCAGTTAGATCCCACCTAGGTTGTATGTGTATTTATGTGATTGGGAAATACAAGGGAAGTCTTTTTTATATCAGCATTTTATACTATTACATGCCACAGAGGGCTAAGAACTCCAGCCATTGCCTATTAGCACCACCATGCAAGTGTCTTTAGGTCAAACATAATCAGTAGAAGGAGTGGAGTCTCCAAGTACATTGCACACACCTGCCAAGCACTCCAAAGAGACAAGGAAGAACCAGCCAGTTTTGATAGAGCTTGGCTTGACTGCTTGTTTGACATTCCTAAGTCCTTGCAGTGTTCCCTACCTAAAACAAGAGGGGTAACTCTGAAATGGAAGTTGACAGATAAATTCTAGGCAGGGAGTGGGGAGGTTGGGGTTGGGGTGGGTGGTAGTAGATACCCACCCTAGGGGTTCACTCTGTGGCAATGCTGATCCCAACCTGTCAGTTTGAAGGGTGTCTCCAGTGTTCTGGGCTGGAGCGCCACCTGCTGGCCGGAGTGAGGAGCTACTACTCTGCCCAATAAAGACTAAAGCCTGGAGCTTGGAAGACCCAGCACCTGAACTCCTTTGTTTGATGGCAGCTTGTCCATCCTTAAATACTTATTATTTGAGTAATAAAGGGAGGAGACATGGGAGACAGCCAGGTAGACACACTTGGAAGGGACATCTGGAAGAGACACATGGGTGAAAGCCACATGCGGAGGCTGTTTCTGCCTTGGCAGAGATAACTGACACCCATTATTTTGAACTCATTGTGGATTGTTTTAAATTTTGAAACTGTTCAGTTCTTTGGCACCTGACCTAAGGTCTAACTCCTTTCCTTTGGTTCCTTGTCAGACGGTACCTTGGACTTGTGGCAAACGTTAAGGCTTCAGCCACCCCACTCTGTGTTAAGCTTGTTTGGTTGGGCATTGGCCCATGAAGGGATAATTTTGGAGTTGGATTAAAGGGGAACTATTATTTGAAATCCTTTCTTCTCTTTCTCTAGGCACACCAATTCTACTAGAAACACTAAGAACATACTTCCTTTGCATTTGTGTACACAGCTGGCTGAACTGAAGCCCCAGTAATGAGCTCCCCTTAACAGTTTGGGGTCCCTGGTCACATGGTGACAACATCATTCATAGGTCCTTGGAACCTTCAACAAAGTATAATGAAAGCAGGTCCTCAAGCATGGCTTTGTTGTACATGGGCCAGATTCGTTTTTCACCTGTTAGAAAATGCATAAACCTTGACAACATGCTAGATAAGACACAGATCATATATAGTGTGTTATTCCATTTATATGACATGTCCACTTATACGAGAAGCTGTAACGACAAAATGACTGCATGGCTGCCTGACTGCTCAGGACTGGGGGATGTAGTGGGAAGTGCTGGGGTAAATAGGAAATGACTGCCAGTGGGCAGTTTCCCTTGGGTAGTAAAAGCCACCAAATTATACACTTTATAATTGTGTGAGTTAATTTTATAGCAAGTGAGTTATCCTGACAAGGGAAAATTTTTTAATTAAAAAAAATTTTTTTAAAGATTTATTTATTTACACATAAGAACTGGGGTACCGACCAGAGGTGTGGGGGGTCAGAGGATTCACCAGAGAAAGGGGAACAGAACAGACTGACTGACTGAAATACACTGCCGAGGGAAGCAGGAGAGACAGGAAGGGTCTGCCAAGCCATGTGGGTCACCTAGCTGTCGGGGATTGACTTCATGCTGCAGTAGCTTTCCATAGCTTCATAGTGCTGTGATTTAACCTCTTGTGCCCCCAGGGAGGGACACAAAAACAAAAATTTGTTTTAATTATTTTATTTCAGCAAAATGACTACCTACTTTGTAAGGCTTTCCTGACTTCCCCAAGCAGAATACACACACGCCCACAGGCATACAGCACACACACACTCATCTCAAGTAAATTTGCATGGTACTTCACAAAGGCAGATGCAATTATAACATTTTTTCTCTCTGAAAACTCCAGAACAAAAATTGGCAAGCCATTTTAAGAAAAACTTTATTATAGAAAATATTATATATATAATACATATATAAATGAACATGAACTCAGCTTATGGTGTCCCTATCCAATGCACCTCTCCAAATTATTTTCAACAAGCCATTTGGCCCAGCCCAATGTTCTTAATCTTAAGGATCCTAGAAAATAAAAGTCCACAGAAGTCTACTAGTAATTAAACATTTATTAAGTGTTGTCAGTGTCAATGACATCTGTAAGCATTTGGAATGCATTAGCTCATTTAGTCCTTGAAACAAACCTAAGATAGTATGATTATACCTACTTCACACTGAGGAAATCCAAGTTTAGAGGTGAAGTATCTTTTCCAAAAGCTACAAAGTAGAAAGACAGAATTTCAAATGAAGATTACTATCTTAATCATACTTAACCTCTCTCAGAACAAAACCATGTATGTTGAACATCATTTAACATAGAAGCTGAAGCAGTAATGTCTTTCCTGAGCCAAAGTCACATACAAGGACTAGGTCATCCTGAAGCATAGATGATGTCACATGGGGGCTGGAGTTGCCCTCCATTTGAGGCAACTATCTGTGGGTTCCAAGTCACATCTAAGGCCCCAGCCGAACCCCAGCTTGCCCCAGAAGTCAAAATAAGCCAGAGCAAGAACAGCAAAGTTCACCTTGAGCTCTCAAGTGTGCTCTCCAATCCTGGAGCCACTGTCACTAGTGGTGATGGATGGAGCACCTGAAATGTGCTAGTCCAAAATGAAAGACACTGAAGGAAAATACAAACTGTGTTGAAGATTAAGCAGTTACAAAAAAAAAAAAAAAGTGAAATACTGATTGCATGCAGTAGTGTCTTAGGTTTGTTGGGTTAAATATTTTATTAAATAAATTTAAAGGGCCTCCCTGGTGGCACAAGGGGTTATGTCTTAGCACCACGAAGCAATCTCTAGCCACTGCAGCACGAGTTCCAGTCCAGGCCAGGGAGCTGACCCACACGGTGCAGCAGGCCTCTCCTGTGTCACCCTCAGCAGTGTATTTCAGTCCATCTACCTGTTCTGCTTCCCATTCTGTCTCTGGTGAGTCCTCTGACACCCTGTACCTCTAGCCTGTACCCCATCTATTGTATGTATAAATAAATCTTTAAAAATTTTTTTTAAAAATCAAAGCAACAAAAATTAACCTCATCTTTTTCTTACCTTTCTAGTATGACTACTAGAACATGTAAAATTACGTATTATGTAGCTCAAATATCCAGGAGCCTATGCTATGCTTATGACTACTAGAACATGTAAAATTACGTATTATGTAGCTCAAATATCCAGGAGCCAATGCTATGCAAACCTGTGCTGCCTTGGATACCTGCTTCTTGTGGGCTCACACCTTGTAAACACTTCTAGTAGGTTCACAAAGAAACAGGAGCGGCACCACTGGCACAGAGGAACATGAGCCACAGTTCAGTTGAACTTAGATCAGAGCTCTGGAACCTTCCAAAGTCATGGCTGGAGATTGGTCCAAACCTTCACTAAAACAGATTCTCAGTAAAATGAGGGTTAAGTACAACTCTCCTATTTAAAACGCAGGCTGGGATATACAAGATCTTGGTGAGACTCCTTCAAAATGTAGTTTTTTCTGTCACCACAGAGCTAGATATTCAGAGATCTTCTTATGACTGGACCAAAATAGAGGAATGCAGGGAGCCAGGCCTCAGTTCCTGGAGACGGGGCTGTCCTCTCTCCGGCCTTGCTACTGAGCAGAGAAGGTACTGAGATCCAACATAAAAGAATGAATGGATTACACCACTGGCCTTACTTCATTCATGTGTCTGTACAACACACTGCCCACAGAACGCTGGGGCTGACTTTCCAAGGGAAGACCTTTCTCTCCCACTCTGGACTCTACCTCCAGCCCACTGCCCACACTTTCAACCCTCTCAAAGCATCACTACAGATGTTTACTTACAGAGGTCAACTTGAGCACATTTGAATGCCAGGCTATATTGGAGTGTTTTGCCATCCTAAAAAAGCAAAGGCACTGAACCTATGTCAAAACATCATCTGATTACTGAGTCAGTGGAGAGTGAAGGCTGATGCAATCCTAGATCTGGCGGCTAGAGCTGCTAGAAGCGACAGGAAGTGAGCAAACTCAGGCATTTGAGAAGAAAGCTATGAGACACAGTTGTCATGGCACCAGTGAAGTCTGAAGGCTGAAGTCACGTCATCAGATATTGATGGCCTGATTCCTCCACCCCAGGGCCCAGCAGACAGCAAGTACTCAGTACCTGTCGTTCAAAAGGAAGAACTGATTAAAGAATGCCAGGATCCAGGGGATGTCTTTTGGATCCTAGGGCCACCACATTCTGAGAAAGAAATGCAGCTCCTAACAGCTGCGAACTGGCCCAGCTCAATTTTCAGGCTGTAGTTGCTATGAGCTGATGTGGCATGGGCAGCTTGTGTGCTGTGTTCTTCTGTGGGGCGATTTCATAGAACAGTATCAGACCAGGCCATTCTGTGACTGAGAAAGACAAAAACCAGACGACCTGGCAGTCATCTGAACTCAGACAAAACATAAACATCGTCCAAGCCACAAAATAAGACCAGACATCCCCTCTTGACTGAAGAGCAATGGCTGTTTCTTTTCCTGTCTCAGCTTTCACAACGCTCCACTCTTACCTTCTCAACAAAAATTAAGATATCTGATCGCAGAATTCTGCTTCCTGCCATTTAATCCAGAGCAAAGCTCCTCTTCCTTGAACCCACCCCCAAAAGTATCAGACATAAGCCCAAACTTAGAAGTCCCAACACCCTCTGAGACACCCCATAGCTCTTCATCATTAGTAAATTCCTCATTCAACAGGTCAATAAAACCAACTTTGCTCAGCTAAGTGTTGTGGAAGGTTTGGTTAATGGAAACCACCCTTAGCTACAAACATTGCTTCCCGGCTAGTGCACATTTCCCCTGCCTGGAAAGGGGAAAAAGGAAACACGTGCAGGAAAAGAGAAAATGGTGGCAGGTAAAGGTGATGTCTACAAAGGGCCTCACTTCCCATGGTCCTTCCCTCGGGTGTATAATGTTTTCTTCCTCTAAAGCAAGCTCATCAGAAAACAAAAACTAGTACTATAGTATAGTAACCTAGATACTGTTGGTTACCCATGAAGACTGTCCACATAAAGATAAACCAGCTCACTAACTTCAGTGTTTGAACAAATTACTTGTGACACAAGTTATAGATGATGGGTGCAACGAAAATCACAAGCTATTCAGAACCCAAAAACCACCTGGATTAGGGGCAAGGCCCAGAGCCAGAGAAGTCAGGTCTGCTTTACAGGCCTGATCGGAACAAGTTGCTTAAACTGAGACTGATTCTTATTCTACAAATTAAAAGTAGCAATGCCATCAAGTTGCTGGGAGGTAACAGGCCAAAGGCCCAGTCCAGAACCTAACCACAGTAATGACAGGCAGGTACTGACAGCCAGAGCCACCTGCTAGCCACCATTTCCCCCTCAGGACCCATCTCCTCCCTGCAATGCTGAACTCTCTTCATGAAGCTCCTCCATCATTCTTCTGTCAGCCTGCCTGTCTTCCCCAACAGACTAGGGCATCTTGAGCACAGAGCAAGCTGGGGCACAGGCGGCATCTTACTCATCTCTGTCCTATCCTTGAACCCACAATTAGAACTGGCATAGGTTAGGGGACTCAGAAGTTTGAACAGAGTATCAAAACTTTGAGAACTCTAGCTAAAACTAAAATCAAATAGATTTTATTTAAATTCAAATGATGTCCCCCCCTTGGGAGGCTTCAAAAATGCAGCAGCTTAAACGTGGTCATTTACTTTTCCAAGTGCCACACATAGAGCCTGCCTGAGCCCCTCTGATGGATCACAGCCTAATGTTTTTTCTATCTTAAATGTATCATCCATGAGACCACGATTTAATAACAATTTTATCGAAGACACTAATAAAAACTGACCTCCAAAACAAACATTTATATGGGAGCCTAGCATAGCAAGAGTGTGTTAAGATTAAAACCTCATTAATATTTATAGGAACTACAGTTTGCTTACAGGTGCCAATGTCACTGAAAACTGCTGAAAATTTACATGTGATCTAGAGCGTGGAGGTGTTTGTCAGAAAGCTAGTTAACTTTGCTGTTTGCCTTTATCCCTGAATGTAATCCATACCAAAAGAGTTTTAAATAAACATTTCAAAGTAATTAGTTCTAGCAAGTTTTCTCAGCTAAAAATGATCACCCATTTTGTGCAAAATTTGCTTTGTCATCCAGGTCAAAATAGTCTTGAAAAATAAAACACTCCTAGTCATAGGTGTCCTATTCATGTGTAAAGTGATGATTTTTTAAAAAATATACCTTGAGACTGAAAAAGAGAAGAATTCAGCAGGGAAAAGAAAACTTCTTCAATGCTCAGTCTTGATTAACTTTTATTCTGGAACTTGATTTAGCAGGAATTTAGAAGCCAAGGTCAGTAACTGTAATCCAAGCTACAAAGAGGGCGAGCCCAGTGAAATGGCTACCCCACATACTTTAGAAAATCAGCAAGTGGTGACGAGGGTTCTCAGCAGAAACTCCCATCCAGTGGGACAGATTCTGGAGTTCTGCCTAGAATTATCACTTAAAGACGATTTACAGCTCATTGGGCATACTTATGTGAAGATTAGATTTGGGAGAAGCAAGAGGAAATTCAGGTACCCATTATTACTCATTAGTTCCCGTGACTAAAGGTCTGACTAACTTAAAACTTGGGGATATTTTGTGACTTTTCTTCCATCTGTTAGCCCCACTTAGCAAGGATAATCAATGTTTTATTTCACAAATGTCTTGGAACAAAACTGATAAAAAGATGTCTCAGAGGACCCTCCCTGGTGGCACAGCAGGTTAAAGCACAGCACTAAGAAGCTAAAGACACTCCAGTATGAGCTCAATCCCTGCCCCGACAATGATCCACATGGCGTGCAGACCTCTCCTGACCTACCCGCTGCTCCCCTCAGCAGTGTACTTCGTGGATTTGCCTGTTCTGCTCCCCGCTCTGTCTGTGGTGAAACCTCTCACCACCCCTGCGCCAAAGGCCTCAGAAATAAAGGAAATATTAATTATCTAATCTTTGGCTCAAGATTTCTTTGGGTATGAATTCCATTCATGTCTGGACCTGACATTAAGTTAGGTGAATAAAATTTATTCTGATTTTGTTGCAAAACTATGACACACTCTACAGAAAAGACAGAGTCAAAAATGGCACCAAACTGTTTTATTTCAATCCTCAACGATATAAAGAGGTGATAACTTCTGATGCCAAACCATGCAAGTAATAAAAAGGTATGGACAAATTATTAACAACAAAAAGACAATCGTTTAAAAGTATTTCACATTTCACAGCAGTGCTTTGGCAGTACTGGCAAGTATATCCGGCCAATAGCTCCCAACCACAGGGACTTAAATGATGCCCCTGATCTTAGCAAATGAACAATCACATTTCCTCCTGATAGTTGACACTTTTAGTCACTACACCCCACACTGCTCCACTCGCCAGATGTTTGTAAACCTCATCGTAAAATACGTAACAGGTATTGTGCGTGGTCAGAATGAAAACGAAAACAAAACAGAGTGCGGTAGACAGGTAAACAAATTCGTCAATGTTTCCAGTAAGGCATCAAGGAAATCACTGCTGGATGGGCCCTTCATTTCACCAGTTTAAAGAAAAGCTTTGATTTACGTTTCTCAGCAAACCCAATATTCAGAAGCTTAGCCAGCAGGCTCAAGTTAAAAGTTTAAAAGACAGTTCCCTTCTCTCTTTTTTTTTTTGTTTTGGTAAATGTTTTTTATAAAACATGAAATCAAGTTCTACTTCATAAAAAAAAAATGAGTATTTTAATAGTAAAAATATATATGTCTATATTTCTCTTTTTAAAAAGACAATAATAATACTTCATAAGACTAGATTTAGCCCCCCAAACCGGCCCCCGCCAGGCGTCACCTGGCACAGACACGTTAAGGCAAAGGCTCCTGAGAGGCACGTCCACCTGGCCACGGGCGGGACGCCAAGGCGCACATGCCAGCCTGCAGTCAGCAGAAGGGCTTCTCCCTCATGTTCACCGAGCCATCCTGCATCCCGAAGTAGACTCTCTCAGCCATGTTGATGAACAGGCCCGTATCCACCACACCTGCAGAACAAAGGAAGGGCTACGTTTCAGTTTCCCAAGGCGAGAGTCAGTGATCACAGGACGGGGCCGGTACAAGCAAAGACACTGGCAGCACTGGACAAATCTCCAGCCTCTCCCTCTTGCCTAACAGTGAAAGGAGATTCTTTTTACTTTTCCCAGCAAACCCATTCCCCCCTGCCACACTCACTGGAGCCTGTTCCTGCCTCAGGGCCTTTGCTCACATCATTGTCTGGAGAAGGCATCTTGGGATGCTATAGGGGTATCAGAGGACAAGCTGTCTTTTCAATGATGTCCTCCACTACTACTCTAGATCACCCTCACCCAGTTATTCGGGGTCATACGATCTGCCTTAGTTCTTCCCCAAAGTGCACTTAGATATCTGCAATGCATAATAAACCCAACAAAGGGCCACATCAAAATAAAAAACAAGTCTCCAAACCAGTAAGAAAACAGCCTAGTAGAAATTGGGTAAAGGATTTAAAGAGCTGCTTCTGAAATGAGGCTATTCAAAATGGCCAATAAACATTAAAAATGGTGTTCAAATCAATTAGTGAAATGGGAATGCAAATTACAACTATAAGACACAACTGCACACTCACCAGAATGAATACAATGATATTTGACTGGGATACAAACATTCCCACGCATTGATAGGAGTCAAACTAGCAAAGCTTCTATGGAAAATGTTACATCTTCTAAAGCTGAACATGCTCATTCCTGATGACCAGGCAATGGTGCTAGACACAACTGCTAAGCACAGGAATGGCCACCAAGACATGTACAAGAATGGTCACTGGCTCTCCCTGGTGGTGCAATAGGTTAAAGCACCGCATTATAAAGCTCTCCGAAGCCACTGCAGCATGAGTTCAATCCCTAGCCAGGGGGCTGACCCAAATGGTGTGGCAGACCTCTCCTGACCCACCTGCTGCTCCTCTCAGCAGTGTACTTTGTCAATCTGCCTGTTCTGCTCCCCACTCTGTCTCTGGTGAACCCCCTCACCCACCACATGTCTGGCCTATACCCCAATTCTGTAAGCACAAATAAACACAAATAAATCTTTAAAAAAAAAAAAAAATGGTCACAGCAGCACTTCCCCTAACAGCTAAACACTAGAAACCTCCATCAAGAGTAGATGGTAGGGGCCTCCCTGGTGGCACAAGGAGTTCAGTCTTGGCACCCACTGTCTCAATATCCCTGGCCAGAGAAGTGACCCACTTGGCAGAGCAGACTTCTCCTGTCTCACCTGCTGTTCCCCTCAGCAGTTTATTTCATTAGATCCACCTGTTCTGCTCCCCACTCTGTCTCTGGTGAATCCTCTGCCCCTGCAGAGGATAGCCCAGTTCTTATATGCAAAAAGAAATCTTAAATGAGTAGATGGTAGTCGGTCAAGAGTAGAAACAATTCACTTTTCCCCCACACACATACAGATATAATAGATACTCTTCCACTAGCTTTGAAGCTTTCGCAGTCTCTCTGCTCTGGGTGGAACCCAACAGGACATACAAGGGAGTGACCAGTCATGCGCCGGTCAGCTGTCCCTTAAGTGTCCACACATACACCAATGTGTATGGGCCAAGAGCAGAATGACAGATATAGACAGGAATCGTGCTGTGCTTCTCCTTCCTTATCTTCCTCCAGCAGCAAATACCACAATGGATGAGGCTAGGAAGCAAGCAATGCATACTGGTGATTCTGGTGGCTCTGTACTGACAGATACCAAGCCTCTCTGACCTACCTTGGGATACAGCCTCTGCTGACAGGCAGAGGGCAAAGTGTGGGAGAAATTTCCTCACAAGGACATCTCATTGTCTCAATAAGCCAAGGAAGGTCTGAAGAGGCGCAACAGAGCTACCTAGTGGGCACTGTGAGAAGTCCACCAGAGGAACAGCGCCACAGCGGTGAGCTGCTTCCTACCGGCCCCTGGGTCTGTCTGAATCATCATTAGGGGCAAATTTTGCACTCTGAAAATAGCGACCTCTATGTTTCATCTTCTTCCTGCTTTCTTGGCTCTTTAATTCTTCCACTAAAAATATGACACAAAGTGAGAGTAAAATAACTCAACTTGCCTTTTCTGACTTAAATCTGACAAAAAGATTGTCAACAGAAGACTGAAATAACAAACGAAAGGAATTAGCTCTTTACCTGGCGCACATGGGTAACTTCCAGCCTAGCATATGTTAACAGTGAAGACCCTATGCACCCTCCCAACAACCCAATGAGGGAGTACTAGAATTAGCCTCTTCTGTAGAGGAAGAAACTAAGATACAGAGATGTTTACAAGCTGCTCAGAGGTTGCACTGACAGAGCAGAGATCAGTTAGGATCCTTAGCCTGTGGCACAACCTACTCTTAGCCACTACTGCTCACCTGGCCTCACTTCCCCCATTAGCCACTCTCGTCTGCTCCACATCATGGAATGTTCCCAGTTAAGAATCTTAGTAACTATCTTATACAATTATCATAAGACTGTCTTCTTCTAATCCCTTCTAGTCCCAGTCTGGACTGAGAACTTAACTCTGCACTGTCTTCCATCCAGGGCCCCATCATTCCCTGGTTATCAGCTGCAACTGAAGCTCTCCACTGCTCCAAACGCACATGTCACACAATTCTTCAACATGGTTCTCAAGGAAATAAGGACTAAAACGTTAGGGTCTAGAAGCAGACAACCAAGGCTTCTATTGTGGTGCTGCAGCCATTGTGTGAATCATTTAACCTTTCTCAGTCAGTGCCTTCTTCTATATCTATCTCATTAAATGAGCTCAATGACACATTTTAAGCACAGAAAGAATTATCTGGGTTATGTTAGACTGATGCACAGGTCAAAAAGCACCTCTCCCCACTAAGGGAATTCCCCACATTCCAAAAGAAGCAACACTTTGCACCCTAGTCTCCTTGCACTCCACTAGAACTGAGCACACTCCATCTTATTCACCGGCTTCTACATGGCCACACACAATTTTCCCAGATTTACGTCAACTCTCCGGAACAGATTCCACATGGAACCACTGCCTACTTGTGGCACAGCTACCTGCCTGTGGTATGTGCCTAGTGAACGTGGGTGCACTGAGTCACTGACCCTAGTCAAAGGAATTGCAGTTGAGCTCCTGGAAGGAAGGGCTCAATGCACAGAGGGTGAGCGTATTTCAAGGTAAGCCCCCTCTGACACTACCCGCTCCAGGCTTATCCCAATGGAAGTGGGTCGTGCAACATGAAAACAACAAAGCTGCTAAGTAAGCCATACCTATTTTGGAGGAAAAGGTAAATGTGCACAAGTTAGAAACCCCAAACATCATATAAAGGAAAGTCTTCTTCCTAACCAAGTCTGCAAAAACCCCTGTCCATGCCTGCTGCAGCCAGGGAGACACGTCTGCTCGGTAACCTCCACTCATGTTACCTGGGATCATTTTGATGGTTGTGTTCACTTCACTCCACTTGTGCACCCGGTCAAACTTCCAGTCCAGGATAAAGTTCCCATTGTCTGTCACCACAGGACCCTAGAAGACAGTTTTCCACAGTGACCAAGGACATAGATACAGGTAGGCAGAGAGGGGCAGTGGAAGAGACAACCAAAAACAAGTATCTGAATTAACCCACCCCAACCAGTACACCTGCCTCACTACCTGCTTTCTAGAAGGTAGTGCTACGAAGGAGCTCTGGAGTCAGGATATGAGTCTTGATGCCACACAGGTACAGATCTCACAGGACAATTAATCCCTGTGACCCTAAGGTACCTCAAGTGCAAAAGGACAATGATACATACTTCATAAAGCAGCTTATGTACAGCCAATACAGGCCATGCATGTACCATGGAGGACTAATTCTAGTAGTAAAAAAAAAGCCTATCAACATGGCACAAAATTTTCACAGCTTTACAGTAAATGCTTTCAACAATGTAAACCTGAGTAATGCTATTTCACCCAGTACTTCCACTGATCAGGCAGTCCAACATAAAGACAAGAAGCAGGGTGGGGTGCTATGTCAAACAGGCAGGAGGTAGTTTTAGTGAATCAATCCAAAATTAAACAATGGCTCTGGGTAGATGCAAGCACTTAGGATCACAAATGTTGGCAGAACACTACAGTCCAGGCAGGAAAACTAGAACTCCCCTGCAAACCAGTCAAGAAGGTACAGGAGCTCACTTAGGAGTGCCTCAGAGCAGTATGCAAGGTGCCTGTCTACAGTATCTCCAGCTGTGAAAGAGAACCTCCACCCTCTTCTGGCATTTCAGTTACAAAGGAGTCAGAGCTCTGTACAACCACTACAGTTAGGACTGTGATTTAACAATCAGAAGACACTGGGACAAAAACACATTAAAATAAAAGTCCATGCGGTAGAGTTACAAGTAATTTGCTTTCTGTATTTTCTCAACTTTTTATATAGTTATACCTATAACCAAAATTGGTTTTTGGATTAATTCATTTTGCTTCAGTGTAAGAAAAACAAACTTCTGTGCAACCAACTTTAGCTCCATTTGGGCTATGCATCTAAGTAATATTTCTAAAGAAGAGTTCAAAAGCCCTAAGATATTCTACTTGCTCCATTTAGCCACAAAATGAGAAGAGGTGAGGAAAAAAGAAAGTAGTAACATGAAGCCTAAAAAAATCTTCTGCAGGAAGAGGGGTGGGGAGGAGGTATACAACAAAGCAGCATTTAGGGCTGTTCACTGGAATGGTCCAGGCCTTAGGTACAAAGACTAGAGCACCCAAGGTAAACCGGACCCCAAGGGACAGAAAAACAGTCATTCTCATTCCCACACTGGCACAGAGGATGTGCACTGCGTTAAGTCTGAATATAGAAATAAAGCCAGCACTCTACAAATAAACAACCCATTTAAAAGGAAGTAAATAAAAGCTGACTATGCAATCTAGGTGCAGAGGGCCTATGTGAGCCAGAAAGGCAGACAAGCACACTGAGTCTCTAAAGTGCCCTCCAGAGACTTCCCAGTCACATACTGCCTTGTTGACGGCCATTCGAAGTTCAATTTCACCCCCAAACTTCTGAGTCACAGCTCGGCTCACTGGAACATAGGCCATTGGGATGACCTCGATAGGGATTCCCTTGTGCCACTGATCCCCAAGGTTCTTTGAATCTTTCCTAGAAAGAGTACAAAAGAACAATCAATGTAAAGATGCTCAACAGTACAGATAAACACCAAATTCGGGAACGGGGTTAACTACATACAGTGAGAGGGTCCAGGGAGCAAGGAGGGACAAGTGTACAGGGTTTTAAATATACTGGCTGTGTTTTCCTTTGAAAAAAGAATCCGAAGTAAATCTTACAATCTGTGTGTTCAGCTTGTGAATATACAGGTATTTATTTTTTTCCCTACAGTGTTTACTTTCTTCCTACAGCTATTTTATAAGCAAATACATTTTTTAATTAACATGCTCAGCCAGCACAAGTACATTCTGCTGGACTTCCTGAAGGAGAATCCAAGTCTGCTCAAAGAGCGTCCCTAACACAAGCCTCCCGTGTGGCAATCCCTGACCTCAGAGGGCATGCTGAGTCACTGCCTGTGGCAGGGTTCATCCTGCTTGCTGAGGTTCCCTGTGAGGGTCAAATGAGTGATATGTGAAGACATGCTCTATTAACAAGGGTGACAGGATACTGCCTCCTCCTCCCTGTGGACACATGAAATAGAAACATCTGTCTTCAGTATGAAGCAAAACAAAAGATAGCTTTAATCCCTAAGCATCAGAAAGTCTCAAAAGGTTATACAGGGGTCTCTCTGGTGGCACAGGGGTTAAAGTTTCAGCACTACCAAGCTATCACCAGCCACTGTGGTATGAGTTCGATCCCCAGCCAGGGAGCTGACCCACATGGCTCAGCAGATGTCTCCTGTCTTGCCTGCTACTCCCCACTCAGCAGTGTCCCTCAATAAATTCACCTTTTCTGCTCCCCACTCTGTTGCATTCTCTCGAGCCCCTCACCTATGGCCTACACCCCAGTTCTTGTATAAATAAATCTTAAAAAAGAAGTCATATAATCCCTTCCTTTATTTCCTCCTCTATAAAATGGAGATGAGTTCTGGGGTCTAATCTGTCTCCATCAGACATTTCAGAACACAGGGCACTGTACCTGAAATCAGCAATGACAATGAAGCGACTAGCATAGCCAGCCACAATTTTCTCCTGGGTCAAGCAGCCTCTGGAGATGAGAAGAAACAAATAAACACAGGATTAAGAAAAACGCAGGGAACTAAGGTCAGATACAGGAAACCCAAATCCATTTCATTCTGGCACTTTAAGAGAAATTCTATTTTAAATCCTTGAAGGGACATATCTAAGCCACCATGTTATACAATGGAGTGAACCCCTCCTAAATTCAGTAAACCCCTCCAAAGTAACTGTATTTGGAGTTGGGGCCTCTGAGGAAGAGATCAACAAGGTTTATTAAGGCTGATCTGATAGGACTCAAATGCTTATAGAGAGAGACATCAGAGAGTCACTTGCTGCAAGCCTCCCGCTGCCACATGAGGATAGTGAGGAGAAGATGACTGCCTGTTAGCCAGAAAGAGTCCTCACAGAAACCTCCCTGTTGACACCTTGATCTTGACGTTCTAACTTTCAGAACTGGGAGAATTTCTCATTTATAAGTTTCTATTGTTTAAACCATCCAGTCGATGTTATTTAATTAGTAGCCCAAGCTGACTAAGACATGTTGCTTATAGTAATGAGACTGTGGGAGCATCAATATGTGTCTAGAAGAAATGTGGAAAATGGAAAACCGTCCCCAGTCCAGCTGGGCCCAGTGCCATCCAGGATACCAGTGAGCGGATGTGAGCTTCGCACATATGCTTCTCTATAACTTGAGAAGGACAAGTCTTGAACAACTTGCCCTAGGGGATATTGACAGTCTGAGGTAATGGAGAGAGCACATGAGATTTTTTTTTAAAAATTGTGATATTCCAGTTCTGCCTGAATGTAAGAAACAACAGGATTTCACCTTTCTCCATTCATCATTCTCTACTTGCCCAAATCAACACTCAAGATCACATACTGAGGCCTTCAGACCTAACAACCTAGTCCTAGTAATGTCAGGCTAGATTTAAAGTTTGAACCAGTAGAATGCAAAGAGAACCTGTTAGAATGAATAAGCTCAATGAAGACTGTGACCTGCAGCAGGAACAACAGGCTGGCTCTATGGCCACATGTATCAGCATCCTCATGACAATCTCAAGTACAAGTCACAGCAGTAATTTGTTCTGTATTCCATTCTGCTTTGCTAAGGATTAAGTGGCAGAAACCCTTTAACGAGAAAGTTCCCACAACACTCACCCACCGCCCTTGATGAGATTGAGGTCAGCATCTACTTCATCAGCACCATCGATGGCGAGGTCAATCTGTGATGGCGGGGAGAAGTATAACAACCACTAAGGCTTCTGAGGACACTGTGCTAACCCTGAACACCAGACCCTCAGGTGCTCTGATAGGTATGTACATTTATTCCCATTTAACAAATCAAGAAGCTAAGATTCTGAAAGGTCGAGTTCTTCTGCTGGAGTCACCAGTAGAAAAAATACAGGGCTGGGTTCAGCTCATGCACGTGACATTATACTCTTTTCCCATTGATGGGCTTCTTGTGAACAAACTGGAATTACTGACAGTACATAATTCAAATATGAGTGGTATCACCCCCAAGAACAGACATAGAGGTATCTATTAAATTTGTATTAAATTTTCACTGGGGGAAGTTGGAGAACATTAAAGAAAAAAAACAAAGAGTGATGCAGAAGTTTGTACTAACAAGGCCAAAACACGGGCAACTTTGAGCAGACAGAAATTAAAGTATAAAGTTGACATGTCTGATGTGATCAGAACTGGAAATTACCAGAACTGAGGCACCCCCACTAATAACTCTACCAAACACCTGAGTTTTGCATACTTCCTTATCAAAAAACTCTACCGCCAGCTCCTAAAGTAGCTGGGTTCAATCATCTTTCAAAATTCAAAATCAAGGAAAGTAGGTATTTCCCATCACTCCTGGTACTCTGCCTGTGTTTCATGGCAGGGCTTGGGCACCAAATCTGTTACAAGGCAGGGAGAAGGGCACCCATGAACCCTCAAACCTGCCTGCTCTAAATAGGTTCTGCCATCCACCACATCAAGACAAAACATGTTAAGACTTTTAATGGAAAGAGCTTTTAATACAATCTGTGCAATCTAGCAAATATGAAGAATACAGTTTCTAAATCTAACACCCAAAATTACCCATCCCCTTGTAGGTAAAAGTCCACCCAAAAGGCCCAAAGCAAGATCTGAAAGCCCACCACAAGTCTAGAGCAACTGCTGGCAGAGACCCATAAAAAAGGGTCAGAAATGGCCAACAAGTCTGGGATGAAAAGGACAAAAATCAAAATCAAGAGAAACACTGCCACAGTTGACCACCACACAAGTCTCTCACCTGCATCTGTTTCACCCAGTGCAGGACCAAGAAACAAGAAAGCTTCTTCACATGTCTCTCTGTTCCATGTGCCTCCCTCAGGTCTCCTTCTGGCTCCCTACTCTACTTCCATCCTCTTCAGTCTCCTCTCCAGATTATTCTTCTCCCTGCTCAGCTCCACCCTCCTTCTGGGTGGGGCAGGGAACCTGGAACCTCCCCTTTTCCTGGGGACCACCCTGTTACACAAGGACAATATGGGAGATTCAAATGTGGATTTTTAAAACAGCAGCATTAAAAAAAGCTCAGAAGGATAAAAGACTTTAGGATACAAATTCGATTCAAGCTGAAATCCGAAGTTGCTTGCTAGGTGCTGAATCCTAGAATGCTTCATTGGGTGCCCATTGTCCATTCTTTTATGGATGGACCTGTAGCAGGGTAGTCCCCAAGAAAAGGGGAAGTTCCAGGTTCCCTGCCCCACCCAGGAGGAGGAAGGAAGCAGGATGGAGAGCCAGGAGACCTGAGGAAGAGACATGGAGCAGCAAGCATGTGATGCAGAGACCGTGCTTGTTTCTTGGCCCTGGACTGGTTGAAAGAGATGTGGGTGAGAGACCCAAGGGAGGTTGACTATGGCAGTGTTTATATTGATTTTGATTGTGCTCTTTTCCTCCCAGACTTGGCTGTCATTTCTGACCCTTTTCTATGGGTCCCGGCCAGAAAATGCTTTAAGTCTGTGATGGGCTTTTAGACCTTGCTTTGAACCAAACCCTTTTGGGTGGACTTTTGCCCACGAGGGGATGGGTAACTTTAGGTGTTTGATTTAGAAATTATACTCTTTGTCTTCCATATTGTATACTCACTGTATTAAAGTTCCTTTTCTTTAAAGTCTTATGTTTTGTCTTGATGCAGTAGATGGCAGAACCTATTTAGACCGGGCAGGTTTGGGGGTTCAGTGGTGGCCCCCCTCCCTGCCCTGTAATAGACCCACTGTCTGCATTTACAGCCTGCACTGCTTCCCCCTCCCCTCCTTAGGCCCCCCAGGTTAGCCCAAGGGCAGGGCTGTACCATGGTAATGCTGAGGCCTGGGAAAGTGGTGACCTTTTCTGTCTGGGTGCCAGGCTTACTCTGCTCACAGCTGATTCAGCCTGTGTCCTGGCTCTGCCCACACAAATCTCCCAGTAATTCTACTTGTTAGTCCTACTAACTCCTCAAGGCCCATGTGTATACCATGATGACATAGTTACCAGACCACCATCAAGCCCCGCACTCCCAGTAGGTTTTGAAGGTGCTGTAACCCTGCTTCACTCTTCCATCCAGCATGGTGTTCTCCCCTCCCCCACCATGCATCAACACAATCCTCTCACTCAGCCTCTCACTAATCACCCAGCTGGTCCGGGCACTGAGCACATATGCCCACGTGGTTGCCTAGAAATTCATCTAACGCCTCTAGAATGTAATTTCCTGCCTCTGCCACCTAAATTTCAGAGCTTCACTGAAACATTGCCTCTTCCAGCAAAACCTTTCTAAGGAGAACTTGTCTAGAGGCAGAAGTACTAACTTCAGACTCAGGCTCTACCGCTTACCAAATGCATGGCTTTAGGCAAATGGTTCATCTTCTCTGTGACTTTTTCACACCTGTGAGATGCGATAATGGTAGCATCTCAAGACTTGGAGATGAACATGGCACTTGGCACAACAGTAAGTACCTAGTGAGGGCTTGGTAAGTGCTCACTATGAGCTACTAACCCTCATGGACTTTCAGTCTCCTCTGGAAGTGTTTGATCCTTTCACCATAAAATGGCACTTTAATCTCTTAATGTTGTTGGCTGTCTCAGATGATCATTTCTTCCTTTCACTTACAGGTAAGCTCTGTGAGCAGGCTCACCCTTACACCTCTGCACAAGGACCCCAGGAAGCCATGAAAGCAGCCTGGGCTCGTCCAATTCCTGTTCCCAACCCACAGATACACACCCAGGACTGCACTAGACACTAACAACCTTTCCACTTGTCACTTTAGTCATGTTTAATAATCCAGATTCCAGGAAAAAAAGATAACATAACTAAATGACCTTTCTCCCAACTCAATGTGACATCCATAGCCCACGAACAAGGGACAGCCATAAAGAGAAGGGAGGACATAACAGCCCCACTCTCACCTCTGGGTGTCGGTCCAGGTCACTGAGAGTTAAGCCATACTGCAGGATAAGCTGGCGGGCCTAGGGGAACAGGAAAGAGCACTTCGCATCAAAGCAGAACAAGTGGAAGCATCATGAGGATTCCTGGGAAGCTCACACTGCTGACTTTAATACCCTGACCCTGTCTCACACCCTCCCCTGTGGTTAATGGCAGGAGAGTGTCACCAGGTTACTCTACTGTCACCCGGTCATCACCACCTCCTGGGCCTGAATGAGGGAACCCAAAAATAGAAAACTTTTCCTGAAGGCATGTCTTGAATATATTTTCTACTTAAAGTGAAAAGCAGAAAAGGTACCAGAAGATCTCAGTTCTAATCATTAATAAACTAGGTCTCAGTTCTAATCGTTAATAAACTAGTCAAGTGATCTCTGGTAAGTTTTCTCAACTATAAAAAGCTGGAGATGTATGAAAAGACAGTGTCAATTTTCAGATGCAATCTCCCAAGACCCTAGGAATAAAACCAAAACTCTGGAATTTGCAATAACTGGCTTTATTTGGATCCTGATTCAAACAAACTATAGAAAATAGTTTTTAAGGGATAAAACAATAGCAGATTGTTTATTGAATGCTATTCAAGATTATAGTAATTTTTTAGTATTGTGGAGATGTTTAAATATCTCCCTATTTTTCAGAAAGACATACTAAAATACATACAATGAAATTACACTATGTCTACCAAAACCTATACAATGCAATGTTACTTCAATTTAAAAAGAAACTATACTATGTAAAAGGAGAAACTATACGATGCCTGGGATGTCTTTCAAAGTAACTGAGGTAGAGACTGGGGTACAGATAAAATTGCCCATGAACTGATAATTGTTGAAACTTAGATAGGTATATGGATTTTATTATATTGTTCTTTATTCTTTTTGAAGTTTTTCATAATAAAAAGTTAAAATAAACTGACTGGAAAAGCAAGTTAAAAAAAAATGACTGTTCTTATTAAAGTAAAATATATAATGAAAGGAGAAAACAAAAATAATATGGCTGGATTTGATCTCAGCTCCCAAATTTCTTCAGAAGTAGCACTTGAGACCCAGGGAGTAAAACAATAGTGGGAATGTCTGAAATGCAGCCTCCAGGATTAGGCAGTGATCCCCACCCACAGGGCTCAGGGTGGGTCTGTGGGACAGCAGAAGGGATGCAGAGGACAGTGCTGAAGGTTGTGTGTGGGTGGGGGCATAAGGAGAAGGGTGAGGAATAGTGGGGAGCTCTAGCCTGACTCTACCCCCCAGCCCCTCCCTTCTCTCTCTACCTCCTCTTCCTCTCCCTTCTTTTATCACACATAATGTGACACTAATAATGCTATTAACAATAATTACTTTTCTAGAGTCCTCTGAGGTCTTGGCATTTCCTCCTCTGCCTGAAATGTCCCGTGCCTCCTGCCAATAATGTCTCTCAGGCCCAACTCAATTGTCAACCTTTCCAGAAAGTGCCCCCAATCCCTTAAGCAAAGGAGTCCTTCCATCAACAGGCTCTCCAACTCTCTCCCCGTTCTGCCTGGATTACTCACCAGTCCCTTGCTGACAGCCCTGCGCATACAGAACAATCATAATCACAAGTGGCATGGGCTTCACCTTGCCTGGGTGTTATGGGCAGAGAGGTGTTGCCCTAAGGAAAGACAAACTGGCGTTCTAATCCTGCAAATACAGTCTGGCTCACCTCAGAGGGTGAGCCCTAGTCCAACATGACTGTATCCTCAGATGGGGAAACTTGGACACCAAGACAGATGAAACCAAGGAAAGGAAAATACCTCGAACAGGAAAGAGAGAGATCAGGGAAATGAACCCAAAGCCAAGCCAAAGCCAAAAAAACACCAAAGTTTGATTAGTCTGGTTTATTTCACAGTCTCCAACAGAATCGACAAGTTGATCTGGGACTGTCCAGTTTGCAAAACTCAGAGACAGTAAGTTTCTGTTTTGTAAGTCACTCAGTTATGTGATTTTTTGTTGTTGTTGTTGTTGTTACAGAAACCCTATAAAATGACTATACTGAATTCAACACAACCGTCCTAGCCTGGAATATTGCCTGTCACTGGCTCAGTAGCACTGACAGTCTCAGATTGAAAGCACAATCTTTTTGACACCAAGTTACTCCAAGCTCACAAGCTAAGGGATTTCCTGAGGGTGTGGAGCAAATACCCCATAGTTTCCCTCTTCTAGCTCTTTGAAGTACAGGAAACAGAAGGACCAGCCTCTGCTTCTGGGGGAAGAAAAAATAAAAAAGAGCAGGAAACAAAGCCTTTCTTTCAGTCCAATAGCTGGTGCCCCGATGCCACTTGTGATTACAGGCAGTGGATGGGGCAAGCTAAGTAAGGGTGCCATCTTTCACAATGAAATCTGAAACTGCATTTTCCCATTAACCTCCTAAGGACATATACCAAGAGCCAGAGTAAGCAATAAACACTACAGTTTACTTAGGGCTTATACCAGATCTGACTTTCAAATGCCTTTTCCCCCTTCTTTTAAAAGCTCTTAACTTTATTTAAAAGGAAAATCTACAAAACTCCTCCAAAACCCTATAGGTTTACCTATGTTAACAGGAGGGTATCAAATATTTCTGTTTTTCTTTCAATCATTTCAGGAGACTGCATCTGGTTAAATTTAATGCAGAGTATTAAATTTAATACTTTGGGCATGATGGGAAAAAAACCAGCAACTCTGAACACCTGTGAATGACTCCTCACCTAAGGAACCAGCAGTGGTAGCCATTTCCCATTCTGCACACACAGTTACTGACAACCGCCACTCAACAGATGTAGGTTCAGAGCAAACAATCTTAAACACACAAGATCAAACTCCTAAGTAATGATAATTTGAACACCTGTATTTAGTTCAGCTCTTCCTAAAAGCCTCTCTAAAGCTACAAAATCAAAAAGAGGAGAAAGAGCAACTTTTAAAGTTGGGCCTGTGTTGGGCAGTGGCAAATGGCAGAAATAAGAAACAGAAATACAAATCCACTATTGGAGAAAATGAAAAAGTAATCAAAATAAAAACAAAGACCCTCCCCAAAAGTTCAGGACTCAGTGGCACTGTGAACTTTAGGAAGTGGACATGACAGCAGGAATAAAAAGAAGATGGGCTAGAAAGCTATTTATTTAAGAAACTGTTACATCTACATATCCTTCTCCACTACTTCCAAACCAGCATGTTTACTCTCTGGAGAAAGTCAAATAGCAGGTGTCAGGACGGGGCTGCCAGGCAGTTCCAGACTAGAGTACTGCTCCCGTGAGTTCCTGCAGCATAGCAGTTACTCCCAAACGCAGAGCTGTAAAGGAGGACTATTTATTGCAACTTCTGAGTCCATGGATTAACTGGGAAGACTGATTTGGGCTGGTCGGTGTTGGAAGGTCTCACTCACACACTTGGAGCCATCCCCCAGAAGATTAGCCTGGGCTTGTTCACATGGTCGCTCAGTGCTTTTAGGATCAAGAGGGCCAAACTCAATGCAAAAGCACTTTTCAAGCTTCTGCATACCATTTGGTCACACTTTATTGACAAAACAAGTCATACAATCAAGCCCATAGTCAAAGGTATTTCTTGGATTTTAAAAAATCTGGTATATATACAGGGGAATACTACTCAGCTATAAAAAAAAAGTTGAGCTCTTGCAACATGGATGGAATCTGGAAGGGTCAATGCTACGCAAAGCAAGGCAGGGGAAAGACAAAAACCAGATGGTATCATTTATATGTAAAATGTAAAGAAACAAAATAATGGGGCAGATTAAAACAAGCGAACAACACTAGAAAATCATGGAATCAAGACTACAAAGGGGGAGGGGGAAAGAGAGAGAGAGGGCACAATGGACTATCGTGGAAGGCTGTGGGTGCCTTGGTGGTGTGTAGAATGGTAACATGCATTTTAGCAGGTATGGTCCTATGGTTCTGCATCACATGAAATGCTGTAAACGAGTGCTCTCTTAAAATCACCAGTAAGACCTCAGGGAGGTGAGAAAAAAGTAAATCCATAAAACAAAACCAAAAAATGTTGGAGGAAAAAAGTTATCTGAAACTATGAGAGCAAAGAAAATATGAAAATGAAAAATGAGAGCAAAGCAAGCTCAACAAACAGGTTAGGAAAAAACAAAGCTGAAAATACAAAAGAATAAATCAGAGCAAAAGCACCAAGAACAATGCAGAATTATCTACTAAGTAAAGTGACTCGGAGAGACTAAAATAAAGACATTTCAGACATCTAAAGTGTCAACAAAAATGTGTGTCCCATCTACCTGAAGGATGTGCTTCAAAACTAAAAAGAAAACAAAACAGGGCCCCCCCTGGTGGCGCAACAGGTTAAAGCAGAGCACTGTGAAGCCGTCTGCAGCCACTGCAACACGAGTTGGATCCCCCCCCAGAGGGTGACCCACATGGCACAGGAAGCCTCTGTCTCACCCGCTGCTCCCCCAGCGGAGCACTTTGTGGATCTGCCTGTTCTGCTCCCCACTCTGTCTCTGGTGAAGCCTCTCACCGCCCCTGCCCCTCTGGCCTGTACCCAATTCTGTATGCATAAATAAATAAATCTTAAAAAAAATTAAAAACAGGCCCTTCCTGGTGGCGCAGCGGGTTAAAAGCACAACATGAGAATCTAAAGCCGCTTCCTCATGAGTTTGATTCCCGCCTGCCCCAGAGGTGACATGGCGCGGCAGACCTCTCCTGACCCGCCCGCTGCTACCCTCAGCAGTGTACTTCGTTGATCTGCCTGTTCTGTTCCCCACTCTGTCTCTGGTGAAGCCTCTCACCGCCCTTGAGCCTCTGGCCTGTACCCCAGTTCTGTATGCACAAAATAAATAAATCTTTAAAAAAAAAAATAAAAACAAAACAAAAGTTGGTATAGGAAAACAGAACCAAGAAACAGTTTGATTCAAAACAGGAGAAAGGAGAAAGAAATGTCTTGACTGGGAAGGGGACTTGAGACATCAGCCCAGTGTAGCCACGACAGCCTGACCAATCCCAAAGACTCAGAAAGACTTGTCTGAAAAGAAGAAACTGATGGAGCAGAATACCCACCATGTTGTAAAGAAGTAAGACTTTCCCCTCTGGTAAAGCCTGGGGCTGGATTAGAAAGTAGCTCACAGACCACCGAGTAAATGAAAAATCAAAGTTAACATTTACTAACTTATGCAAAGATAAGACAGGTAGAGAGGAGTCATCACAGGACATTATATAGTTCAGCTACATGTTAAAATTCTGTTTGGTATTAACAATTACCAAAATATAGTTGTACTAGAAGGTTGAGAGAGAAGTTATGTGTGTAAACTGTGGAAGCAAGGAGGTAAAAGATAACCAAATGTTCCTCTTCTAGCCATCTAGTCAGTGTAGAGTTACTACCTAAAGTTGAAAAAAAAAAAAAAAACTTTATTTAGCAAGGAAAACAGGTTTACTCCAAGGACAGTAAAACAAAAATCTGATAAATTAAAAGTTGGCTTTTTTTTAAAATCATTTATTTATTTTTGTATAGAATATCTGGGGTGTAGGTCACAGGTGTGGGGGCAGTGAGAGGATTCACCAGACACAGAGCGGGGAGCAGACTAGGTGGATCTACTGAAATACACTGCTGCGGGGAGCAGCAGGAGAGAGAGGAATGGTCTGCTGCGTCATATGTGGGTTAGCTCCCTGGCTAGGGACTGAAATCAAGCCCTGGCAGTGACTGCTGATATTTAACTCTTATGCCACCAGGGAGGCCCCAATAAATTTTCAAAGCCTGTCTATCTAAAAAATGTTGTCAAGCGTGGTGGAAAAAGGGTGTAGTGGTTAGTTTTATTTAAAAATAAGAATGATTTGACTCTTCAATCCATGTGTACATATAGCTAATTAGAAATATGCGCCAATATCAATTAATTCATTAAATAAGAAGTAAAAATACTAAATGATTAAGTCACTTGGCAAAATTAGACACTAAGCTTTTCAAAAACCAAGAGAACCTATCATACTCATTCCAAATTCGCAAGCACCTCCTCAGGACAACAGGATTTCAAGGCAAGAAGAGGGCGATGTAAAACAACTCATTTTCTAGTATGAAGCAGAAATTTCAGTATTATCTTCAGGCCCCTGGGAGTCCCCAAGAAACTTAACTTCAAAGTAGCTGTGACTGCATGCCCTACTCTAACACACTATCCTGCTTACCTGGAATCCCTCCACCACCCCTACTCTGGCAAGCTGGGACACATACCTGGTTTACCTAGAACCTCAAGGCCCCTTCAACCACTGTCTTCCTTCACCAGAGTTCACTCCAGGTGGCAGGGCTTTAGTCCCCAGGCCTAGTTAAGATTTCTAATACCCCATTGTCCAAAACTAAGCCCCAGTCTCCACATCCTTTACCCCAGTTCACAAAACATCCCCGACAAACCCCTGCCCTCAATGATCAGATGAGGGTTGGGGTGGGGCTATCTGAGCTCCTCTCTCCTTCCTCTTTCAAAATCCACCCTTCCCTTTTCTTTCATTTTATAATGCAAACATTTGACATGAACTCAAAATACTGCACTTACATTACTGACACATCACTTGATACCCTTTAGCCTGTTTTTCAATCTAAAAATGGAGATAAAATTCCACAAGAGACACAACCATCTTACACGCTTCATCATGCCTAGTGCCAAGATGGATGCAAGCAGGCACTGGGTGAATAAGTGAATGCATCTAAAACCACACTTCTGAGCAGCAATCAATCACCAGTAAATAAACTCCCACCTAGAACCATCCTGATGCACAACTCAAAGCCACACTTCCATGTCCTCAGGGACCTAGAAGATTCAGCAGCAACTATCAAGATGCAAAAAAGAAAAAAAAAAAGAAAAAAAGACATACCTGAAAGGAAGTGGGAATACAGACAAGGTTCAGATTTTCTTGTTTGACTCGTTCAGCTGTGGAGACAAAAGTTGTGTTGGTTATTTTTTCATTCTTTTCACTCTATTTTTCTTGTTTGTGTACATTCACTCAAATCCAAGAGAAAAGGACAGTTCACTGACAGCTTCCTCTCCTTCTGTGTCCCTACCCTTGGTAGGAAGTTGGTGAGCATACATCACATATTACACAAGACAGGAACACTGGAACGCCTGAGGAGGCTTAGGGTCTCACAGAAAGCAATGGCATTGTTTGTTGTTAGTACGTGCCTGACGATATTCAAAGAACTTTGTACACAGGAACTATTTCAAACCTAACAACCCTAAAATAAGTTGTTATATCCATTACACACATGAGGAAACGGAGGCACAGAGATGTACTGTAACTGGATTAGTGCACAGCTATCGGGTGGGAGAGGCAGTCTAGTTCCATAGTCTTTAACTACTTCCCTATGCTGGCTTTTATAGGGAAAAGCTAGAGCTTGATTTTGACTTTCAGTAGAAAAATATTATCGTATGTAGGCCGAAGAGGGCAGTTAAAGAATGTTTATTCACTCATTTTGGAGTTGTACTTTTCAGGAAAGCTTAATTAAAAAAAAAAAAAAGTTGTCATTAAAATTTCGTATATTTTCAATCACTAGATGTGCAATTTCAGAAACTTGGAGGCCCCTATTATGAAATCCATAGTTATTCCTTTGCCCTGAAATCCTGCACACACTCAGGGCTAAAGTAGAAAGGTGTGCAATACTGAAGCCCTTGTTAGGCCAATAAGAAGGCTCCAGAAGCTCACACCACCACTACAACCACTCCTTAAAGGCCAAGTATTCCTGGACTTTGTCTCCTGAGCACTGCCCCTTGGCACCTAGAAGAGATCTGCATTCCAGCAAGTCCCTCCTCTGGGCTTTGTTCTCAACAAACAGCAAGGCAGTAAAACCTGTTGAGCGGCCACCTGAGCTGACAATTCCTGAGACTCTGCTAAGCACTCAGACTCCCCAATCTGAATGAAGTCAGCACTGACAGAAGGCAGTCATCAATCTGGGAAACTCATAACCACCCCAGAGTCTTGGGCAGGGCAAGCCTGTGCTGAGCTTGATTTGTTAGCCTTAGAGTACCCAAGGAAGCCACAGGCTTTGGAGAGGTTGCACAAACATGGGCCCTATGATACTTAAAATTGAGCTCTTCCCCATCAGCTCACAAGAGTAAACAAACCTGTGGTAATGCATGAAGACACATCTGAAAAATCCCTCTCTTAAAGCAGGCAGTCTCCCCAACTCCATGCCAATGGAGTCACCTAGGCAGGGACCAAGCCAGTACCCCACTTACACATCTCCCCACCATCCACACAAAATACCCAGTGGAGAGCCCAAGAACATACCAATTCGCTGCACCGCATGGACAATTGTAGAACCACTTCCAATTCCCAGTACTTGGTTATTCTGCCAAGAAAAGGGGAGTAAAAAGCAAAACTTAACACCATCTCTTACTCCTTCTTCAGCCAACTTCCTAGAGTTATAAAATTACAGTGGACCCTGGAGTAACAGAGGCCTGAACTGCGACAGCCCACTTCTACAGATGTTCTTATAAACAGACAACTAAAACTTACACAGCCTGGATAAACACAGTACAGTACTATAAATGTATTTTCTCTTATTATTTCTTAAATAACTTTCTTGTCAAGCTTTATTATAAAAAGACTGTATATGATGCATATAACATACAAAACATGTGCTGTTTATCATCTGTAAGGCTACCGGTTAATATTAGCCTATTTGCAGTGATGTGGATTTCTTACCATGAGGCAGGAATAGAAATGGGGCACCAACCCTAACCCGAGTTGCTCAAGGGTCAACTGCATTAGGACCAGCAGTTCACCAACGTGGGGCTCAAAATTATTTTATCCTTGTGCCCAGTGGCAGTTTATCAGCAGAGATACTCTCCTTTTACTTCTGACACTGACATCACCAGTTCTTCCTACTGAACGATAATGAGGCAAATTAAAAATGCTGTTTATCTGAGCATAAATCCATTCAAATCAGGCAGCATCCAATCTAGCAGAAAGAAACTGTACAAAATGAATTTTGTAATACGAAGGGAGTAGGAACAACAATATCTTATACTAGGCAAAAAAAAAAGGGGGTTGTTATTCTAAGGCCATGTTCTTTTAGGGGCATGGCAGGGGTCTATCAGGCCATGAGTGAGATCATCTCACTCATACCACACTGGTTGGATGAGTCCTGATTGACTGGATTAGGATACCATTTCCGGACGACTGGTAAGGATAAGTTAGCTTCAGTGTGAGGATTTAACATAAGCAATCCCACCTTGGGCCTATGGATTTATTTCAACTAAACTCCCTACATCCTGTCAGACAATCAGTATGGCTTACTTACACCGTATAGTCAGTTTCACAAACATGGCCTGCACATGAGCTCTGAAACATTCCTGGCAAAACCCACAAAACTGGGGGTGAGGGGGAAGCTCAGTTCTGTATCTGGAAATTCAGTTTCTTTTCTGCAACAGAAAAGGAAGGAAAAGGCCAAGAAAAAGCAACAGAACGTGGCACACCCTAACAGCAGAGAGCAGAGGTTTTGGCTTAACGCAAACGTAACATCCAGAAGTAAGAAGACCAATCGCAGGTTGGTGACATCACAGGGAACCTCAGGAACACATTAGGCCCACCACCTAGAGCTCTCTCAGTGTGAGTGGAAGAGGTGAGCGTCTGACACAACCATGAAATAACATGCTACATCAGATCTGTCCAGTTGGTGCACAGTTTGTACACAAGCCTGCTTCAGAAAATATGGGAAGAACAACATGAGAAACAGTCTTCATCCGCAAGAGGAAGGATTTGTAATAAATGTAGAGTATTTCCTGAGTACAAACGCCAAGGAACAGGAGTCACACGCAGTGATGCTACCTTAGGAAAGGGGGAGGGTACCTATGAGTAGACCAGGGGTGGAGCAGGAGTCCAACCCAGGTCAGTTAAACCACAAACAGCAAAAGAAGATGCGTGTATACAGTGAGGAACTTATTGGGTACTGACTTCCTAAGCAACTCCCTGGAGGCAATCCACCTGCCAATCTCAGGCAAAAGAGCTGAAAACCAAAGCAACAGCTACCAACCATACCATTAAGTACCTACCAAGAAGATTTAAAATGTTAACATAAGTAAAATCTCACAATCAAGCCCAGTGACCTTGAGATTCCATTATACTCACTTTAGCCATTAATTCAACACTGTAAGGAAAAATTTAAGACTCAGGAATGTGCGAGATTATCTGAAAGTCCTGTCAATGAAAGGCTACTATCTCAAGTCATTATCTGATCCTACCTGGGTGTATGCCTTTGTCATGACTAGGCCATTTCATAATTCTGTAGAGAAGCTTATAGAAAACTGTTAGCAGTGTAAACAATTCTTGTCCATAAAAATGGCAAACTATTATCCTAAAGATAGCATGTATTTATTTTCACATTTCTTCCCAGGTCATAGATTTACTATTCTTTGGGTTTTCCTGTAACAGTTTGCAACATCTTTTCCAGTTCCCTCCTTAATTTTCTGAGTTAAACAAAATATTTCATGTTTACTTTATTATCTGCATAATTACCAGGAGTTTAGCTTTGTAAAGACCATCTTTGGGCAACAGAAATAACCCCTCTACACAATCTCACTTTGAAGAAGCAACTTGCAGAAGTTCAATCTGTTAAAACATTTCACTCCAAATGCCTTAAGAGTTTCAGTAAGTGATTAACAACTCAACTGGCAAGGGGAAACCCATAAGGAAACCTTTCATTCAGAAAGAAAAGTCCTGAAGGCCCCTTGGGACAAACTGGGAGATAAAGCCAAAACCTTGCAATGGCCACAGGAATACCCAAAATGTCCCGTGGGCCCCTTGTCAGACAGGTCCTTCCCAAAGTGAGACTACAGCTCAAAAAAGACTGGAAAGAATGGCCAACAGAGTTACAAAGAGGAACAAACCAAAAGCTAATGTCCCCACTGCAAGCTGAGCCGCTCCAACCTACAGAGGGCGTTACACACCAACCTCAGTGCTCCCGCCCTAACAGATACCACTCTTAACAGTTCCTGGTTCCAAAGTTACCAAATATAGCAATGGCACTCGGCACCAAGCTCTGTTAGGTGAGGGATCCACCTGAGATCAAAAGCAGTGGGTGCAACAGTCCTTTCGCTACCTGGGCAAATCTGAAAAGCAAAGTCTTCAGAACATGTAGATTACAGCACAAGCACATTCACATTGACTTTATATTTGAACATGTAAAGATCTCACATGAGAAAACCCCTTGACTTATTAATGCCTGGGTAGGCTCAACCCAAGCTTAACACCTGAGCTGAAGCTGAGAGTTCTAGCTGTATTGTAATTTAAGTGCCTGACTCCTCATTACCACACTTGGCCAGACACTCATGTCACCCAGCAGGCTCGTGGCACACGATGAACTTGGGTGAGTCAGACACACTGTGTAAGGCTCCCTCAGGTTTTGGAGGAGGCTAGGAAGTGCTAGGTTCTGCCAGGTCCAGAGCTCTTGAACCACGTGGCCCTGCTATACCTTGGAGTCAAATGACTGGCCAGGAATCAGTGTCCTAGTCAAAGCCAGAGGTACCCAAAGGCTGCCTGTGAGGTGACCCAACAAAGGCAGCTAAGTTGGCAGTGCTGGAGAAGCAGACCCCTCTAATGAAACCACATGCCATATGTGCAATATCAGACTTTCACTCACCTTATCTAGTGGGATAACTGAAAATACTGCTACTGACCAACTGGAAAGCATGCCCACCGACTTCTTCAAGCCAAGTCCACTTTCCAAATAACATGGGGGCTATTAACTTTCAGGAGAGCACAGCCCTGGTAGTACTCACCCTGAGCGCAGGACTACCAGAAACAGGCAGCTCTGAGCCCAGGGTACCTACCCAAAGGATTTAACTGAGATCTCTCCAAATCTCCAAATCACCCAGGCTTGGATGTATGCTCCATACTGAAGCAGAACACCAATGGGCCAGGGAACTAGAAACCTTACACTCCCAAGATTCTAAACAAAGGGTCACCAATAACCCCATAACCTCTATATCCGTGCCCACCTTCCACACAATTCAACTAACACTTATCAGACGGGTACAACTCTGACTAACACTGAATGGAGAAGGTGAACAATCAAGCAAGCAGGAGCTTACCCCTTAGAGGGATGGGAGAGACAAAGATGACTAAAACATAAGGCACCAGCACAAAGCACCCAAGAAGTATAAAGTGGTACAAAATTTAAGAGGAGAAATCTTCCTTAGGAAGTTACGAAAAACTGAAAGAAAGAAATGGCCTTTGAACCAAACCCTGAAGTACATATGACTTATCAGGCAAAGACAGAGGAAAAGGAAGAGCCTTCGAGGTCAAAGGTAATAATGTTAAAACGCACAATCTAGTACAATCTAGCAGCAGTCTGACTTTTCCAGTGCTCTGCAATATAGGAGAAGCATAGGAGGAAACGAGGCTGTGGGCTTCAGGACGAGCAGCACAGCCTCTTCTCTGTACATCCCAGGTCCAGTACCTAGTTCTCAGCAGCTGCTACAGATGTGTTAAGAGGTTTGGATGAGGCCCCCTGAGGGCCACAGTGTAAGAGCATTCAGAAAACAGCACATATCACTTGGAAGACAGGCAGAGGGCAGCTGCAACCCCCTGGTTGTGGAGAGAGCCTAAAAGAAAGCACGGTCAGTCAAAGGGAAGAGTCAGCTCTGAGAACATTCCAAAGGTGGAATCAACAGGACCTGGCACAAAACCTACCGGGATAAACTTACACAAGTGAGTAAGCAATTTCAGACACAAAGTACTAAAGGAAAACAGTCTTATATGAGGCAAAAGATACTCCCTAAAGTGAGCAGCTAAGCCTTCAATTAGGCACATGATGATTATGCTCAATAAGCATATGGATTTGAGTTAGTTATCCTGTTCCCAAAATCTGACTCACCTCCTACCACCTGTAGCCACATTTCTGGCCATACCAAGGGCCTGATACAGACTGGGCACTCAATAAATACTGGGTAAACAAATAAAATGATTAAGTCAACGTGAAAGAGCAAAAAATACAGCATCCAAGTAGTGTTGCATCTCAGGAGAGCTTGGTAGGGGAAAGGGATGCAACTAAGGTTGGAGTGAGGTGCCCCCAAAGACCAATGCACATCTCTCCAGAATTGTCTGGTAATTTCATAGAATAATGTGGCTGTAATCCTGTATCTTGGACTCTAGCCTAGGGCAGGGACTTGTAGATTTTTATTTAACCGAATCCATAATAATGCAAAGGTCAAAGAGATTTGTGCCACAAAATATTAATGAAAGTAAATAATGAAAATCAGGATATGGGCCTGTATAGATTTCATTAACCTGTCCCATTAACTATTCACTTTATTTTCAAGGATTTGGAAATGTTATCCTATTATCCCAGTTTTGCAGCTAAGCCACTAATTCCCAAATGTAGAGCTAGAATACACATCTTATATTACCTGTATGAATTCTACCACTTGGAACATGTCACACCAGAACACGGCAGTGGTGGAACCTGTGGCAGGGCAATACAACAGGAGTCCTGAGGGCGTGGAGGGTCCTGAGCTATTCCTTCTACACAATATGCTGAGCCACAGGTTACAAAGGCACTCGCCCCACCCACTTAACCAAGCAATTTGAGGATCAAAATTCATCTAGCTACACAGAATAATTTTGCACAGTAAAGAATTGCCAAATGTAAAGAGCTACACTTCCCTAAGGGAACAAAGACAAACGCCAATAAAGCTAAGAAAATTCCACCTAAGGGCTGAGATATTCCATTTGGCTCCCAGAGTACTATAATTAAGATAATTGGCCACTAAATCCAGTCAAGTGAAGAGACTCGGCTAACAGCACCACACCAGATGTTTAACAAACAAGCTGGTGACGATCTTAGAGCTCACAGACTAAGAGACTCATCTCCACACCTCCAAACTTCAAAGAACAGCAACCTCCACACTTCCAGAGTCCACCCGACCCTGTCAAAGGCAGGAGGTGTAAAGTAAAGCTTGGGTCTTCTTTGACTGTCAGGAGGATACACTAAAGAGAGGATGCACGCTAAGCTGAAAAAAAACTCCTTGGAGTGAAATTTCAAAGCAATCTTCAAGTCGGTTCCTCAGAGGCTTCCCAGGACGGTAAAGAAAGGGAAGACCTTTCAGCAGCCCCCAAACTCACCCATGTGCATTAGCTGACAAGGAAGCCACACGGCAAGTACCTTCCAGCCCCACTCTAAACACAGATACCACCAGATTCCACTTTGCATACTGTTATCCAGCTAGACAAGGAGCCTTTATAAAGCTCACCTTCTAGGAGTCTCAGCCCCCAACTGATCCTACATCTAAAAGACTTTTTAAGGAGTAGAGAGGAAGGGGGTTTAAAGCCGCACTAAGTGCGCACACTCCGCTCTCACGCAACCCCTGCCCTTCGAGGAATTAGGCGCTCCCCGGTAGCGCCCAGAGCGCACAACCCGAGCCCATCTTGCAAAGCACAAGCACACCCCACACCCGGAGCTGCTCACTTTAACGTGGTTCTCCACCGCCGCGCGGCCCGCCAGCTTCTTGGCCTCCTCAGCCTTGGACATCGTGGAAGGAGCCGGGAAGACACTGTTCGCGTCCCCGCTGCTAGTGCTTGTACTACTAGTGCTGCCGTAGGTACCGGACTGTGAACACCCAGGAGGCTGCACGTGGGAACCCGGGACGCCCCAACGGTTCCCGCCTCCACCAGAGGCCGCGCCCCCGGCCCGCCCGGGCAGCGGGGCCAGGACCCGCCCGTAGAGGGTGCTGAAGGGCCCCGGGCGCTGCATCCCGACGCCTCTCTCCAACCTCCGCCACAGCCCCGCCCCCGTCTCCTCCGGAAGTCTGGTCTTTACGCACACGACCCGCGCCCAGTGAAACGCGGGTCTTGCTGGGAAATGTAGTTCTAGAGCTTAGATAGCCTGAAGCTGTATCCTAGGTTGAACTACGAAGCCCACAATGCTTGGTGTCTAGGTTCACAAATTGTCGGCAACTGGCTTTTGCGTCGTCAGTACCGCCCAAGTAGTGGCGGCTCCCTAGGCCAAGGAGCAGTGTTCCCGTCGCGCTTGGGTGGATCCCAGGAATTTTTTTCTTTTCTTTTTGGTCTGCCCCTACTTGGGTTAGAGACCCCGCCCCCTGTTCGTGTTTCCCCTCAAGTAAGAATGTGACGACGAACAGGAGCGCAGGGTAGTCTGTAGACATGGCGGCCTTCTTGCAAGTGACGTCTCGAGACTCTTCCCAGGAAAATGCAGTGTGAGCTGTGGCGCCCTTTGGAGTTTAAGATACAGTTCTAAAAGTTTCACAACCTCCCAGCTTTGAACGTTTTCTTGCATTTAAAAAGTTGATGCTTCGTCCTGATGGATCCTGACCTCAGAATAGACCGGAAGATACCGCAGTCTTTGTTGTCTGATAAGGACTGTTTGTTGAACTTGACTTTTTTTTTTTTAACCTTTAACTATAAAGTATCATGAAGTATAGAGAGCATGCCTGAGAAGAGTCTCACTGGTCACGATTAAAGGCCTAGAAAAACAAATGCCGTTCACAGCAGTACCAACTGTTTGGAGGTTCTTAAATAGGACCCATGTGCTTGCCCATGTTGGAATTCCTCATGTCTTCCCATGAACTCATCTCCAAACTCCAGGCCTCCCTACTCCACAAGACACCCCTATGGGCCACTCTTGTCACCGTCATCACCTGGATTTGTTATAGGGCAGGGAGAGAGGGGCACCGGTGAAGCCCAAAACCTGCCTGCTCTAAGTGGGTTCTGCCATTCGCCGCATCAAGACAAACCATATAAAACTTTAATGAAAAGGGACTTTAATACAGTGAATACACAATACGGAACACAAAGAATATAACTTCTAAATCAAACACCTGAAGTTACCCATCCCCCTTGTGGGCAAAAGCCCACCCAAAAGGGATTGGCCCAAAGCAAGGCCTGAAAGCTGCCACAAGACTAAAGCACCTTCTGACCGGGACCCATGGAAAAGGGTCAGAAATGGCCAAACAAATCTGGGAGGAAAAGAGCAAAATCAAAATCAATATAAACACTGCCATAGTCACCTCCCTACAGGTATCTCACCCACATCTGTCTTAACCAGTCCAGAGTCAGGAAACAAGCACGGTTTCTTCCTCACAGGCTTGCTGCTCCATGTGGCTTCCTCAGGTCTCCTCCTCCTTCTCCATCCAGCTTCCTTCTCTTCTCCTTTGATTCCTTCTCTTCTCTCCTTTTTCTCTGCTCAGCTCCACCCTCCTTCTGGTTGGGGCAGGGAACCTGGAACTTTCCCTTTTCCTAGGGACCACCCTGTTACAGATTCTCTGCTGTAACCCCCGAAACTGTCAACCCATTTATCCCCATCTTAATCTGCTGGGGGAAAAGTTACTTGAGGTAACATTTGAGTCCTGTGTTTTACACAGAACTGGGAAATAATAAAATTCTGCTTAAAATGCTGAACAAAATGTCTAGGGCCGGACAATTGCTGTGACTGTCCAAGGCAAATATATGACCTTGTCTGCATTTTCTTGGGGCAGTCTTTCACCATTCTTTCCACAACACTACTCAAAGGTCAATGAGCCAATTCCCTCCAGTTTCTGACATTTACACTGGGGCTTCCCACCCCCTTCAATGTTCTGTTGCCCACCTGAACATTCCTATAATCCACTCTGTTTTATCCTTCACTTAGCTAACTTCTTGGTCTTTCAACCCATGTAAAGTAAATTGGCTCCAACCATCCTTTTTACCCATTCATTGTTCGAACTTTTCTTGATCATTTACCCTCTCTAGAAAGTAATGTTTTGGAGAAGAGGGACTTTGCTTCTCTCCCCGTACCCCACCCCCCACCTTGTAAGGAGGGCCCACCCCCTGCTCATCCTTCATGTGTATGACAACAGAAGGTTCACAACAAATACCTAAAGTAGATTAGGTAACAGATTTTATGCCTCAACTCCATTCTCTTTTGTAATATGTTTTCCCAGTCTGTGGGTTATCTTCTAATTCTCTTTAACAGCAGGAAAATTTAATTTTAATGAAATCCCGCAGATTGAATCTTTCTTTCATGGATTATATATGCCTTTGGTATTGCATCTAAAAAGTCAATCCAAGTCTTGAAGCTTCCCATCAGCATGGCCACCCATCATGCTTCAGGCTTGAGGCAGCTGAACAGCAGCAGCTGGCAGAGGAGCTGGCAGAGCTCTGAAGAGGTCATGCCACTGATCCTGCACAGAGTTCAGCTCACCGCCAAGCTTGCCGTGGTGGGACTGCTGACATTCCACAATGTGGTCATGGAATTCTCTTCAGAAGGAGTAGGAATTCCTAGGGGTTTGTACAGGGATGAGAATTAGGGAAACTTAGTCTCATGGGATATCATTATATCTAAGCAAGACCTTTTGGAACAAAAGAAGAAACTTTGGGAGGTAAGAAGAAAGGACATAGTAGTTATATCTCCTGGTTTTCACCAAGAAAGAAAAGTCAACACTTAAGATGAGATCCTAATAAAATAATAATAATAATAATAATTACAAAATGTACACGTGGGAATCATGTAAAATGAAACAGGCTTTTCAAAAACCTCAAAGTTCTCATTTTTCAGAGAAAAAAATGGTTTCTTAAGTTTCTACTTTTTACACATTTCCTATTACCCCAATATGTAAGGTTATTTTGTATTGTCCCCTAAATATTCACTAGGACCAAAAATATAGACAGTGCTATCTATACCTTACATATTTTATGAATACCTTTAATTTTCAAACCAGAAGTCTTTAACTGTTTATCCCCAGATTGGCACTGTTCACTAAAAAGAGATATTACTAACTATTCTTTCACATGATGCTCAACTTCCCAGGTTGGCTCATGCAATATGTATCAGATAATACAGCCACAAGTAATGTTAAGGGGCTCCAAATTTTCTAGCACCCTACAAAATTTAACACAAATTTCGTTCTGTCAAATCAGTGTGAGACAGGAAGTATCCTAGGACAGGGGCAGGACAAGATTCAAGGACAAAAATTTTGCTGTTCTTATGGAATGGTAAACAAGAAGTTAAAAAACAAAACAAACAAAACAAAAAAACTGATAACTAAGTCCAGACACTTACTGCCCTAAATTTCCTTAGGCCATTTTTTTCTTACAAATTTTTCCTATTCCTGAGCTGTCTTTTCACCACTTATTAAGTTGGCTGCTATGGGAAACAAGTGAGTTACAGACCCAGAGGAGTCACAGACTTTGACACCAGACACATTCAAATAGGAGCTTTGGGCACACAGCCTCCATTAGATGTTCATCTTGGAGATGGACATCTTGGAGATGGTCAGGAGCCCTCCTTGACCACCAAGCTGTAGCTGACTGATGCCCACAATTAGCAACAATAAATGGATTTTAGCCTCCTCTACTCTCCTCGCTTTTTCAGAACAGTGGTTTAAAGCACAGCACTACAAAGCTATCTGTAGCCACAGCAGCGTAAGTTCGATTCCCAGCCAGGGAGGTGACCTACATGGTGCAGCAGACCTCTCCTGTCTTGCCCACTGCTCCCCTCAGCAGTGTATTTCAGTTGATCTGCCTGTTCTGCTCCCATTCTGTCTCTGGTGACTTCTCTCACTCTCCCACTGGCCTGTACCCCAGTTCTTATATGCATAAATAAATCTTAAAAAAAGAAAGAAAAGTCTCCCGCTCCACGGCAAACATGCCTTATTATCTACAAGGACCTTGCCTCCCAATTTTCCCTAGCCTAATGGAGTAACTGGTGAAGCTGAATATGATAAATATCATTTGCCCAAAACAAGTAGATTTAAGTGGCCAATTCAAACCTTTACCCTAGATTCCACATTTATTCTTACTGGCTTTGACTTTTCTAAGGAAAGGAAGCTTCTCTTAGGGAGAATTTCAACTTAGGAAATACTTCACTTCTGAGTGACAAAAAAACCAGCTCAAACTGAGTCCAGTCACAAAGGAATTGACTGATGAGCAATTTGGAAAAACGAAGAATTGGAATTTAAAACATTTGTCAGCAATTTTCACCCTGGATATTTTACACAAAACAAAGGCAGACTGATTTAAAATGCTATTCTAGTTAAATAATATAAGCAACATTATGAAAATGGGTAGCATCATGAAAATGTCTATATGTTTCACTACAGAGGATAAATTTAAATAACCAATAAACAGGAACCATTTGCAATGAATGAATGAGCAAATTCCAAGGTAGAGTTTTAGGAACAGCCCTCTTTCACTGTAGCCAATTAATCACTTTCTACCCTTACATTTTATCCCCTTTATAATCCTTAGGCTCAATGGTTGTCTTTCTGTGCAATGGTACTTCCTTGGTTCAGGCATTTACCAATTGTGTATCGCTTGCAACAGCTTCATAATGTCTCTCCCTTTCCATGGCCCTTTCAGCTCCCTTCCTTTGCCATTAGAGCATTAAAAAAAAAAAAATCAGATTATGTTATCCTTGGTTAAATCTTACAAATGGTCCTCCATGGCTTTCAGTGTAAGTCCCAGATTTTTTTTAAGATGTGCAGGGTTTTCATGAACTGACCTTTGTCCTCCCATAGCATCTTTCCTCAGGAACATCCTCACCACCTAATAGCCATCATTGTCAGCAACAAAGCTTCCCTGATACACCAAGTGCTGTCCTGTCTCCATGCCTTTGCAAAAACTGGTGCCTCCGTCTAAATGTCCTCTCCACAATTCCTTCATTAAAGTCCCTGCCTTAATCTTCCTCTGGCTCACTCCTTCTCATCCACTAAAACTCAGTCTAGGCCTCACTGAATAAACTTATCCCAGTGCTACTTTTCAGGTTATATACACATACTTAAACCAATTTTTCCCAGTAGAGGGCAAACTCCTTGCATTCAGAGCCTAGAGTCTGTATCATGGTAAGGACTTAATACATGGTTATTAAATAGACAGTGATAAATGAAAAAAAATCAGCATGTTAAAATTTCAGCACAATCCAAAAATTACGATTGCTTAAAGCTTATCAAAATGTGATTTAACATATATTACATATGTGATTAACATCATATAGGAACCATGTGAAATGTTGGAATAATAATACACAAGTAAAGAGCTGAGTTAGAAGAACCAACTTAAGGACAACCAGATGGTAGAGCTTACCCAGGACGTGGTATGTGGGAAGGGGCTCTGAGCTTACCTTGCCCTCTCCTGGGACACCACTGTCCAGCTCCTCCATGTGCTCAGTACCTGGACATCCTCCAAGGCCCTTGTTTTCAGGATTTCTGTGGAGACTGCATTATATAGGCTTCATTAAAATTTAAAATGTCTACTCTGTGAAGGAATCCTGTTAATGATGAAAAAGATGGAAAGACATGATACAGAAAAGGAGAAAACATTTGCAAACCACAATTCTGAAGAAGGAATTGTAGCTGGAGTACATAAAGCCCAAACTTAATAAAAAACAAAAACAAAAACAAAAAAAAAAAAACAAGAATCATGACAAGACATTTAACTGGAGAGGATATACTAAAAACAAACAAGTTCACAAAAAGATACTCAAATTCCTAGCCACTAGGGATGTGCAAATGAAGAAATGAAGACCACATCTATTAAAACTGCAAAATAAAAATAGCTGGTAATACTAAATACTAACAAGGAGATAGTGGAAATGGGTCCTTTACATGCTGGTATGTAAGTATTATACCACTCTGGGAAGTAGTTAGGTAAACTATTTTAATTAAAAAACTAAAAAACAAAAACAAAAACAACAACAAAAAATATGAGCCAGTAAATGCAGGCCTGGACATTTCAGAAAATGAAAACCTGTATCCACACAAAAGCCTATGTGTGAATCTTTATGGAAGCTTTATTGATAAAATAAAAGCTGGAGGCTAAACTCTCCTTCAGTGGATGAATGGCTAAACAGATTGTGGCACCTCCATGCCAAGGAATTTGAATTAATAAAAATAAATAATGAACTACTGTTACATTAAAAAATGTGCCTGAACCTCACGACAGAATGTTGAGGGGAAAAGAGCCAACCTCAAAAGGTCACGCAATACACAACACAATTCCACTTCAACAACATTGCCAAATGACATCAGACGCAGGAGAACAGCTTCATAAGTGCCTTGTTTTAGGAACAGTGAAGAAGAGAGGTTTGGGTGTGTGGAGTTTAAGTGCCTGGGAATTAACTTTTCTGACTGTAACGTAAGTGCCTTATATGCTGAGACATGCACTTCAAAGACATCCGTCTAGTATAACCACTGCCAGCTCTACAATGAGATAAAGAACTAGGCCACCTGTCAGTGAGCCTTCTTTTTCAGGAGGCCACAGTTGATAGAGATAACTGGCCATTTGAGTGACTGTTTTTCCCCTTCCCTTCCTGAAAGACCGAACCTGCAACCCTCAGGCCTCCATCCTTAAGTCCACACTCTCATGCTCATGCCATACTCATGAAGCGCACACTCTCTCTCTGCCATCCCACTCCTTGCCCGGTGGCCCTGCCAGTGCTGTGCGCCATCCAGGACTTTGTTTTTTCAAGGTTTCCTGATGGTTGTTGCTTGGTTTCATTTTGCAATCACAGTAAGAAGCACAAGGTCCAGCCACAGCTTTGGTCTGAAAGGGGAAATGTCTGTGGGAACTTGTCACAAGTCATAAGGCCCAAGTGAGTGCCCCCAGGCATCTCTGGCAGACACCATCACTGTCTATCTTTGGCAGACCACATCCAACACAAAGCAGTGTGACTATGAAAGGGGATTTAGTGGTGGTGGAGAAAGTCTGTTTCTCAGTTGTGATACTTGCTGGCAAGATAGCATTTACATAAGTTTCCTGGCTTTGATAATGTACTGTAGTTACATAAGATGAAAAATGTTTGCAACTTCCTGTGAAAATATAATTACATCAAATGTTAAAAACATACTGTTATATTCTGTATAAACTATAGTGCAATAAAGTTTTTAAAGTGATACTTTAAGTGTTTGACAGAATGCAGTCTAACAAAAACCTAAGTTGCTGCTTTGGATCCAGAAAGAATTACACCATCCCTGTGACTTCCTTGTTTCAGCTCAGAGTAATGTCTTAACTTCTCTGAGTATGCATTTCATGATGTGTAAATTAAACACTATCATTATTACAGTTGTTGTGAAGAGAATAATCAGTATAGAATGTTTAGTTCACATAATTATTCCAGACTTTAGTTTTCTTTTTCTGTTGCCTTACCCAATCAGGATACTGCTCATATAAAATATTTACAAAACAGTGAAAATTATTTAGTCATATTTATAGCTCTATGCCCAATGAAGTCACCCAACACTGGAAAGAATTGTGGTTTACTAGGAAGCAATACTTACAGTTACCACGAGGTGGCAGACCATTCCTCTAATTGAAGGATCAATTGGTCACTAGCGGTAACGGTAGGTAACTAGCTATATTTAGACTATGAAGTCGTCCTCTGTTTCCTGCTGTGAAGAATTTTTAGAACAGCTCAGTTTCTCCAGATTTTGTGACCCTTAAGTTTTGTATGTGATCCACTAGCGTCCTCAGTTAAACCTGGTTCAGCAGTTTATCAAATAATTTATCAAGCTCACACAGCAGAGTGGGAGAGCATACTCATGCTAAATATTCAGGATGTAGGCAGTTTGCTTTTAGATTGTGTATGTTTACTGCAAAGTATTTTCTCATTAAACCCTCCTTTATACAGCTATACACGATAATGGAAAATGTATTCATTTTTCTTTGGAACCTAATCTGGGCAAAGCTAAAAGAGTAAGTCCAAATAGATAAAAATGATTCAATCAGATTTCAAACCAACTGTTGCACCTTCTGGAGTCGTAGAGTAGCCAACTTGTCCCAGTTTTCCTGACTTTCCCAATTTTAGATCTGAAAACCCCATATGCCAGGAAACTCTCCAGCCCCAGTCAAACTGGAATGGTTGGCTCCCCTACCTGGGGATGGCCTTATTCTTCTTCCCTGTTTGGGGGGATTTCAGCCTGGGAAATGGAAGTGGATTTCAGCATCACCTGGATAGTCACTTACTCTGTCTTGCTTAGGCCCTGGAAACCAGGATACCAACCAGTCACATAAGCCTAACGCTACCTTTAAATCTTGTGGCAGTGTTCACAAGCAATTCTGAGACAATAAAGCCTAATATGAAGAGGAAGAGGCAGGTGTCCAAAGTTTTGGAGAAAGCATTGTAGGTAGAGGACTAGTAAGTGTCAAGGCCCTAAAATAGGGAGGAATTTAAAGTATGGATTAGACAAAAACACAGAGAGTGAAGTGGGGAAGAAGGATAGGAAGTGAAATGTCAGGCAGGGAGAGACCAGATCAGTTCTGGTCTTACAGATTTCAGTAAAGCTTTGGATTTGGTTCTTAGTTAAGAGAAACCACTGGAAAAATCTTAGGAAAGGGAAGCACATGTAACACAGGTTCTCAACAGGTGCACAGCAAGTGGTATGACACCAGCTGCAGGGTATTGGGCAAAGGCAAGAGCTCTAAAAGAGAGACCTTTTGCAAGACCTCCAGGGACCATGGTGCCCATTCTTCTGGGAACCACATTTACTTAGGCTGATTCAGAAGTGAAACTTCTAGAAACAGAGGAGATGATTTGGTGAGCTGGTGCTAATGAAAACACCCACACATTCTAGGTATTCATCAACACCTCCTCTCCTGCCCCCTCAAAGGCCAGGAGTGTGTGAACTGCTCAGCTGTGCATTTGGCACCAAAGGGCAATCGGTTAAGCATGATTAAGAGCAGCCATCAAATACATGCTTAAAGGAAGTTAGAAGGTTTGCAGAAACTCGAATCACCTTGGCCAAGAACATTGTCTCCTGGATGTGCAATGCTGGGAACAAGGAGGGACAGCGGGCCAGACATCTAAGCCGGTGGGCTCCAGGTGACAGCCCAGCCTGTAAATTAATCATGAATATGCTGCCGTAACTGTGCCATGTTATCAAGGTAAACAAATCACCTCTGTGGCCAATATGTTTGACCTGGCAGGACAAGGGCAGGCGCAGAAACAGGTATCCCGTGATGGTGACTCACAGTTGGGCTATCAGCAGTGCCTGAGAATGGGGACACCTGAGAACCCAGCAGCTGGGGAGGGGGTCAAGCTGCCATCCATCTACCCGCGGGAACACCTAAACCTCGGTCTGGGCTGACCCAAGGCACTGTCCCCCACTGTTCTCTCCTCCTTTGGGGTAGTCAATTCACAGGTACTGCATAGGCCCCAGGGAAACAGATACAGACAAGCTACCTGTAAAGATAAGCCTTCCCTCTGGCTACCCTGAGGTGACATTTGTATAAGAAATGAAGGATTAGTACTGCATTGTGCTCTTTAATCATAGGCCATGGGCCACTTTCCACACAGCCCAAATGGCAAACATCCCAGATGCTGATTTACCATTGCATCTAGTTGCCAATCTATTTTATACCTGCCTCACTTACCTGTGAGCTTCCTGAGGGCAGGGGTAATATCAAACATACCCAAAGACTAGCACTCTACATGGCATGTAACTGACAGTTAAGGTTGTTTGTTGAATGACTATTCTGGTCTAGAAATTTCTGGAGTTGGTTTTTTTTTTTTTTTGCTTTCACTTTTAAGCTTTACCATAAATAACCTCCAACTGGGCCTGTTCACTTAATTTCACCCAATTCTGACATAGGGTCAAACCTTTCTTAACAAAAGCATACCTAGAACTTCCAGTCTCGATACAAGACCAACTATCTCCAGGTTCAGGCTGCTAGAACATGAGATCAGGCCTTTGTCTGACTCTTTGGTCTTTTGTTCTGCTTGTCTAGATGTGTGAAAACTCGTCCTGGTATTCCTAGTATCACAGCTGAACAGAATATACAATCCATATTGCAAGCACGGAGCAATGGCACCTAATACTTTGAGTATGAGGAATTTTGTTTCAAGTGTCTTTTGTTTCAATTGTCTTTAAAGCAACACCTTATTTAGTATTGCAAAAATAAAGAAGTAAATCAAATAGTGATCCTATGTACTCATCAATCAGACTTTTAACAAATATTGGCATGTTGCCACATTTTCCTCCTCATCTCAGATTTTATTTGATTTGGCAATCATTTACATAACTACATAATTTGGGGAGTACAGTTTCACACCTCCCTATGTTCACATGCTTCACTCACCCTCCACTGACATTCCAGACCAAAGCCTTAACACACCTCCCCTTATCTATCTCCACCCAATCTATCTACCACCCAAATGTCCTCTGGTAACCTACTACAGTTTTTATAAAATTATAGAGTTTTGTTGTATGTTACCATTTTATTTCCTTTGGTTATTTATATTCCACACATAAGTGAAACAGAATATGTAATCATCTCAAGATCCATTTACTTTGCCCCCTCAAAGTACTATTTTATCTTTTTTAATAGCTGAGTAGAATTCCCATTAAGTTTACATAAAACAAACCTTCATGGTGTCATGTCAGAGGTTTCCATTGGTTCTATGGCTTGGTTATTGTGAGTAATGCTGCTATGGACCCAGGAGTGCATTCATCTTTTTGCATGAGTGTTTCACATGCTTTGGGTAGGTGTTGTTGGTTCAGAAGGTATTTCAATGTTAGCCTTTCCAATTTTAGTTCTTTTAGGAATCTTCATACTATTTTTGAGAGGCTGTACCAATTTATATTTCCATCAAGAGATGAATAAGAGCTTCCATATGACCCAACAATCTCACTCCTAGGTATAACCCAAAGGACACAAAAAATTGATTCAAAAGGCCACCTGTACCCCCATATCTACTTACAATAAGGAAGATGTGGAATCAACCCAAATGCCCAAATATAGATGACTGGATTAAAAAGATGTGGTACATATATGCAATGGAATATTACTCAGCAATCAAAAAGATAAGTTCATGCCTTTTGCAGCAACATGGATGGAGCTAGAAGGTATCATGCTTAGTGAAATAAGCCAGAAAGAGAAAAACACCAGATGGTTTCTCTCATAGCAGAAGTATAAGGAGCCAGGGTGGGGGGTGGGGGGGAGGGAATGTAGGGAAACAAATGTAATAGAGTAAAAATGAAAACAACCAACAACTATAAACCAGAGACATTTTATGGGGATGGAAAGGGGAACAGGATCAAAACTGGAGTGGGAAGAGCGCACTAGACTATGGTGATAGCACACAGGTGAATTGGTGGTGGGAAACCATGGGAATTACAATGGAGATGAAAAAATGCACAAAATGAAGACTGATGTAAAAAATATATAAATCAGCATTTCCTGCTCAAAAAAAAAAAAGATGGCATCTCGTTGTAGCTTTGATATGAATTTCTTTTACAATAAGTGATGTTGAACATTTTTTTCATGTGCCTGTAAGTCATCTTTATGTCTTCTTTGGAGAATAATCTATTTGCCCATTTTCTGATTGGGTTTTTTCCTTGAGTTGTAGGAGTTATCTATATTTCTTGGAAATTAGCCACTTGTCAGACATGTGATGTGCAAATATCTTTCACCCATAAGTTGCCTTTTTTTGGTTTGTTGATAATTTCCTTCACGTACAAAAACATTTGGCTTCATGTAGCTCTATTTGTCTATTTTTGCTTTCATTTCCTTTGCCGCTGGAGTTGAGCCCCCAAATACATCTCTGAAGTTGATGCCAGGCAGTATTATCACCAATGTTTTCTTTGATGTATTTTATGATTTCAACTCATACCCATTTTGAGTTATTTTATGTATGGATTTAAATGACAGTTAAGTTTCATTTTTTGGGCATGTGGCTATCCTTGCTTCCTTTGAAGGTCTGTATCTTTTGAATGGTAAGTTCAAATCATTCACATTTAAGGATTATTGATTGATAGATAAGGCTTATTTCCTGTCATTCCATCTTTTGGTTTTTTTTTTTTTTTTGGTTGTTTATTGATTGTGTGTGTGTGTGTGTGTTCTTTTTTCATGTGTTTCTATATGCCCTTTCATTTGGATGACTTTTTCTAGCCGTTTTCTTTGTTTCCTCATTTCTTCTTAGTGTCACTGTTCAAGATTTTTGTTTTTGGTTACCATGAATTTTCTATCAAGCTTTTTGTATCTAGGTTAGTTCTTTTTGTGCTAGAACCTACGGTCATTTGATTATACAGATACATTCTTGTACTTTCTCCCCTTTAATGTTTTGTTGTTATTTCATATTATTCTTATCTATAGTTCTATCAATATATTACTATTTATCTCCTGAAAGTTTTGTGTTCTTTCAGCTTTTCTTGTAGAACTCTTCAGAATTACCTGCTGAGAAAGTCTAGTGGTGCTGCAGCCCACTAATTTCCTTTGTCTGGGAAAGTCTTTACTTCTCCACATTTAAATGATAATACTGCAGGACAGTGAAGTTTTGACTGGTAGTTTCTATCTTTTAGAATCGTAAACATATCATTTTACTCTCTTCTAGTTTCTGCTCAAAACTGATGACAGTCTGACTGAGTTCCTTTTGTGTATTACATATTTTTCCCCATCAGCCAGCAATGTATTTTCTTTGTCATTGACTTTTGGTAATTTAACAATGTTCTATTGATGCAGGTCACTTCACATTTAGGGATTTGGGTGTTCTTTCAGCTTCCTGGACATCCATGTTTACTTCTGTCCTCAGGCCTGGGAAGCTCTCAGCTATTGTTCTTTTGATTAGATTCTCTGCTCCCTTCTCCTCTTCACCTTCTAGACTAACTATTATCCTTACGTTTCTTCTTCTAAAAGAATCTGATAATGTTTGTAGAATATTTTCACGTTCCCTAAATCTCTTATTTCTCTTTCAACTCCCATTTGAGTCATCTGTACATTTGTATCTTCAATTTGAGAAATTTTCTCTTCTTCCAATTTAACATTGTTTAGTATGCTTTGCATATTTATTCTCAAACCATTCCTTGTTTCTTTGTGTTTTTAAAGCAACTTCAAACTCTAGTGAAGAATTCTTTCTACTCCTTTTCTAAGGGCCTGATTCTGCATTTCTGAGTTAGAACTTCTAGGAATTAACTGAGTTTCTTTATGACTGTTATTCTAAAATCCTTGTTAAATTTTCAAATTCTATCTACTTTATATAAGGTCTCTGGAAACTTAGCCTTCTCTTTCAGCTTTTCTATCTTGTGTTCCTATGTTCCTTGTTTCCAAAGAATGTGTGTTATCTTATTTGCTTTTTCCAGTCAGGGCTTCGTGTCTTTATTTTTGTTTCTTTATCTTTGTTTAACTTGGTGGCAGGTGAAGGAAGGAAGGAAAGCTGGAGCCCAAGACTTGGCTCCTGTCTTGGTGGAGGGGTGGTATTGCAGGCAGAGTCTTACTTTGCTTCTTCCATCATGTGAGGAGGAAGCACTGAGCATCACTGCACAAGCCCGAGTTCTAGGGCCCTGCCTCCGTGCTTCTCTCTGCAGCACGCAGTGGGTCTCTCCTACTGCTCCCTCAGCACTGAGGGGGAGGTTCGGGTCGGGGTGGAGAGGGCAGAAACACTGCTGCCTGTGCAGCCTGCAGCAATTCTTCACGTTGGAACCCAGAGCCCAGGTGCCCGACTGCACTTCACCCTCACTGAAAAGATTCCCTGGACACAGTCTGTTCGCTACAGAGTCTGTGCGACAAGTTTCTTTGGCTAAACTGAATGCCTGCCACTCTGGACAGAAGTCCCTTCTCTCTGTTCCAGCACCACCACTAGCAGCCAACCTAGAGTTAAAATAGCCAGAGGTCATCGGGAGAGCCCCCCTTGTTAGCAATATAGTAATGAATTTTCCTGTGAGAAATATTGACTTCTTTCTAGTTAAGGGACAGGGTTTTTAGACCTCCCTATTCTCACACATAGGTGGAGTCTCTCTCGATGACTTTAAAACAACGGCACTGTGAGTCTCCAGGAGATTCCAAGACTAGAGAGGCTGGGTTTCCTAAATGTAGCTGTGTAGCTGGAACTTCTTTTTAGAAGCATTTGTTGGGATTAGTGTATCACAGAACACAGGAAATAACAGTCAAATCATCTTTGAAAAATGGTTTCTCTAACTTCCTAGTTTTCTGTTCTCTTTTGCTTGAAGAATAAATTCCTTGGTCTGATGAGAGGGCCTTTGATATCTGCCTTCTTCCTCTGCTGCCATATCTCCCATAACTGTGGTTCAGTGATGAGTTTCTACAGTCAAGTACACTATTCCTGGAACCCATTAAGTCCAAGCCCATCTTCTGTTCACAACAGAAGGTTTTATTGCCTGTTAAGACACTGAAAGCCTCTGTCCAAATGTCCTGTCCTAGTGTGTGTGCAGAAAGGGACTTCTGAATATAAATAAGAAAAAAGTTACCAGATGTTCAGATGTAGGGTTTTGAGAAACTGATTATGAACTAAAAACCAGTGGTGAGAGTTGGGGTTATAACCAAAAGGTTTTTCTGGAAGCTTCCTTCTTCCTGGTTTTGGTTATTTAAATGCTTTGCTTATGTAATGAAGCAATTATAGTTTCCTCCTTTAGCCCTCATTAAAAAGGGGGGGGGGGAAGAGTCGTGCATATCTCCATGAGCTTAGAAATATACCTAAATGCCTGCACAGAGGCATTTATAATACAGTCGGGACTAAGTTGGATTAATGTAGGCACTTATACTTACCAGATGTTCTTCCATTCGTGACTTGTGACGTAGTTTCACTTCAGAATCTTTCCAGAAAGATTCTCCCCTATCCTCAAGAACCCTGGATTAGGGTTTATCTCTGCTCCTCCTTCTCGGCACATTCAATAGTGCACATTCAAGTTCATGATGTGCTTGACCTTTTCATTTAAGGAAACAATTCTGAAGAATGTGGGAGGCCGGAGCTGTGCATAAAAACTGCCTCTTTCTGTCTTCTTTTCAAGATCAAGTTTCCTCCCTGCCTCATCACCCTTCTTACCCACCCATTTAGCAAAAAGGGAGTTGGTCATGAGGAGATGGCCCAGGCGGAAATGACAGTCTCTTTCTGGTCTCACTTTTCCAGCTTCTGACAGTTCTCTCAGAACAAACTGGTAAATAAACACACCAACCTCCGGCCTTGCCCACCAGCAGCCAGGCCACAGCCACATTTGCTTTCTGGGTTTCAATAAAACAGGTACGTGTATGTCACAGTCACTGTCAGCCTCTCTGAGTGAAACTAGGGCTCAACTCCAGGGTCAGATGACTGTCTCCCTGTTGACAACACAATTATGGAGCCAAGAGGAAGAATTTATTACCAGCATTACATTTCCTGCTTCTGGAATTCAAGAACTAAGGAAAAGGCTCTCAAACTGAAAGAATTTCAGGAAACTGTAGTTTTCTGGGGAAAGACTACAGAAACATGTTACCTCAAAATACAGCTGCAAGAGACAAAGCTTGTTTTTTTTTATATAAGTTTATTTTTATATCATTTTGTACATTTGTTTTTTTGTTTTTTTTTTTCATCTCAATTGTAATCCCCGTGGGTTTCCCATCACCGAGTCTTGTTTTCTTAAAGACAGATCAGAGCAACAAACTGAGCAGGCTGACAGCCATCCACATCACCTTACCCTTTGTTGACCACTACACTCAGATTACGGTTGTGTAAATAAGGCTTGAAGACATGAGACAGTGCTGGCCTTCCAGCTTATCCTGGAGGTTCTCTGACCTCAGCACACAGAGAAGGGTGGAGGCTCCCACCATCTGAACTCCAGAACAAGTCCAGGCAAACATGGTTAGATCAAGTTATTCAATTACGCAGATGTTATTGAACTTGTATTTCTTAAGAGTCTACAATGCATTTGGTGGAGGACAGATGCTACTGAGGCAGCAGTTCATGAGAGGTGCTATATTCTGACTGGGGGCAGCCCTACCTCACTGCATTTCAGGAGAATAGAGGGGATTACCCAGTCCCCCTGTTGCCAAAAAAGAATCAACGTGCAAGGATTAAAAATCAAATAGATGATGGGGGCCCTCCCTGGTGGCACAACAGGTTAAAGCTCTGCACTATGAAGCTGTCCCCAGCCACTTCAGCACGAGTTTCATCCTTGGCCAGGGAAGTGACCCATATGGCACAGCAGACCTCTCTGGACTCACCATCGCTCCCCTCAGCAGGGTATTTCAGTCAATTTGCCTCTTTTGCTCCCTGCTCTGTCTATGGTGAAACTCTCACCCCCCACACCTCTGCCGGTCCCCCAGTTCTTGTATGCATAAATAAATAAATCTTTTTTAAAAAATCAAATAGATGAATGGGCCTCCCTGGTGGTGCAAGGGGGTTAAGTCTCAGTCACTATGAAGCTCTCTGCAGCCACTGCAGCACAAGTTCAATCCCTGACCGGGGAGCTGACCCACATTGTGCAGCAGACCGCTCCTGTTAGCTGCTCCCCTCAGTAGTTTATTTCAGTCAATCTGCCTGCTCTGTTCCCCACTATATTTCTAGTGAATCCTCTCACCTCCTGCGTCTCTGTATCCCAATTCTTATCTGCAAAGGTCCTTTCTTAATGTAGCCACACAGACCGCACTTAAGTCCTCCAGCATGGAATTGTGACAACATGCTTGTAATGTTTTCTACCGGGAAAACTCAACAGAGAACATGTACCCAAAATTCCTCGCACATACCAAAATTCCAGACTCCCAGCTTGAAAGCAGGTATTTAACATAAACTACAGCATTTTTATAGTTTCTACCTGGTCATTCTTATCAATTAAGGAATGGTGAGAACACCCCCAGCCCAAATTCCCTAATGCCAGCAGAAGCCCAATCTTGCAAACAGGCCTTTTAAAGGATAGCAGTCTCACTTTCTGTTTGCTTGATTTTTTTTTTTTTCTTATTTGTTTGTTTGACCAAGATCTAAATAAGGCACTGTCTAGGGTCCCCAGGAGGAATCTGCTGTATTCTTTATTCCATAGGTGCATGAACAGCAATTAGTAGACAGCTCTTAAACATCTTTTAATTCACAGCCTCCCCTCCATTTATTTTTGCCCCTTCTAATTTATCTGTTGTTTTCCATAGTCTGGATTTTGCTTATTGAATCCTGTGGAGTTACTGGAAATATTCCTCTGCCTGTTGTCTTCCCCATGAACTGTTAGATATATCTATAGGCTTGGTAAGATGACTTCATACTTCTAGCAGGTGCTTGTTAGCTGTGGCCGTCTTTCTGTTGTGATGCCACTGCTTTAACTCTAGTTCCTACATCCATTAGTTCATGAGAGATGCAGAATGGCTGGACCTCTATTATACCTTCTTCATTAGCTAGAAAGCTTCTATAAAGAGAAGTCTTTTCCACAGTATTTGATTGCTCAGTGGTCTCCTTTGTGCAGAAATGCTTGAATCATTAACCTACCATTTTAGTTTTAAACTAATGAATTTCTCTGAAATCCTCCAAGGATTTTTAGTATCTTTTGAAAGTGTAGATTTAAACATATTTGATCGTTTTAATATTGCTGTTGTCCCATCTTCTCCCAAAGGGATTCTGTGCAACCTCTACTGGTTATTGAGCACTTTCTGGTTTTCTTTTATGACATGTCATTACAGTATCAACTTCTGCATTTCTTGCCCAAATATAGAATGAGTTGTTTTGCTAAAAATTTTCTGGTTCCAGGGTCCTCCCTGGTGGTGCAGCAGGTTAAAGCACAGCACTAAGAAGCTAAAGCCACTTCAACATGAGTTCGATCCCCGCCTACCCGCAAGGTGACCACATGGCGCGGCAGACCTCTCCTGACCCCGCCTGCTATTCTTAGCAGTGTACTTCATCAGTTGGCCTGTTCTGTTCCCCACTCTGTCTCTGGTGAATCCTCTCACCCCCTGCACCTCTGGCTTGTACCCCAGTTCTGTATGTATAAATAAATAAATCTTTTTTTAAAAAAGGAAAAAATTATTTATTAAAAAAAAAATTCCACTATTGTGATGGCGCATTGGTGATTTGGTGATGGGAAGCCCACAGGAGTTACAACTGAGATAGAAAAATGCACAAAATTATGTAAAAATAAACTATTATATCATTTTAAAAAAGAATTCATTACTATAAGTAAAAATTGTATAGAAAGTAGGTGCTAGCATGCTGAATGAAGTATGCTTAGCTTTTTAAAAAACGCAAAATAAAGATGTTTAAAAAGAATTAAAAGAATAAAAAGTTGAAGTGGTGGAATTTACATGAAAACATTCAAGAAGTATCCCTAAAACTGGTTCCTATTTGAGAACAGACTTCTAAAGTTACCTTTGAGAACCTCTAAGTACCACAGAAAAAGAACATAAAAATTCTTAGTAAGCTCAACTTTGTAAAAGATTATTTTTCCTCAGATGACCATTAGATAAAATTATAGGTTTGAGTCTGGAAGTCATTTTGAGTGGCAAATATCTATCTTCGAACACTAGAATCACACTCAGCATAGCATGAAGTCACACAAAAAGAACAGTGATGAGATATCAAGGCCAATTGCAGAGATGTCAGCCCTTGCTGCCCAATAAAATCACATGAGTAAGATAAAAGTAAGATAAGATAAAATACTTAGGTTTTCAGTAAAAAACGTTTGTCTTTTGCTTCCTTTTTAATCAGCAAATGCCTGACTGGGGGAAGCTAGGGTGCCTAAGAGTCATTGTTTTTTCAGTTTTCAAACAAATAACATCTCAGTATTTATTTATCTTTTGCCTTTTTCAGTTTTAGGTAGAAAAACTGATATTGCTTTTGTTTGCTTTAAGGTCAGGTTTACAAATTATATATAGTAAAAATCACTCCAAAAGAATATGTAGTTCTTTGATATTTGACAAATTTGAACAACTCCATCACCAAAAAAAAAAAAAAAAAAAAAGATTTCTAGCATCTGTAAACGGTTCCCTTATTCTGCAGTCAATGTCCTTGCCTTCATCATTAGTTTTTCCTTTCCCAGAATAACACATATATGACACGTATATAAACTCTAAATGCTATCTGTTAGATATAAACAGAGGTGTGTTTCTCTGAGCTGGCTACTAGCTGGCCACTTATGGGCACTGTGACCTACTTATTATCTACAAATCACAGCAGAGCATTCCTTGACTACCTATGGAGTACAGACCATATTACAAGGTAGATCCAGGACGCCTAGTCCGCTGTTGGCCTGACTACATGACTAGCCCCACGGTAGTCTCAGGATAACTCTGCCTGTGATGACATTATACTTTGCTGATGCAACTGTCTCTTGACATATGGTCACGATGTCATTCGTAAAACTTTGCCGCCCCAGACCACCCTGGTGGCGCAGCAGGTTAGAGCACAGCACTGAGAAGCTAAAGCCACTTCTGCATGAGTTTGATTCCTGCCTGCCCCGGAGGAGACCACATGGCATGGCTCCTGGCCCGCCCACTGCTCCCCTCAGCAGTGTACTTCGTGGATCTGCCTGTTCTGCTCCCCCTCTGTCTCTGGTGAATCCTTTCGCTGCCCCTGAGCCTCTGGCCTGTACCCCAGTTCTGTATGCACAAATAAATAAATCTTTAAAAAAAAAAAACTTTGCCGCCCCATCCCTATCCCATTCTCCAGGCCCTATTCCTTATACCATTGTTGCATGATTAGCTTTTACTGGCCTGTATGCTTTCAATTTAAAAAAATAGCAAAGAACTTCTGCTCAAGTAGCAGAATCTTACCTTGCAAACCTGCCCCATGACTGTTGCATCCCTCATTGCATTCCTGCCACAAAGTGACAGACAACGTAATTATTTGTGTCTGAACTCTTTCACTTAGCACAATGCTTTAAAAATGCATCCAAGTTATTCATGAATCTGTGGCTTGTTTCTTTTTATTGCTGAGTCATAAGGTACATCATCTGGATGTACCACAATTTAATTATACATTCACTAGTGGATAGGCACTTTTAGTGTTTCCAGTTTTAGTAATCATTAATAAAGCTGCAATAAACATTCACATACAGGTCTCTTGGGTAAAAACCTAGAAATGCAATTGTTAGCGTATATCATAAGTATATGTCTAATGGTATGTAAAAATGCCAACCTCTTTTACCAATTTGCATGTAGACCACCACCAATATATGAGAGCTCCAATTACTCTCCATCCTTTCCAGCAACTACTTAGCTGTGCTAACATGTATGGAACAATATCTTGTGCCTGTTGTTCATGCTAGATGCAGAGCAGATATAACTAGTTACTTTCACATTATTATGTTCTCTAGAATCTTGTATTCATTCATGTCCTATGTGAAGTGATTTTATAGTTTCTCTAACTAGAGGCATGGCCTATTTTTCTGCCTCATTGATGTTGCAGCTGGACATTTGCGTTTCCTTAGCTAACGGAATGTGAGTGGGAGTAACAACAGTTTTGATCAGAGGCCATGTAGGTTTCCACTCACCTTTCTTATGCTTCTGCCACTGCCAGTAAGAAAATCATGCTCTGGCTAGGTAAGTTAATTCCCAGGTGAAAGGTGTCAGAGAATAAATGTTTGCTGTTTTTCACCGCACTTCAGGCTGGTACTTACACAGCATTATTACGGCAATAGCAATATGCAATATACTCAGTGTGTATTTCCCTGTATGGCAAACTGTACTGGGTGATTACTCACATAATGCTCCCTTTACAAATGCTTTGAACAGACTTAATACAAAATCTATAAATGACCCATAAGTACATTAAAAGATGCTCAACATCATTAGTCATAAAGGAAATGCAACCTAAAACCACAACTAAATACCATTGCATCCAGGGTATGACTGACAATCTCAAATGTTGGTAAGGATAGGGAGCAACTAATTCTCCCATGCAGCTGGTGGGGTGTAAAATGAAACCTCTCTGGACTCGATTGGCTTACTGGACAAATCCATATGTTGAAGTCTTTATATTTCTTTGCACCTCAGAATGTAACTGCATTTGGAAATGAAACTTTGAAAGAGGCAATTATGATAAAATGAAGCCCTTGTGAGGGTTATGGCACAGCCTGTGGGGAAGCAGGAAAGCCAGTGAATCATGTTTAATGTAGGAATGACTGAGTTACTGAGTTAAATACAGCTGATAAAATGTAGACTATTTCTGCCACAGCAGTTTTGGGCATGAAAGCCTTTGAGAAAAGGCATTAGCTAAGGCGCTCAGAACACTGTAAAGTTTTTCTGTGATGAGGAGCAAAGAAACATGGTGGCAGAGGAGAGTGAAATGGATCTTTCTGTTTGTTTTGCTGGTTGATGGGGCATTTAGCCCTCTCATCTTTGATGAATACACTGCCGACAGATACATCTTTCCAACAACACTATGAGCTCACTCTTCTGCTCAAAAAGTCTTCAGGGTGTCCTTAACTTCGGTATGAAACCGTCCAATGCCTTAGACAAACGCTCGAATCTTTCCCAGTTGGTATTTTGCAGTTTTTACCTTTTGTTTTGTTTTGCTTTTGGGTAAAGCCCTGTAGTGGTGTAGGCCATGGGCAGTGGGCTTGGGTTAGAGGCACGTTTCTGTAAACAGCTATGGGACCTTAGACAAATGACGTAAGTATGGGGTCTCAGTTTCTCCCCTTTATAACCAAGAAGGGGGTGGGGGACATGTCGGGTAGTCGGGATTTTCTGTAGGTGTTAGGTGCTTTAACGAGGTAATTCTCTGCACCGCAGTTGCCACACACAAAACCGGCTCTCTGGCATCCGCCTCATCCCTTTCACTTCTAGGAGCCACACCTCTCGTGCGGCCACCTGTTTCCCGCTTCCCTTTTGCCCTTTAAAGTCGGTCGCCTCTCCGCCACCAGGGACTCACCTCCCGCTCTTGCTTTCACTTGGGATTGTCCTCTCTACAGTCAGAATAAGCCACGTATTAAGTGCCGCTTCCAACCAATCAAGAAGAAGCCGTCGCAGATCTTTGAGAAACATCCGCCTTCACCAATGACCTTCAGGTCTTCTCTAGCGCCTCGCTTTGAGAGGCGAGGCAAACCCCCACGACGGCCAATCTTCTGCGAGTAAAGGTATCCCCGGAACGGCGGAGACCACCAATCAGCGAAGAAGGCTGAGGGGAGGACCGTTTCACATTGGTAATCGCGTCCGGAAGAGGGCGGGGCCACAGGTGGCGATAATACGATTTGATTGGCAGACCTGATGTTGACAACCAGGGAAAGCCCACCCTCTCCAACAGGAATAGGCAGGCCCGGAGAGTGGCAGCGGCGGCAGCCAATCCGAGAGTAGACGCACGGAAAGTTTGCTCAATGGGCGATGTCCGAGCGAGCCTGTCATTCAGGTGGCGGTGGCGGAGGCCGGGCTGAGACGTGGCCGGGGAAACACTGCTGGCTGTCCAGGCCGTCGGGGCGGCGACGGGGTCCCTAGCGCGTCCTCGGCCTGTTCGGGGGCTCGGAGCAGCGGGAGAGGCGGGCGCGGGCAGCTGCACCTCCATGCCCGCGCGCGGGGCGGGCCGCTGATGGAGCGCGCCACCCGCCCGGGGTCGCTAGGTCGGGCGCTGTTGCTGCAGTTGCTGCTGGGGTTCGCGGCGGGGACTGTGGCCGCGAAGCGCGCATCCGATCTCCCTGCGTCCACGGCGGCGGCGTTCGGCCTGGGAGCTGCGGCCGCCCCCACCTCCGCCGCGAGGGTGCCGGCGGCGGGGGTCGTAACTGCTGCTGAGGTGACGGTGGAAGACGCCGAGGCGCTGCCGGCTGCCACGGGCGAACCGGAGCCGCGTGAGCCGGAACTCGACGACGAGGCCGAGCTGCGGCCACGCGGCAGGTGAGGAGCGCGGGCTAGACGCGGGAACGCCGGGCCTGGGAGGCTTGTTTACGCCTGCTAGCCGCGGGGCTCCGGGGGCTCGAGTCCTTCCTGGCTGTGGCCTCTCGCCGGCGGGCAGCTGGCGACTTGGGGCGAGCCCGGGCACCTTCGCTGTGCTCCCGGGCGCCGGGTGTTGGCTCGCGGGCGACGTCGCATCCTCCAAGGTTTCTGGGGATGCTCAGAAATTGGAGCGTCGTGTAGGAAAGAAACATCCCTTTCCTTTTGCGTTCTTTGGGGCTTTATTCGTGCCCGGAGGAACTTTCCGGGCCCTGTCTTTTTTTCTCTCGAGTCACCCTGTGCCTTTACTGTTGTGACAGCTGTTTGGGGGAAGTGACTTTGCAAAGATTTCTGCATTCCTCCTAAGCACAACCCTGTAGTGTCCGCGGACCAGTGTCGAGGTCGGTAGTTCTCAAGTTGAGATCTGCGGGATACCAGCATCAGAATCACGTGGGGATGCTTGTTGACTGTGCCGTTTCTAGGTCCCGTTCGGATTTTACTGAATCAGACCTTCGGTGAGAAGCTGGAATCTGCGTTTTTAACAGGCAAACCAGGCAGTTCTTGAGCACACTAGAGTTTAAGAAGTGTGAATAGGGTCTTAAGTGCCAGCTGTTTGCTCTATAGGTTTACTATAAGAACTTTTAATATAAGGTTGCCCTGGTTGTTTAACCTCCTTAAAAATATCATTTAAAGAGACACGTTTTTAACGTTTTTCAAAGTCTGGACACAAACGGAGGCATTTTAACAAAGTATTTTGTAGCTAGTTAATGTTAGTAAACCCGGGTAGAAAGTAATGTCCCCCTAACAAATGGAATGATAAGGCTCATTAAGCAAATTAAAACGGGAGGACTGGAATCTGGATAAGAAAGCATTGTAAAGTTATAATGCAGTTAATTACTGGAGCTTAACAAATTTAATTTTCAATTAAATATCAGGTCTTTGATCTCTATATCTGGAACTATTATAAGTAGGATAAATACTAAGACTCGTTAGGCACCGCTTGAATGTAGGTTGGTTTTTTTTCCTGAATAGCAAATATTTGGTCCAATTTTCATTGGTTTTGCTAATGAACTAATATTTCTAGAAGAGTGTTTTTAAGTTTAGCTTTTTTTTTTCTTCGGTAGGCATCTGCTCTGGGTAAGATGATTCATTTTTCTTAGAATACAAATCTAGCAGCAGGTACTTATTAGCACTTACACCTGTCCAAGAAGTCCTGTGGCTATAGTTTATAGTCCCTCCCCTTTAGGAGTAGCAGATAGTCTCACAGTGAGGATTAAATGAGGAGACCCATAATGACAAATCAGGGCCAAAGTGGTACAAATTAAATATCATTGGTGTCCTGCAGTTTTTGTGGTATTCAGTGGGTGAGTGAGTTGGGGGGAGGGAGTAGGTAGGCAAAAAGATACGGAAAGGTTGTGGCAGAATTAGTTGTTTCCTGAGAAGTGGGCAGACACTGAACTTTAGGAGACAGGAAAAGGTACAGAAGCTGTAAATGATATTTAGGAAATGGCTTACTTCATACATCTATGTGCGTGCATCTGTATGCCCTGTGTGCATGAAATGTAGATGTGCATGTGTGTGCTGAGCAGGGAGGAGTAGAAGACAGGGCTAGAAGGATAGTTTGCCATGTTTTAGACATATCCCTTCCATTCTGTTAGAAACCCAGTCAGTCAGCACTGGAACTTGTTAGAACTTGTTAGAAACCCAGTCAGTCAGCACTGCAGACCCACTGAATGAATATCTGCATTTTACCATAATCACCATGTGATCCCCTTCCACACTACCATTTGAGAGGCATTGGATTATCTTGTGTGCCAGGTCTGATTAAAGTTGGAGCTTCAGGAATACTTCTTTTGCAGGACTGTATACTAAAAACTCAAGGTAAAGCTCCCACAGGGGGAGCATCCGTGCAAATAAGAGGTGGATACAGCCTAAAAGGGAGAGTTTTGAGGCAGATTCTTGGTCCCTTGAAAGTGAGTTGACTTTTTCTTAGCGCTTCCCCAAAGACTGAGACTGTGTGGCTAGAAGGTAAGATCACACACATGAGAAAATTGAGAAATGTAGGGCAGGGCGGTAGGGAAGAAAAGGTAGAGGACTTGGGGTTAGATGTGGTGTTTGGAAGGGCACAAGGCATGCAGATGGAGACTTTTGGAGGTAGGAGGAAATGATGAGCTGGGAACAAGTCAGGGTAAATAGCTGAAGCTGTGAGCAAGAGGATGCTTGTGGGAAAACCTTTGGAATTGTCTTACAGTTCAGAGAAGATGAACCAGAAAAAGAGACAGAAATATAGCGGGCTAGGTGAGAGGTGTGGGACCACTAGAAGAATAAGGAATTTGGTGATGAGCGCACAAAGGATTCAAGCAAAGCATTTGAGAGTAGTCAGATGACAAAGAGGTTAAGGATTCATCCTTTTCAGCTTTGCTCTTGTCTTTCCTCTCTGCTAAACCTGATGGAGGCAAATGTTAGGAGTTGGGACTTACGTATATAGTTGAGGAGGGCCTTAGCATAGGCAGGTTGAAAACGAAAGGAATAGAGGAGGAGGTGAAGGTAGTTGGATAGGATCTACTTGGCAAGCAGAAACAAGATGAGTACAAATAGAGAAATTTTAGGGCCCTGCCTGGTGGTACAACGGGTTAAAGCAGCACTACCAAGCTAGCCGCAGCTACTTCTGCAGGGGTTAGATTCTGGGCCAGGGAGGTGACCCACATAGCATGGCAGACCTCTCCTGTGTCCCCGCTGCTCCCCTCAGCAGTCGGCCTGTTCTGTTCCCCGCTCTGTCTCTGGTGAATCTGCTCACCACTCCTGCACCTCTGGCCTGTACCCCAGTTCTGTATGCATAAACAAATCTTTTAAAAAGAGGGAGAAATTTTACCTGGTATCTTAAGATAGTGTGAAAGTTTGTGAAACCTTGAATAAGTAAATTGATAGAGGCAGCAAGGTGTGTGTGTGTGTGTGTGTGTGTGTGTGTCTGTATGCAAAGTTTGCAAAAGTTTTTTCAGAGTGCTCTTAAAAAAGATTTAAGAAAAACCCAAAATATCAGTTCCATAATAACAGGCTAGTATCCTGTTTGTTTCAAGGAGGAGAATTAGGGGACCAGATTTGAATTAACCAAGCGTTAAGTCACAAACAGCTGTGAAGAACTCAGTGCAAAACTTAAAAAGAGGGAGGTGGGAAATTAAGATCTGTTTTTGCATAATGTCTTTTGATGCTCAAGAAGCAACATGACATTCATTGGTTCACTTGTGTTTTTCCCTCTTGATGAACTTCTCATTAGTTTCATTCTAAATGCTTACTCTGCATTTCAGGCATGTGAATGAGTGAATGACAAACTATTTTCTTTAAAAAGTAGCTAAAATAACTTGTTTTTCTGGTAGCAGTTTTGTTGTCAGTGGTTCTTTTGTTAAACATTACATTTAGTTGAAATTTAAATGGAATGGCCACTGCAGAAAGTTGGAAGAAATATGCACTCTCGCTTCCCTGCAGAGTTTCATGCATGTCGGCAAAATTTCTGAGCTACCGGTTTTCTGGCTAACACACTTGGCATTCTTGGGGTGGGATGGACATCTTTATATTGAGGACATCTGACAGCCTTAGAAGTTGTAAAGAATAGTTTTATTTTAAAGATTGCACTAAACTATTTGTTCCCTTTCCTTTGCACTAAATTTGACAATATTCGGTGGTACTTCTTTTATCTGTATATGTGTAAGCTGAATTTTTTGATTTAGTGCAGTAGTATGAAAATACTTTGCAGATGTCTGATTCAATTGCTCTATTTTTCTTCTCTCTCCTCTGTCCTCTTTCAAACTTATCAGCTGTGAAGCAGTGGTATAGAAATCCAGTTCCATTTGCATTTTCATGCTTCAAAAAAAAAAAAGAAAAAACTAACACAATCATTGAATTATAGAATCTCTGAATATATTATTGAAAGGAGTTTGGGTCATATGGTCCCAACATTGCTGACTTTCCCATCTCAGACTTTTATTAAAGTTAACCAAAAATGATATTTAAAGAACTTAGGAATAACTTTCAAGGGAAGTTATAAGCCATTAACATACTTTGGGCAAGTAATGTCTATCCTTCCTGTCTACGGTTGTGTTTTACCTTACTCTAAATGTGACAGTGTTACAGGATTGAAGGGCTATGTTCTTAATTTGAACTGGCAGACTTTCCAGTCCTAGCATTTGCAGAAGGCGGGCCTGTCCTTGTCACTTGCTATGAGCTCTAGCTTCTGCATGGTTCTCGCTGAAGACTCCCTGGGAACGCCTTCTGCTTTCTTCCTTTTTTGTAAGAGAGGAGCTACTTGTACATTTTTATTAGAAATGTTTTAAATACAAAGAGGAGGACATCTAGGTTTCAGAATTAAGTGTGAGAAGGGGGATTCAAAAATTTTTTTCACTTGGTTCTATTTGTAAATAGGACTTTTATTAAATAGAATTTCTGTAAATGGAATTTTTATTGCAACTACTTCCTAGTGGGCCCTCCCTGGTGGCACAGCGGGTAAATGCAGCACTAAGAAGCTAAAGGTGCTTCAGTGCAAGTTCGATCCCCAGCCCTGGAAGTGACCCACATGGCATGGTAGACCTCTCGGCCAGCTGCTCCCCTCGGCAGTGTATTTCAGTTAGTCTGCCTGTTCTGCTCCCCACTCTGTCTCTGGTAAATCCTTTCATTACCACCCCGCCACCACTAGCCTGCATCCTAGGTCTTGTATGCATAAATAAATAAATCTTTAAAATAAAAAAGTTAGAAATGTGCTTGGAGGGTCAGGGCTGGGCTGGGGCTTATGTCAGATTTGAAAGTCTTTATGAGCCCAGGTGGCCTTAACAGGGCACAGGGGACTCCAGCAGTTTAGCAGCTTTCTACTATAGAAACAAAACTACTGAAAGAGCTTAGGAGAAAGAGATCCAAGAAAAGAAAAGATGTCAGAAAGGCTGGGGTCAGGAGAGACAGCTGTTACAGGTTTGGGTGCTCTCAGGTACAGATAGGGTTGCTGCTCCATTCCCCCCACACCAGAAGGGGCACCTCCCTACCAGAGCATGTTGGGGAAAGAGTCTGGTGAATAGTACAGTTAGCTTGTAGCAGATAAGAGAATGAAGGATGTTTTTCTGACACCAGACAGAATTGGTTAGGGGATTTACTGATATTCCCAGTAAAGGGATTTAAAATCATTAAAGGTGGCCGGCCTATTGAAAGCAAAGAAACCAGTTACATGAATATCAGAAGCAGTTGAGAGAGTGCTGTTCATTGTTCCTGTCTATATATTTCTGTTTCTTTTCATTATTGCTCAAACTGACATATAGCTTTCTAAAATAGTACTTTATTACTTTATAATCTGAAAGTATTTTGTTTATTAAAGACAGAATTTTTAATTTATAAGTTCCCCCTCATATGATAAGTTTTCAGTAAAGAACATTAAATGTTAAATTCCAAAGGACTTATTAAAATGTCCTGGGCCCTCCCTGGTGGCGCAGTGGGTTAAAGCACAGCACTAAGAAGCTCAAGCCACTTCCACATGAGTTCGATCCCTGCCTGTCCCGGAGGTGATCCACATGGCGTGGCAGACCTTTCCTGACCCCCCTGCTGCTCCCCTCAGCAGTGTACTTCGTCGATCTGCCTGTTCTGCTCCCCACTCTGTCCCTGGTGAATCCTCTCACCCTCTGCATCTCTGACCTGTACCCCAGTTCTGTATGAATAAATAAATAAATCTTTAAAAAAAAACCCATATATATATATATATATATATATATATATAAAATAAGTCCTTATATACACATAAGATATGTATACATAAGATATGTATATTTTATTGTTGGATTTGTCTTTACTTTGAAGATGATCACTAGACTTTTACCATTGTTCCAGTGCATGTATGTGTGTATTCAGAGTATAAATAACTACATATTCTGAAAAATTGTAGCTTTTTTGTTGTAAGTAGAATGCATAGGTTGATAAATGAGCAATGTTGTTTGTGAATTAGAGAAGAAAGTATCTGAAGAATGCTGCTAATCTCCTTAATTTTTTATGGCTTAAAAAATTTATTTATGCTAGGTTTTGTTTCAGTTAGAATGTTTTGCATTCAGCCATATATTTGTGACTGAATGATTGTTGAACATAAAAATTAACACATTTCTATAATGGGACTAGGAAAGAGTTAACGTGGCCTGAATCCTGGATTTCTAGCTTAGTTTTTTGTTGCTTTATTTGAAAGTGACACATCTAAGGTATCAATTTTTAAACATTTCATTATAAAATAATTTTCTTGCTGTAATACTCTTCTCTCTCCTCAGCTTTTGATAGTTCCCTTTAAAAAGCAAGATAAGGGCCTCCCAGGTAGTGCAAGAGGTTAGTTAAGTCTCAGCACTATGAAGCTATCTGCAGCATTAGTTCGATCCCAGCCAGGCCAGGGAGCTGACTGACCCACATGGCACAGCAGACCTCGCTTGCCTGGCCCTCTGCTCCCCTCAGGAGTTCTGTTTCAGTGATCTGCCTGTTCTCCTCCCCACTCTGTCTCTGGCACCTCTGGCCTCTTCCCCAGTTCTTGAATGCATAAATAAATAAATGTTTGAGGAAAAATTAAAAAGCAACATAATGTATGGAAAGGAGTTAGTTCCCTTCTTTTGGTTGGTTATCTAGAATTACAAGTTTGTAGTGGGGTGAAATTTTTTACTTAACAAATTGTACTATGAGTTAGTATTTAAGAAATTCAGAATTGGCAACTAAATTCACAATTTTATTTATTTGCTTAATGCATTTGCTCATTTGATGAAAAGGTTCTCTGAGAAAGGTTTTAAATGAGTTTACTTGAACTTTTTGTCTTGGTCAGCTTGTAGCCTTACTTTGAATTTGTATACATTGTGCACTAAGTAAAAGAGAGAAGATATAAGTTGTATTTTATATTCCTAGCCAAGAACATAATTGTTATGTGCTTGGGATTTGCATGACACATTACTAGATGCTCTAGTACATTCTTTCGTTCAACATAGTTTTATTGAGAGCCTAGTATGCATTTTGGGGTATATGTTGCAGGCTAGACCCTAAAGGAAAAATCATGCATGAGTTGAGGAATTGGTGGATTGAGACTGGGGGTATTGATTTTGGATACGGGAGCCTTGAGAAATCCATTAGACAATCTCAATTCAACTGACAGATTAGATATGTAGGTCCAGAGTTCAAAGGAGAGGTCTGGAAACAGATATAAATTTGGGAGCTGTCAGTTTATTTTATGTTATTTTATGCTATGACTCTGGATGAGACTATATATATATATAGACAGAGAATATTTTAAGAGATGAGAAGGAGTCAGAAAATGAAATCAAGAAAGCATAAGAAAAAACAATCCAAACACCAGGAGAGCGTGGTGTCCTGGAAGCTGAGTGAAGGGCATATTTCTTGGAGAAACAGCTGGTCAGGTGCTGCCAGATGATCACATGAACCAAGACCTAACTACAGGTGTTCATTGTGAAGGTCATTGATGGTTCCAACAAGAACCACTTTTCAGTGGAGTGGTAATGGCAAAAACTGGATTAGAAACAGTTCAAGACAGATGGGGAGAAGAGGACTGAGTGACAGAATATATTGCAATTCTTTTTTTTTTTAAAGACTTGTTTATTTATGCATACAAGAACTGGGGTACAAGTCAGAGGTGCAGGGGGTGAAAGGATTCACCAGAGACAGAGTGGGGAGCAGAACAGGCAGATCCACTGAAGTATACTGCTGAGGGGAGCAGCAGGCGGAGCAAGAGAGGTCTTTGCACCATGTGGGATCTCCCTGGCTGGGGATTGAACTCTTGCTGCAGTGGCTGTGGACAGTTTCACAGTGCTGTGCTTTAACCCATTGCACCACCAGGGAGGGCCCTGTTGCAATCCTTTTAAGGGATTTGCTCCAAATGGGGGCAAGAAGCTAGAGGTGGGGAGAGTGCTGCATTTTGTTCAATCCAGTATACTGTTTAAATCAGGAGAAGTAAAGGCAAGTTTGAATACTGAGGGGATGCTGTGGTAGAGAGGGAGCACTTGGTACAAGAGCTAGTGGGAGGAACATGAGGGAGAGACCTGGGGCCTAGGCCCAGACGAGCTGGCAGGGAATGGGGGTGTGGACAGCTCATCTGCAGTCACAGCTGGAAAGGGAGAGTTCCTGGGCCCAACTGCTGAATAGATGTGATGGGGGTTCTGTTTTGATTATCTGTGTTTTTGTCAGTGAAGTGGAAAGCACTGTCTTTGGGATGTAAGAGCCAGTATTAGAAGTTTAAGGAGAAAAATGAAATAGTTAACCTAGGAAAGAAGTGGAGGGAGTAGATGGAATAGAAACGTGTGCTGTTACTGAGCATCGTTACAGCCCTATAGAAATTGGTGAGCATGACTGATAGGAGACAGTCAGTGCGATTGTTTTTTCTCCAGCCACCTTCAATTGCATGCGTGCAAAATGAGAAAAGGCAGAAAGTTGGTTCTCAAGATTGTTCTACCCTGTGATGTGAGGGAGGAGAGAATGGATTGAGGGTATAAAAAAGGAAGTGTATAAAATGAAGGACTGTAAAATTTTAAATGACAAGAAAGAAATTACAGGTAGTGTTGTAAAGGTCAGGATAAGAAGTGAGGGGGAAATGAGTTAACAGTGGCTTAGAGTCTTTGGTGAGGTTGGAGATTGTTGGAGTCAAGCAAGTAGAATGTAATTTACTGGAAAGAGGGGTTGACCGGGTGGAGTGCTGGACATTTCAGCGAGGCAGGGGAGTTGTATTGGTAGTGGACGAGGGCTGGGGGCTGAACTCTGGATGGCTAAGGTAAGAGAGCCAGAGAAGGGGGGGTGAAGACCCAGAGAATATGTTAATGGTGAGAGTACATCAGGAGCTGAAATCCTCATAGAATGAGCTTAGTGATCTTAGTCAGTGGACAATGACTAGGTGCCGGAGAAGGTGAGTGTAACTATCTGATCCTGAGGATCCTTAGAAAGGAGAAAAAGCAGTCGTTTGGAAATAGCAAGGTGTAAGGTGTACACCTGCTGTGTGTAGGGCCTTGTGGCTAAGGGTTATAGAGAGAAACAGTCCCATTGCTTCTGAGGCACTGTCCTCAGGGAGAGTCTGTGTTACTAAGGGTAAAAAGATAAGTGAACATTCAGAGCAGAATGGAGGAATGCCTTTAGGAGTTGGAGAAATGTAGAAGAGAAATTCGGGCATGTTGAGTCCCAGACAGTACCCCATTCACAAATGGGGGTGAGGTGTGACTTAGGAGTCTGGGGCTTTCTGTAGGTGACATAAACAAATAAAGGCATAGTGCAGTTGTTCTGGAGGGCTGCAGACAGTGGTCGCCCAACAGATAAGCTTTATGAGGAGATGGGATCCCCTGATCTTCTACAAATAGAGTGCAGCGGAGGGACTGGCTTTCTGTTGAGTATAAATATCCAGTATCTCAGATATCTTTAAAATTTTGTCTTATTTTTAAATTCACAGATCACTAGTGATTATCAGCACTCTAGATGGGCGGATTGCGGCCTTGGATCCTGAGAACCGTGGTAAAAAGCAGTGGGATTTGGATGTTGGATCCGGGTCCTTGGTTTCCTCCAGCCTTAGCAAACCAGAGGTAAGAATTTTCTATCATGTGACTGGAAAGCTCAGTTATGATGGCTGCAGTTGCTGCCATTAGTGGTGTGTATTTGGCTGTAGAACTGGGACAGAAAGCCCAGTTGCCTAGGTGTGCAGCCTTGAGGCAATTATTTTATGTTTCTCATACTCCTCCTGTAAAGTGAGGACGGTAATTTCATGTCTCCTACTTACGATTGTTTTGGGCATTAAATGAATTAACAGTATAAATGAGTAACTGCAGATACTATCTACTATATTAATACATATTACTATCTGAGCAATAAAAGGATCATTATTTCTTATTCATATTATCACAAGGCCCCAAGGAGTAATACAGCAAATATAAGTAACTGCATTTTAATAGTTAGAAATACCTGTTGCAAAATCCTGGAAGTTAATCCTTATATTTTCCCTCAAGTGTACATCCTAATTGTGCATTGGATTGTATGATGTAACTCATCTGAAATTTTCTTTGAATTTAATTTTAGATAAATTAGATGCTTTGTAAAATATGTATATATATTTAGAGAGAGAGAGAGAGAGAAAGACTTTGCTCCTTACTTCCAAACCGTCTTTGATATGGAGCTTAGCTCTTCAAAGCATTCTCATCAGGAAAATGAGGACAGCCCTTTACTTGATGAGGTTGGAGACTAAATGAGGGAAGTTTGTTTTCACCACCTGTCATCTTGATTGTGGTGGATTTAAGACTCCTTTTCTGGAGCTTTATTCTTTTGTACAAATCTTTTCAAACAAGATCCTCTTTTGAGTTGTGACTGCTGGCAGGAAAGTAGTCACCTCCATTTCCCAGATTACCCTTAGCTTCTACCTTATCAGAGGTAAGGACACTCTTCATAGGATACTCTGTAAAGAACTCCTTTTTCCTTTCGTCATCATTCTTAGCCTTTCAAAAGTTTCCTAGCTGTATCAAGTTAGGAAAAGATAAAATTTAGCATAAGGGACTTGAGAATGATCTGACTAGCAGTGATGGTTTTCTGATGGGAAACTATAAGTAGTGACCCACCTGTTCCCCAGTAAACCCACACTTCATTCTTTACTGGGTCACCCAGGCAGATACTAGGGAAATGGCACTGTCCAACCGCTAAATCCCCTCGCTGCTATTTATTAAACAATACACTGAAAATATTGCTGAGAATCGTGAACTTCTGTCATATTGTTGAGAATAGTGAAGTTTTGTCATATTGTAAATAATACAAATGGCAGTTTGATTGTAAATCATGTTAAAAAGTTTGAATTTTGTGTAATATTCTGATAAATTGCTACACAAATTGAGCATTCATTTATTTGTGTTCTACTGGGATTATGCCTGGGCATGCATGTTTTGCTTTATTTTTAAACTAGATGTAAGAGATGATCAGCAAAAACAGAAGATTGTAAGATGTTTACACATGAGGTAATTTTACAGTGTGTTGTTGTGGTGAAAAGCATGTGTGTGTTTGCAAACTAAAACATACATGTGCATTAAAAAGATAAATTGCATGTTATGATGAATTGGAAAGCAAACTTTTCTAATAACCTGAAACTGAGTGTGTTTAACTTATAATCAACTAGTCATCAAAAAGCAATTATAATTAGTTGTTTTTTCAACTGTAGTTCAACTTTTTGCCCAGCTCTAGTCCTGACTATTTCCTGTATTTATTAGGGCTTTCTTGTTTTTAGTGCCCTACTTCCCACCTAGGCCCAACCCAGATGAAATATTTGGTTAAGATGCTTTGAGATGTTGATTCACAGTGTATTCAAAATGCTTTACAGTGTCATAATAAACGAAAAGCTCCCTGACCATATTCCTTGCAGGATCAGAGGCCTGAGACCTTTTTGTATCAGCTAGATTTTATTCTCTACATTATAGAAAAAAACTACTGAAAGTCTAAAGGCATTGCGTCATAATGTGATTACAGGTCAGGTTTATTAGGTTGGGAACTGCTGTCCCAAGTTCTTAGGCCCATTTCTTTTGACTAGTGAGTTCATTGTGATTATAGCACTGTTCCCAGCGCTGGAATGTACACGTGATATACTTTATACCCATGTGATGCTCACAGTAATCCTTCTTCAGTTAATATGTAGGTCTCCTTTTGTGCAAAAGGAAAGTTAACTTATTTAGCTTTGATGATAACGTAGATAGTAAAGTTGGACTCTGCTGTACGCTATTGTCTTGCTCTGGATCCCTTTCCCCATCTTCTGCATACTTCCCCTTCACAAACACTGGCTCGAACTCTGATACAGCAGGTCTCCAACTTGATAGTTTCAGGATGTGTACATTTTTCTTTTTCCCAAAAATGGAGGTCTCCAAAGAGCTCTTCCCCCTTGAGTGGTATCTGTCTTTAACTAAACCATATTAAAAATTGAAACAAAAAAATTAAGACTAATAATTCATAATAAAAATAAGAGTGCATAATAGCATTAAATTTTTACGAAGAATAACTGGATTTTTTACATTTTTAAAAATGTATTGAAGTGTTTTACTCTTTTACAAGTATCTTTAGTTCTTGGCTTAATAAAAGACAACCCGATTTTCGTATTGCTTCGGTATTCATTATGTTTTAACATTCTTGTTTTTTTTTTTTTTTAAACATGTGGAAAAGAAAATCAAAGCAGATACATTTGGAAAAGGGAAGAGTATATTATAGCCTTTTCAGGTGAATTGTGTTCATTCCTTTTGGTATTACACCAGAACAACAGGTATTTTTTAGAATTGGACTGTGGAATCTGAAATCTTGTCTGTCAGTGGGCATTTTGTGCTTTGTTACATTAATATCCATTGGTCCCTTTTGCCTTTTACTCATGCATGATTTTAAACATCATTTGTAAAATATTGATTCACCGAATTATGCAGATCTCCTAAATATTGATATATTGCCTTATAAAATAATTTTTAAAAAATCAACTTTGTTACTCTTATCACTGAACCCATCAGAAAAGCCTTGAAGTAAAGGGAAGCTGTCAGGCCCAACTGGTGCATACTGGTTTTCCAAATTTTTGATTTTCACTTGAAAGCTTAAATTTTTTATCATGAATAAAGTTAGTATTTTTTGAAGTGAGACATTTACTTTTTTAGAAAATATATGCCAAGTACCCAGGTCTCATAAGCATAGTTTTTCTCTTATTTTTCAAGTAAAAGGAAGCTCTATGAAAAAAGTCACTTGTTTTGTTCCAAACTCAATTGCCTGTGTTTTTTTCCTCCAGGCCTGCTTCAGTCTCTGGCAGAAGTGTTTGAGGCATACCCCTAATTAGTAGGAACTGTACATCAGGTTAGAAATTGATTGCTATATGAGAATAGTCTTGAGCAAAACTGTCTTCTCATATTTTTTTACTGTGAGAATGTGACAGTGAGGAATACAGTGGCTGCTAGTTTGGTGGTGAGCTCATGCTGAGGCATCGGTAGTTTTAGTCACCATTGCTTTTGCACTATTGGAACAAATTTTCACCACAGTAAAAAGGAAAGGAACACTTTACTATGAAAACAATTTGACCTTCTACACCACTGAAAAAGTGCACCACACTTTGAGAATTGCTGACTTATTGTATAATAGAAGTACTGTAAGAATAGTTGTAAGATCACTAGTAAATATGTTTAGGAGACCTAGTGAATCTTAAATATAACCTAATGAATACAAACAAAAATATAATAACCAGCAAACTAAGAGACTAGATCCTACTTATTCTCACCACCAAAATAATTATGTGACGTGTTAGAAGTGTCTATGAGCGCTACAATGACAAGCCTATTGTAATATATAAATATATTTAATCACTGTGCTGTGTATCTTAAATTTATATGACATATGGCAAATGTATTTCAATAAAATTGTAAAATATATGCGGGGAAAGAAGAATAGTTGTAAAATATGGGAAGAAAAAGATCATGAACATATTAACAAGGAGTGAGCTTCCATGGAGTGATTGAGTCATCTGTTATTCAGTAAGACTTGTGTTGTTCAGCATCTATAAGTTATATTCAGAAGTTGGACAAAATATTACAAAACGAGGAGCAAAAACTGCTATTTGAAATGCTCTGAATAGGATGCATAGAATAATACCTTTCTAAATGTAGCACATACATACACATATGAAGGCTCCTAACTTTTTATGAAAAATAGTTCATTTTCTCTCCCTGGAGCCTGGGGATTTGCTAGTGGGCGGGGGGGAGGAGGGAGGCACTGTGCAGGCACACAGAGCTGGTGTGGGGGTATAGGAGGCACCTCCCAGATCACAGTAAATTTTGATCCATGGTGCTTGTTTCGGGACTTCCGGGTTAGAACATCAGTTTCTCCCAGCTTTGAACAAGAGAGGCGTAAAGCACGCTGGACCCAGAGGCTGGAGATTGTCCTCTCTGTGCAGCAGCTATTAAAGTTACTTGTTAATCCAGTGTCAACTGAAGAATAAAGGATTTGATAGATTGTAATTTTGTTATTGCAGATCATATTTACTTTTGCTAGAATAATCAAGTAAAGCAGTACAAGCACTTTTTAGATTGTGTGGTGAGAGGATTAGATTCAAGAATTTCAGTCTATCATGATTCTTCCATTAACTTGCTGTAAAACTTGGTTAAATTATTTAACCTAATGAAGCTTTAATTTGCTTCTCTGTGGAAGGGGTTTTTCTAACATCAGAAATCAGGTACTGCCTAATACATGAAAACTCCAGATATCTAGAGGAATGTTTAAATCTCCCTTTTTACATTTAAGGATACCTTACAAAAATACAACGTAAATTCATTCGAAATTACCACTAGATATATATCTCAGACCTCTTGGCCTGCTCCTTAACCTTTTCTGACCCTAAAAGCATATAAAGTAGTGTATTATGTTGCCTTGGTGGTATTTTGAATATGTCACTAAAAAAATAAATTCTCAGAGGATGAGAGAGATTGACAGTTCCATTAAAAACAGGTGTCATACATTATATTTAGAATCAACTTATGCTGTAGGAAGGTTGAGGTGCCTTGGGACACATCTGATGTGTCACTCTTGACTAGGTATTTACAAACTTCCTCAAAAGAACACTGATTTAAACTAAGCTAAGATAGTGTGCATGTTAGAATAAATGATGAACCTCAGGTTCACTGTTAGTTGAAACAGATGTGTCCTAGATTCTAAGCCTCAGGCTTTTGATAGTAGCTAAGAATTTTGTTTTTAGTTTTCAGAAGGACCATCTGAGGGGAAATCTGATTTGCTTTCCTCCAGTTGACGCAGATTCAATCTTGAAAAAGCACCAAAGAGATTTAACTGAAGTTCCTCATTGTCATCTTAAAGTTTTGTTTTGTAGCCTAGAATAGAATAGTTTGTCTTGGGATATCTGGGCAGCATTTCTTTTCTTTTCTTTTTTATTTTTTTTTTTTGGGGGGGAGGTTCTCTGTGATTTTTTTAAAAATTTATATATATATATATTTTACATCATTCTTCATCTTGTACATTTTTCATCTCAGTTGTAATCCCCCTGAGCTTCCTACCACCAATTCACCCATGTGCCATCACCACAGTCTCTGGGCAGCATTTCTTTACTAAATGTAAATAGGATATTTTTGAACTATCTCTTTCTGTGTGTCTTGGGGGGCACATTCATAAACATAAAGACTTCTTATCTATATTTAGAATGTACAATATTGTACATTCAAGTGAGTACCTTTTATTTAAGGATACAATATTTGTTTTTTGTTTCCGTTTTCTGTTAAAATGTGCTTTCTCTCCACCCCCTCTTAAAAAGAACAAACAACTCTATTCTAAGTCTGTTGTTAGAGTTTGGGGGTTTGTTTTATTTTAGGCATGCTTCTACCCAAGGGACACACTTTCTGTTTCAGACAGGTGCAGAAAGAGACAACTATGATGCTGGAGTTCTCCAGCCTCTTCCCCACCCCAGTAAGACTAAGTTCATCAAGGAGGGCCTTCAGAGGTGGGCCCTGTTAGAAGAGTACACTTTTTTTTTTTTTTGAAGAGTACACTTTTAATGGTCACTGGTTTTGTTCACAAAGAATCCACTAGCAGTAAGTATTGCTTTATTAAAAGTGGACCTGTACTCTCTTTCAGAGATTCTCTAATACTGAAAGTTCACTACTTTTCACAGCTTTTCCTTTGTATATAAACTGACACATTTCATGCCTGGCTGTGTCATGTAAGATCACTATTGATTTTGAAAAGTCACCGTCAATCAGGTAGTGAGTTAGTATTTACAAATTGGTGTAGGTTAATTGCTTTTCTTTATAGAAATGAAATAGTACTTTGATTTAATTTGTTTTATTAGTCCCTTAGCGTGACTGAAAGCACTGCTGTGTGCCGAGCTAATTTATTCCAGCATGCATGTTGCCAAGTGAGAAATTGATTTGACTCTATCTTTTTCTTTCTTTCTCTCTTTTTTTTTTTTAAGATTTTATTTATTCGTACATACAGAACTGGGGTACAGGCCAGAGACTCGGGGCGGCGAGAGGCTTCACCAGAGACAGAGTGGGGAGCAGAACAGGCAGATCTATGGAGTACACTGCTGAGGGGAGCAGCGGGCGGCTCAGCAGAGGTCTGCCACACCATGTGGTCACCTCCGGGGCAGGCAGGAATTGAACTCATGCGGAAGTGGCTTTAACTTCTCAGTGCAGTGCTTTAACCTGCTGCGCCACCAGGGAGGCCCTGACCCTATCTTTTAAGAAATAGATTTCTTCTGCACAAGTGCATATATTACTTATCTGCTGCAGTAGCATTTATTAATCTAAGGCAAAGATACTTACTAAAATATGTTTTTTATTACTAATGTGAAAAGTATACTTAAAAAGTTAAGTCTAGTAGTTTTCCTTGAGATACTGCACTTTGACTAAAAGTTAAGGCAAGAAGGAATGAAATGATTATTATAATCGACGTGGGATCTCACTGCTCATGGACATTAATTCACAGTTTTTGATGAATTGTGCGAATCACTTTGGGAGTGGTGGTTTGTTTGTTTTTTCTCTTAAGTGTACCTTTCCATTTAAGCATGTCACTTGGGTTATCTTCTACTAATATCCAGATCTATTATGAAAAACATCTAAAATTTAGAAAGCTCTCACAATCCCTCACGTTCAATCAGCTACTGAGTTGTTAACCACTATGACCCTACCCTTGGTCTTTGAGATATAATACCTAGGAACACTTTATTCTTAGCAAATAAGCTTCTTAAGCTTCCTCCATTTTTCCCACCGTGGAAATATTTTCAAAGAAGTATTTCCTCAACACAATACCATTGGACCATTTTTTTAAAAGTCTCAAATAGTTAATTCCTGCATCTAATAGTTTGTCAGCTGATCATTTTGATTTAAGAATTGCCATTTTATGTTCGATACATAGTGTATTATTTATAAGAAATTAAAATATAGAAAAAGATGTTTGTTAACATTTCTTTAATATTGCTTATCTTGTGATCAATAAGTATTTTTTGATCTTCAGAATTTCGTTGGTATAAAAGGGAGAATTTTAGGGCTGATAGAGATTTCTGGTAACTATTACTGAAGACTAGTAATAGTTTGATGTATTTAATTTTTACACTGAATTCTTTATTTAGATTTGAGGTTTTATTTATAAATGGTTGTTGTGAATCCAAGATTGGAAAAGAAAAGTTGTTCTAGCATAATTAAGCTCTCTATCCTCTCCTTGAATTTATTTTTGGAGTAGCTATTTGAATTCTAAAGGTTTTTTTGAAATTTGATTGTGTTAATGAACCATAATAATTTTCTGAAATTTCCTTCTAGAAGGAATAAAAGAGGGCTCATGGTGAAGTTATGGGTAGTGAGATTAAGCGTTAATATATTTTTCTAACTTTTATCTTTAGTAAGTATACAAATATACGTGCAAACTTATTAGTGGTTCAAAATAGTATTCCAAGATCATTATATTTGCATAAAATTATTGTTTGATTAGCGCTTTGTGGTTTGCAAAGGATTATCAAATTCATTTTATCCATAAGCCTCTTATTTTCAAATGAGAACATTGTGCCACAAAATGATTCAGATTTTAGCCTGACATAGTAAAGCTGAGACTCTACCCAGATCTTTCTTGTCCTTTTTGCAATATTCCATGCTCTTGAAAGTCCTAAATCCAATGCATTTGCAAATTTTATACTAATATTTATGTCTTCATGTCTTTTATCAAGAACAAATTCTCAGAGACATCGTGGGTACAGCATGCTGCTCAGCACAATGTAAGCACTACCTCCCTCTTAAACCACGCTAGGGGGAAAGGCAAAAGGACCCCAACTTAACTTGCTTCCTTGTGAGGGTAGGAATGGGGTACAGTGATGCAGAGGACTAGTGAAATCTTTACCTTCATAGACATATTATAGCCCTATGTGGAACCAGCTGTGGAGATAGATATGAAATAATTACAGCCTAGATAATGGAACTGCCATAACAACCGGGGAACTAAGGTCTTAGCAAGGGTGCCTGACCTTAGAAGAAAAGATATTTACAACTGAATGTAAATAAAGCCTGGGGAGAGAAGGGGCTGCATAGAGGCTGTGTGGGTAGAGAGATGGAAGGATGTCAGTCCTTAGAATGGGAATGATCACAGGAGTTGAAAGTTGAGGATGAAAACAAGGTTAAGGATGGGGGCAGGTTGTAGAGATGAGCTTAATGACGGAGCCAGGGCCAGGGTATATAACGTCCAGTAAATATGTTAAACATTTTGCACTTTATCCCAAGGGAAACGATATAAGGTCTTTCAATGGGAGAGATTCCTCCACAATTAGCAGCAACGGTTTTATCTTTTGCTCTGAGACTCTAATATTTAAAAAGGTTGTCTCAGAGAGGCATTTGTATTATAAGCAGTATCATTAATTGTGGAGATATTTATATTTAAAAGTATTCACACCAGCCAGCAGTTAAAGAAATCTAGAAGAAAATGCTACTGAAAGTAATCTTCCCAGTACTGTATTGACTACACTGACTGTAAGCAGTCAAAATCGACTGGAGTAGGGAGAGAGAGCAGAAGTGAGGAGACTTAAGACTGCACAGATGGTACAGCTTAAAGTGACACTTTGGACAGGGGTGGTGACAGAAAAAATAGCGTATAAAGTGATGGATTTGAAGGTAGTTTAAGAAGGAAAGTCTTCATGGAATCCAAAGAGGATTAGTAGTAAATGAAGAATGGGTATAGAGAGGAAGAACATGAGTTTGTTTAGGTGTAGTTAGTTCAGACAGGTCAGGTATGACTGAAGGGAAAATTTGAGTTGTTAGTGTGGAACTGAAAATAAGGTGTGAAAACCTACCACCATACTTTCAGACTCAACATTAAAATTCAGGTAGAAATGATGAGTCAGAGAAAACAGAAAATAGTACTTTAAGGATTGATTAGTTTTAGAGGTTTTTTCCACATTTCCCTAATTGCTAGCTGGTGTGAATACTTTATGCATATTTATAAATATGAATACTTACACAATTAGTGTAACTGGCTATTAATGCCGAAGGCTCACCGAAACACCTCTTGTATTCATTCAAATCTCTTTGAAAGTCTCACAGCAAAAGCATACTCTTTCCATTCTTTTTTTTTTTTTTTTAAGATTTATTATATATACAAGAACTGGCGTACAGGCCAGAGATGTGGAAGGTGAGAGGATTTACCAGAGACAGAGTGGGGAGCAGAACAGGCAGATGTACTGAAATACACTGCTGAGGGGAGCAGCAGGTGAGACAGGAGAGGTCTGCTGTGCCCTGTGGGTCAGCTCCCTGGCTGGGGCTTGAACTCATGTTGCAGTGGCTGCCACTAGCTTGATAGCCTTGTGTCTTTAAACCCTGTATCACCAGGAAGGCCCCTTTCCATTCTTGATTTTGGAGGAAGTAGGGGAAGCACAGGGAATGGCTTGGGGAAAAGACCCAAGGATCCCCAGAGTGGTACAAACAAGCTTGGGGACCAAGACATACCTTTTTTTTTTTTTTTTAAAGATTTTATTTACTCATACAGAACTGGGGTACAGGCCAGAGATGCAGAGGGTGAGAGGATTCACCAGAGACAGAGTGGGGAGCAGAACAGGCAGATCGACAAAGTACACTGCTGAGGGGAGCAGCGGGCTGGTCAGGAGAGGTCTGCCGCGCCATGTGGTCACCTCCGGGGCAGGCGGGGATCGAACTCATGCTGAAGTAGCTTTAGCTTCTTAGTGATGTGCTTTAACCCTCTGCGCCACCAGGGATGGCCCCAAGACATACCTTTTAAAATAGCCATTGATAGTAGTTGTGAGGATCAAGTACATAAGTTCCCTGAGGAATCTTGTAAAGTAGTACAGCTTTAGTTTTTGTCTAAGGTCACATAGTCCAGGCTTAGGGCTGGATGCGGTGCAGTCATCCCCCTGGGGACCAGCTCCATGTCACATGTTGGATGCTGCTGTGGTCCCAACCCCCCAGTTTGCAAAAACAGCTAGTGGTGAGGGAAGTTGTGGTTGTGGCAAAGGAGATTTCCAGATAACAAAGAAGTCAACAGTTTATCACCTTTCATGGAATTGTTTTAAAGGTCTATTTATTAATGCATATAAGAGTGGGGTTTAATTTATGTTATATCTGCCCAGTCTTGGTGAAGTTTATCTTTTCAATAGTTCTTTGGGGTCATCATTGTGGGCATCAGTTATTGTATTAACCTAGAAGGGTTTTTTCTTACATTGTGACAGAGATGCACCTTGAGGATAGTGGTGTCTTCCCCTTCCCCCCATGTTTATTCTTCATTATCTCTATGCTGAGTGAGCCTGCATCACGTGCTTTTTCTTCCCTCCCCCACTTCCTTCACTGCTTTCCTTCCTTTAAGCTCTTACTGCTTCTTAGTTTATCTGTGGGACTTGGCTTTTAACTATCAGGACCTAGTGTTTCTTTTCCCTCTTTTTTAGGGAACACACTGGATAAACTTTTTGGATTTGAAAGTGTTTAATGCTTGAGTCACTACTTAAGAAAATGCTAGTTTGTGCAAATCCAACTGCCAAAGTAAAATGAAGGAAGGGAAGTTCTCATTAAAAAATTCTGGCTAGTAAATGCAGAATGAATGATGGAATTAGCAATCATAATTTTATCCTCTTTATTGAACAAGATCATCAGTTGATACTAAAATGGTGAAGAAGTGTTGGGACACTTTAAAACAGAGGAATCAGGCTGATTCCCTAGAGCCACTGTTTGTTAACAGTTATAAAAGAGTGGTGGATAAACCTCTGTAAGAGCTAGATAGTAAATATTTTGGGCTTTGCAGGCCCTACAACTACTGTAGTTGTAGTAGGAAATACACCATACATACATGAGTGAGCAGAGCTAAGTTCCAATAAAACTTCACTTACAGAACAGACAGTGGGCCAGAATTGACCCACGAAATTTTTGCTCAGCTCTGATATAATAGGAAGCATATAACACCACCTGTGCAGTACAGTAAGCCTTCACTTAACACCTTCAATGGGTACTTGAAACTTCCACTTTAAGCAAATTAAGCAAAACCACGTAAGCAAAAGCAAAACCACATGTTAACAAAAACAGGTCCTCCAGTAAGTAGCAAGACTGTTTTCTGTTTGGCCAGGTATCTTTTTTTCTCCTGAGTGTTATAATCAAGCAATGTTGAAAAAGAATAACATTACAAGAATGTGTTACATGCTGTAGTCTTGTCAGTAAAGCCAAACCTACCTTAGATCAACTGTGGGGATCTGCCACACTTTTCAGGAAATTCAGAATAAGTTAAGTGACATAACAAATCCAGATTGTTGGTCATTTGATAGAATGAATAATTGGTTTCTAAGTAAATCAATGCATGTAAGAGTGGAAGGAGTTCTTAGGAGGAGGGTAGGAAAAATGATATGTAGTAGGTGGAGTATGAATTTTGTGTTGGAACAAAACAGCTGTATAGTATATATATTTGGGACTATCAGGGAACTTCGAATGTCAGATTATTATTTTAAGGACTTCCTCTTAGTTCTATACATGTAATATTGGCCTCATACTTTCTAAGATATGAATACTGAATTTTATGTAGATGAAACAACATGATGCTTGGGGTTTACTTTAAAATGCTGTAATAAATAAAGAACCTAAAAAACAAAAATAAAATATTCTAGTAGACAAGTATATATAGTAGGGAGTGGAGAATAGATGAAACATTTGCCAAGTGGTGATAGTTGTTTAAACTGGGTGGTAGATACTTGGGGTTTTATTAGTCTACATTTTATGTTTTTTTTTTAAGATTTATTTATTTATACATATAAGAACTGGGATATAGGCCAAAAGTACAGGGAGTGAGAGGATTCGCCAGAGACAGAGTGGGGAGCAGAACAGGTCAACCTGTACACTGCTGGGGGAGCAGCTGTGCCATGTGGGTCAGCTCCCTGGCCAGGGATGAACTTATGCTGTAGTGGCTGGCGATAGCTTGATAGTACTGAGACTCAATCCCTGCACCACCAGGAAGGCCCTGTTTTCAGAGTTAAAATAAAGTTGACTATAATCCCTCAAAAATGTATGGTTGGTGGTGGGAAGTAGTGGGGGGATTGAGCAGAGGATTGAAGTTTACATAGAAATAGAAGGAAAGGCCCTCCCTGGTGGTGCAGTGGATTAAAGCACAGCACTATTAAGCTGTCCACAGCCACTGCAATGCAACTTTGATTCCCAGCCTGCAAGGTGACCCACATAGCACGGCAGACCTCTCCTGACCCACCTGCTGCTCCCCTTAGCATTGTACTTCACTCCATCTGCCTGTTCTGCTCCCCACTCTGTCTCTGGTGAATCCTCTCACCCCCTGCACCTCTGGCCTATGCCCCAGTTTTTGTATATAAAAATAAATAAATCTTAAAAAAAAAAAAGAAAAGCCAAATTAAACAATATTTTTCATATGGTTAGTAGAATTTTTTTGTTGCTGATTATGTTCATTTTAGTAGTAGTACTTCCTTTACTTTCTCAGTTGATGTCCCTTCTGCCCCTTGAAAATTGAGTTCTTATCTTCACATTCTAATTTCAAATAGCTGTCCCTGGTTACATATGTGACTAGTATCATTATGCCACTTACACTTTGTTCAGAAATAGAAATTGAACTACTTTACTAAACTGCTTTGTGACTGCCTGGATGAAGACCTTGATTGGATCTTTGATACTAAGTCTGCCAGTCAAGATGGCAAACTTCTCATTTTAAAATTATGAACAGGAGAAAACAAATGGGGGGAGGAGTGCAAAATACAAGAATTTCCATTTTCAAAAAAAAAAAAAGACTGAAGGGGGAAACAAAACACAATTAGTTTGAGACGAGAGCAGCGAATCAGAACAAACAGCTGCTTACAGGGACAAATCAATGGAATATGAAAATTCATCACCATAACCTACATTTTTTCTCTACCAAGAGATTTGCAGCTAACAATCGGGGTGACTCATTCCTATGCTGGGAGGGTGAGGTAATGTTCTTGTGAGGGATGATGTCATCTCTCTACCTGAACTGCATGCATAGATCTCTTCTTGTGGCTCTCCAGGAAAAGCACCATCTGCTTCACATATGCAGCCTGAGAGACTTTGCAGAGCTTGGTGCAAAGGTTAGCAGCTGCTAGCAGCCCTGTGTATGACTCATAGGCAGCCAATCAGTGAAGAGCAGCTCTTTGAAGTAAGCTTTTAGAATCATAGTCCAGAAATACAGCATGACGATTCAATATCAAATCATCATGCTTTTTTGTTATTGTTTTGGAATTTACACTTATCTCACTGAGTTAATGCTGTGGAAGATTTAAATTTTAAAATAAAGCAGTTTTTCTCAATATGGTCAGTGAAATCAAATCTTCCTGGTCATTTAAACCATATTTTTAATTGCAGTAACTTTGCTTTCTTTTACTTTTGGGGGCATATAAATCATCCTTAAAGCTAAGAATTTTAGTCCAGGTTAGTTGAACGGCAGTAGTTTTCTTTGTACTTAGGAGGAATTCATTGTGTCCCTTAAGGAACAGCTACTGCTTGGGAGAGAAGTAGTATAGGGAACCCCCAGTGTTAGTGCCCCTTGATACTCTGAGTCAAAAGAAACTTAATGGGAGAGGGCACAGTCAAAATAGCTGTTACCTTAGGGTATCTCATTCAAAGCCACTGACCCCTTTTCCTCTTTTCCTATTGCATGCCTGCTCTCCTTGTCCTTACTTAACTAGTCCTGTTATTGACATGACTAAACAGTTGTACTATCTGTTTCTAACTTTATCATAATTTGAATTTACTGTTCTAGTAAAAAGAATATTTAACATAGAGAACAGTAAATATTTGATTTTCTAACTAATATTTAACTCAAAATGGTCAAGTACTACAGATATCATAGGTATACTCTGACTTAATCTATTTGTAAGATTAAAAGATAAATTTTACTGTTTTGAAGATAAGTTTTACTGTTTTGAAACTAAGGCTGTTTACCTAGTATTATTAAGACATATTTGAAAGCAAAGAATAAAACAATAGTGCTAAAGGTAAGGCATAATATGAGGTATGATACATACCAATGTCATCTGAGAGTTTATTAAAAATCCAATGTTTTTTCAATGAAGAGTGATAATTGGAAATCTTTAAATATCCCAAATTATGGCAGGCCTTCAATTTAATGGTCTGGCCTTTTGAATTTAATCACACAGTTTCTGCAAGGGTGTTGGGTACTGATCTTTTCTCTTTCAACCTTTATTTGAAAATAATTTCAAGTTATAAAAAATTACAGCAATAAAAATACCCCAAAAACCCTTATATCCTCAAATTTACTACCCCAGACCTTGTTTGTGTTATCACTTGAGCACTCTCCCTTTCTCTCCCAACGCCCCCCGCCCCCCCACGCCACTTTTTTCCTCAGAACATCTGAAAATAAATTATTTAGCATAGCCCTTTACTCCTAAATGCGTAAGTGGTATTTCCTACTAGAAATAGTCTCTTATATAATCCAATGCATTTTTCACCTTCATAAAATTAGATACTATAATTCACCATCCATATTCTAGTCTAGTGTGATCAGTTGACATCGTATCTTTTTCAGCATTCACTGTCCACACAGGATTTAGCCTAGGATCAGGTATTGCTTTTATTTGTCATATTAGTCATTTTTAATCAGGATTTATCCAAAAGTTTTTTCTCTTATTCATTGATATTTTTGCAATGTATAGTTTCTTTGCCCTTTTATATAAAAATTGAAACTTATTTTGTATTTGATGCTTCCTTCTGATTAGATTCAGACTGTGCATTCTTGGCTGGAATACCAATAGGTGTTCTCTCTTAGGGTATCTTACTCATCACTCATTAGTGATGTTAATTTTGATCATCCAGTCAAGGTATTGTCTAAATTCTCTATTAACTAATATTATAGTATGTTATATAATACTACTCACTATGTATTATAATTACATATTACATTATATGTTAATATATCACATTATACATTATGTAATAGAATAATATGTATGGAGCATATGATAGTATTAATTAATGAAAAGAATATTAATTTTCCACTATTTTTTTTTCTAATTTCTTGTAACTAACATTTGGGAGAGGAGGAAGACACACTTTAAGGCCATACAGTTATCCTCATAAAAATTTCTAAGTTAATTAACTCGTTGCTTATTTTTACCTTGATATACTCTTTATTATTATGATGATTACAGAATGCTTATTATTCCTATCTTACCTCCCTTCATATTTACTAGTAGATATTTGGCATTTTATACTAGTAGAACCCTTCTTCACTGTATATCATGTATTTTATCTACTTGTTATTAGTATGGACTCTTGAATTCCCTTTTTTCCCAATGCTTTATAATTTAATACTTATTATGTATTTAAATTGCTCCATATTTAAGTGGTGGCATGCTCCCATCTATTTTGTTTTTCTGCTCACATCCTTCTTTTTCAGAATAATAAAATATTAGCAAGTCATCTTACACCGGACCCCACCACTGCCCTGGAATCAGCTATTTCTCTGAGGAGTTTTGGTTCTCTTGGTAGGGAATGGAATGAGATAGCTAAATCTATCCAATGGGTTTAAGTACATTGCTTTTAAGCTGCTGTATAAACATTGTCTAAACATGAATGAATACACATTAGTATACCTGGCAAATATTCTTTAAGATACAGTAACAGTTTTTGAGGTTGTAATGTTGACTCACTTTACGGTTACAGCAAAAATAATGATATTAAGGATTGGGAATATTTTTGTCAGCAAATTTACCCTGCCAATTTTTTCTTGGATTTCAAAGCAAAGAGCAAGCTTGAAGACCAGATAGGATTTCACTGGGCACTGTTGATAGAAGAGGTTGTTCCAGGGAAAAGAAATAATATTGACAATGATATAACTGACCAATAACAGTAACATTAAACACTAGGGAGAAGTGAAAGACACAGAAGAAAAGGTTGCTTGAGATCATGTTTAGAGGACTTTGAATGTCAGGCTTAGGACTTGGGGTCTTTAATAAGAAGACAGTATAGAACTGTTGAATAGTATAACAAGTTTAACTCTGACTCAAAGAGATTAATCTAGAAGATATCTAGAGATTAGATTCAAGAGATGTCCAGCTAAGAAAGGTAAAGAGGTTATTATAATACTTCAAGCTGGAGATAGAAAGTTTTGAACTAGAAAATTAAAGAAGTAGATTAGAATGGTGGTTATCAGCCTATCTCCTTGAGAATCCTTCAGATGCCCAGGGGTGTGGGGCAGCTCTGGGGATGGAGGAAAGAGTGTGAGCTGGACACCAGCTTAGCACTCCCAGGGACTAGAGGAGAGTTTTCAAGTTAAGCATCCCTGTAAGGAAAGGACTTGGTAGCTTAAGGAAGAAAAATGTTCATAGAGAAAGTTGTTTTTAAAAAACTTTCAACTGACAGTTTGGATTTTGGTTTTTGTTAGTTATAAATTCATACTTCTTTTATCTTCCCTTTCCCAAGCTTTGGAGCCTAGATGGTCAGAAAAATAGTTATTAGATGAAGTAAGTCAAATTGTATTTATTTTTAAATACCAAAAGGTCAATGTCACAAAATCATGCAGTAATACTTTTTCTCAAGACACAAGAGGTACTTGGCCAAAAACTTTATAGAATCACCCTGAACTCTTTTCTCTTATTCATCCCACAGAGGATCTACCATAAAATCCTAGGTTTTTCTTTGTGTTATAGCCCAAATCTGACCACTGCTGTCTACCTAATTGGAACTGTTGCTACCTCTGGCCATCCCCTACTTTCCCTGCCTCCACCCAGGTCTCTGCAGGCTGTTTGCTTTCCTTGTGCATCTCCGACAGGATGGCACACCTCCACCAGAAGGTCTTTGCAGAGGCTGCTCCTCAGATATCAGCATGGGGTGATATCTCACCTTTCAGCTTTGCCCTATGTTACTTTCTGTGTGGCCTACCCTGAGTCCCTTTGGAACCACCCCCTCCCTCCACATACTGAACGTTCAAGTTTCCCTTTATCTTGTTCTATTTTTTCCCTCTGGTTTTTGTCACCTAATATACTCTATCATCATTCATCATGTTTGCCTCCCAACACCAGAGTCTGAGCTCCACACAGGCAGTAGAGCATTTCTGTTTTACTCATTGATCTGTTCTAAGTAATAGAACAGTACCTGGCACCCAATAGGCCCCCAATAAATGTCCTTGAAAGAAGGCAGAACAATGAGAGCATAAAATCAGTAAGCTGGGTTACTGGACTTTTTGTTTATAGCAAATTTGAGGAAGTAAATTTACAAAAGGATGGGATACTGCTTAATTGAACCTGTGTTCCATGGATCTGAGCCTACGACAGGAACTGATCAGGATAAAACAGGCTTGGAAAATACTGCATATACTGTTCCTTTACTGGAAAATTATGTTGTTCATTACTGTGTGCTGATATCACCATAAAGACTCCCAGTAACTCTTCTTGAGCTCACCTGATTATAGAATTCTTTCAGTGTCATTAAGGGATACTCATGACTTTGACAAACAGAGTTTAGAGAAACTAGACCAGAGGATTACTGGTAAGCCCTTGGAGAGACCCACTGGTCTTTTAAATTGATTTGAGTTGGTAAACTATGGTTTCCTACACTGTTAGAAGGAAGCCAGACTACCTGGCTCAAGACTCCAGCTCTGAGTTACTTCCCTTAAAAGTTTTGATCCATTTAAAAGTTAGTTTTGTTTTAGGTCTTTGGGAATAAGATGATAATCCCTTCCCTGGATGGAGACCTCTTCCAGTGGGACCGAGACCGTGAAAGTATGGAAACAGTTCCATTTACAGTTGAATCGCTTCTTGAATCTTCTTACAAATTTGGAGATGATGTTGTCTTGGTTGGAGGAAAGTCTCTTACCACCTATGGACTCAGTGCATATAGTGGAAAGGTGAGTGAAAATTTTGAATTTAAGGAGAAATTAGGATAGTTATGGATAGAAGAAATAGTTTCTTGTACTGCTAGTGGTTGAATTTTCTTATAATTTTTACCTGGTAATATCATTTGTTTTAGTAAAAGAAGTATGAATTGGGAAGGGGGCATATATTTAAGAGAAACTCGATTTATCGAAGATAGTAGAATAAGCAGCAGAGCAAGGGAGTAGCAGGAGAATGAATAAATAGGGCCTATGTGAGGTTTTCATACATTGTTTTGAAATCTTTACAATATTCCTAAGGGACATATTTTTATTTCTATTTAGATAAGATGAGGAGCCCTCCAAAGATTAATAGTAATCCCAAGGATAAGAATAATCTCTACATTAATATACCTAATAAGAACCAAGAGGAGAGTTTATTTTTTACAGCTAAGAAGACTGATACTTTAAAGGATTCAGAAACTTCAAATCAGATTTCACGTGGATCTGTCCTGTGATAGGCATGCTGTTGGTGACCTCGGCTTTATTAGCTCTTAGGATATAATTGGGGTCTTCTTCTCACAATCAGTTTTACAACTAGGAATAACTAATCATTAACACCTTTTTCAGAAAGAGCAGAATCTTTTTAATGCCTTACCCCCTTGAGATATGATTATAACATATATGATGTTATATATGTATGTATTTTTAAGATTTATTTAGGCATATAGAACTGGGGTACAGGCCAGAAATGCAGGGCTGGTGGTGAGAGGATTCACCAGAGACAGAGTGGGGAGCAGACTGACAGATTGACGAAGTATACTGCTGAGGGGAGCAGCAGTTGAGACAGGAGAGGTGTGCTGCACCATGTGGGTCAGCTTCCTGGCTGGGGATCGAACTTGTGCTGAAGTGGTTGCAGCTAGGTAGCTTCAGAGTGTTGTGTTTTAACCAGTGTGCCACCAGGGAAGGCCTCTGATGTTTTATATATCTAAATAAATACATATTATATGCATGTGTATATATCAGACTGAAAACCAAAACAAGGAAGACTAGGAAAATGGCCTTCTGACCCCTTGATTTTAGACTTTCATGGTGTCTAGTCTAAATTGGACCCACAGCACTGTTTGCTCAGGCAGATGCTTTTCTGCCTGCACCATCTGCATCACCCTGAGGAGGCCCCAAATTCCCCTGTGTGTCTCAGTATCTCATTTGTACAGCAATGGGGTTGAACCCTATAGCTGTTCTTTGATTATATGTGCTACTACAAAATTACAGTATTCTAGCAGGTTTGCACTTTTATGAGTGGATTTTAGTTTGACTCTTTGAGTCCTTTTAATAAAACGTGGAATTTTTTAATTGATTTTTTTTGTTGTTGTTATTGAAGTAATGTTGGTATACAACACCATACATGAGTCAGAGTTACAGGTTCACACCTCTTGATATTTATGTTACCATACCACACCTATACTAAGGTGCCCAGTATCCTCCATTTGAGAGTATTTCTATTTTAATGAAGATTTGAAGAAGGTACTTTTAAATACTACAACTATTAGAAAAGATTCAGATTTTCAGAAACCAAATACTTATATATGGAAATTCTGAGGTTGAATTTTTCTTCCCCATTTCTTATATATCCCATGGAAATCTTCAAAACCAGACTAAAATGATCTATATCCTTAAAATCATTCTCTGAAATATACTCAGTGGTACTTTTTTGATTTTTAATAGCTTGTTTTAGGAATTGGTGACCTAGCTGATGTATCTTAATGCGTGAGATACTTTTCACACTTCTCAACCTTGTAAAACTGAGAGAGGTTTGTTTAATATTTCTGATCTCTGGTAACTGATATCCTTTACTAGTTTTATACCTGTGTTTTTAGGTGAGGTACATCTGCTCAGCTTTGGGTTGCCGCCAGTGGGATAATGATGAGCTGGAACAGGAAGATACCCTGCTTCTGCAGCGAACCCAGAAAACCGTCAGAGCTGTTGGACCTCGTAGCGGCAATGAGAAGTGTGTATTCAGATAATGTTGCTGTTGATACTTAGAAGCACAAAGCCATAATTCACTGGATTTTTCTTATGAAAAATTTCTGAACGATGTGTTGCCCTAAAAGCATACTACCCTTAGAAGAAATTTAGGCACTTAAGTTAAAAAGGCTTTACATCCAGAACTGACCTTTCAAAATTTGCTTTAGGATATGGTAACCAGAAGGAAACCCAGACACTGTCTACAATTAGTTTCATCCAAGATTAATAATATTTCTCAGAGTACACTCCCTGATCAGAATTCTTTGAATGTAGAAAACTGTTAAGGCAGACTTCCTGTGCTTTTTTTTCCAGCTTTGGCCAACAGTTCTCCCTACTATATTGTTTCTTAGTTTGTCCGACTACACCAACTAAAAAACATTATTTTAGTCTAGTTTCTTAAAGTACTTATCTGGTCAAATAACTTTTTGCTTCCTTTTTAAAGTAATGAATTCCTTATGCAAGCTTTTCATTTACATATTTGAGTGCAAAAATGAGTGAATTAGATATGATGTTCCTAAATCACATTTGACTTTTTAAAGCTAGTATTTAAGTTGAAACTTGCCTATGTAGTTAAAAAATTTTTAGATCCCATCTCTTATCATTTGAATGTGAACCAGAGTTTTGGATTTTGTCTAATCTGATGTAATATAAGTCAGCTTCCTGAAATCTGTTCTCTCAAACTCTGTTAAGAATGTATTCTTTCTACATTCACTGGACAGTATGTGGTGCTTTTTATCAAATGGGAGCCTGACTTTCTTTAGCCTAAGTGGATTTTGTTTGTTTCCTTAAGCATTTGAATGCTCAGTCAGTTAGGAATAGTCCTGGTCTGAGATCCTTGTTCTTGAAGTACATATATTTTTAGCACATGCCACAATTCTTAGGTCATTTTATTTCTAAGTGACAAGACATTATATACCAACAGTTAAGTGATTTTTCTATATGTTAATTCAGAGGAAACATTATTGCTGGTACTTCCTACACAAAGACACTAAAACTCTAAAGGTTAAATGACTTGGAGATTTCAGGTAGTAAAGATCCGACTGGGGTTGAGCAGTTGGACCTTCTGGTCTGGTATTCTTGGCACATTGCTTTTCATGCTGTGTTTTACATATAAATCTAAAGTTGATGCATTCAAATTCATGACTTACCTTTTACATTGTCTTATATCTATTCATTTCTCTGCATTCGAATAAAATGTACCCAGACTTTGAGGTCAGTCAGACTGCATTCTGCCTCACTTTAAGATGAGTTAATGTGCTCTAAAAAATATTGTTCTGATTTGGAAATATGAACATTTGTTAATTTTTGAGAATTTATAGCTTAGCTATGTCAGTTCACATACTCCGAGCAATTGTTACTAATAGGTCAGGACAAAGGTGTGCCCTCTTGTGGCATAAATCTGCAGAGTACTTTCTAAAAGGTTGTTTTGAGTTCTTTATCTTGTCACAAGCTTTTAGTGTTTGCTTCTTCAGCCTAGAAGAGTTCTTTATTATTTGGTCCCTTTATTTAAAATGTAAAATTCTAAAACACACCTTTGTAAATTTAAGGTGGAATTTCAGTGTTGGCCACTTTGAACTTCGGTATATTCCAGACATGGAAACTAGAGTCGGATTTATTGAAAGTACCTTAAAACCCAGTGGGAACAAAGAAGAGTCTAAAATTATCTCAGATGTGGAAGAACAGGAAGCTGCCACGATGGATACAGTGATAAAGGTCTCAGTTGCTGATTGGAAAGTTATGGCATTTAATAAGAAAGGAGGACATCTGGAATGGGAATACCAGGTACCTATAACCACTAAGAATCTCAGTTGGATTAAAATTATTGGATAGAGGGAAATGACTGCCATTTGGAATTCTCAGCTTGTTTTTCTATGCTTTAAAAAATGTGGTTTTATGCCTGTTGAATGGCTTTTATTAAAAAAAAAACATTAATTGGTATAGCCAATTAATTTTTTTTAATTTAAAAATAAAACTACCATATGACATAGGAATCCATCCACATCTCAAAGAAGTAACAGTACCTCTGTGTTTATTACAGTATTAGTCACAAAAGCCAAGATAAGGAATTAGTCTAAGTGTCTACCAGTGGGTAATGGTTGCAGAAAACATGTTGTATTAGTGAGCCTCTAAAAGGGAAAGCCTGTCATTTACCAAAACACATAGGAACCTGGAGGACATTATGCTAAATGAAATAAACTAAGCCTAGGAAGCTAAAGTTTGAACCATCGCTCTTAAAAGAGGAGTCTGAAAAAGTTGAGCTTATAAAAACATAGAGTGGAATAATGGCTGCCAGAGGCTGGGTGGGAGAAGTAAGAAAATGTTAACAACAGGGTATAAAGTTTGGGTTCTGCAGGATGAAGTTCTAGAAATGTTATGTACAAAATGTTGACTATGGTTAACAATACTGTAGTGTACACATGAAATATTCTAAAAGAGTAGACCTTTAACTTTTCTTCCTAGATTTATTGATGTATAATTGCAAAAGCTGTATATATTTTAGATGTCCAGTGTGGTGATTTGTACTTACACATGGTGAAATGAAGAAAATGGATCTGAAATGTTCTCACCACACATAAAAGCAATTACAATGTGAGGTGATGGATATGTTAACTAGCTATAGCAAAACATCACACTGTATACTTGATATACACATTTTTGTGTATCTATATCCAATACAATTGGAAAAGTTAAAATTAAAAAAGAAATGTGTGATTTTAAATGGTATTTTAGGAGTTTAAGCTATGTAAAAACTCCTTAAAAGTATTTAAAATCTTCTCCATTTTTGTCTAGTTTTGTACTCCAATTGCATCTGCCTGGTTGGTCAAGGATGGCAAAGTCATTCCCATCAGTCTTTTTGATGACACGAGTTATACATCTAATGATGAGGTTTTAGAAGATGAAGAAGACATTGTAGAAGCTGCCCGAGGAGCCACAGAGAACAGCGTTTACTTGGGTGAGTAGCTGTTCCTACCTGTGACAGTACACATGGACATCTGGATTGTATTTCCACATTGTTCCTTTATACTTCAGGCATGCGCCTAGTGGTGTTATTTCCCAAGTATGTTCTCAGACTTGGATTATACTTAAGATACAGCCTTTGAGTTTCATTCCTGATCATTTCCCATTTATCTAGTTCTGAAACTTTACATTATGACAGCATGTTCTTTTTCTCTGCTACCTATATTAGAAATGTTGCCATTATATGACATGATTTTAAATTACTTAAATATTCCCAAAATCTAAAACTATCTACATTAGCTTTGCATCTGTCTCTGTCTGCCCTTCCCTTGAAGATTGTTTACTTTGCACCTATGCATTTATACAACTTATTTGGAAAGATAAAAACAAAACTTTGTTGTGTTTCTGGGTAATTGAAAACATTTTGAAAACCTTCTAATTACTTCAACTAGTTTTGGTGGTCAAATATCATAAATTCCTCTAAGTTCTTTTATAGTGTTACCCCTCAAGCTCAGTAAAATTCAAGAATTCAAAAGAACATGTGTGATGATGGTATTTAACAATTAGCATTATCTTTGAAATTATAGGTGTTTACATTTCCTCATGGAGAAAATTCATCTAAGCTATATTTCATTAGAGTGCAGTGACTTGTTTATGACTTTTAAAAAAGATTTATTTATTCATACAAGAACTGGGGTACAGACTACAGGTGCAGGCTGAAGGTGGGGGTGGTGAGAAGATTCACCAGAGTGAAGGTGGGGGTAATGAGAGGATTCACCAGAGTAGAGAGAAAGACAGACCTGCTGAAATACACTGCTGAGGGGAGCAGTGGGAGGTCAGGATGTTTGCCATGCTATGTGGGTCACCTCCCTGGCTGGGGATCAAACTCATGCTGCAGTGGCTGTGGATTGCTTCATGGTGCTGCGCTTTAACCAGTTGCACCACCCAGGGAGGGCCCTCTTTATGAATTTTCTACTGAAAGTTTGCCAGTAATTTCTGAAAATGTGCTATTATTTGGTGAGAAATAGTGTGAACTTGTGTTTTAACTTTTCTTTTTTGGTCAAATAATCTTTGTGTCAAATTTGAGTGTTTCAGGTGTGATTCTTTGCAAAGAGTTATGTAGCAATATAACTAATTAAATTTACCTTTATTAAATAAAAATGAACCTTTTTGAAAAAAAGTCAAGATGCTTGATTCTAAACTTAAATAATAATGTTCTGATTGATTTAGGAATGTACAGAGGGCAGCTGTATCTACAGTCATCAGTCAGAATTTCAGAAAAGTTTCCTACAAATCCCAAGGCCTTAGAATCTGTTAATAACGAAAATTCAATTATTCCTTTGCCAACAATCAAATGGAAACCCTTAATTCGTAAGTGAATTATAAACTTTTGTAAAGATTATTAGGGTGTTCAGAAACTTAATCCTGACTGTCTTTATTGTAGTTTTGAATACTAGAGACTACAGGTATTATATGCTCTATTTTTTGATAAACTTGGAAGATATTGCAGATGTTAATGAATTTTAATGTTCATTTGAAACCATGATTTTATTGAAGGAGCAATTGTTTCTTTGGAATACATTGATAAAATATTTCTCTACATATCTTAGACAAACTCTTAACCACTCACAACTAAGCCTATCATTTAACATATTGATATGAAGACTATTTATGAAAAATTTGGTTTTCCCATCTTATTCTTTGAGACTTGATTTTAAGTAATTGCCACTGATTCCTTCAGTTATCTTTCTATGACTTGTATATGTTTTTTTAATCACATATGCCATATTATAATGACTTAAGTACTCATCTCCTGTACAATACTGTGATTTTCAAGCGAAAGAGCCTTGAGCCATTTATCTGACTTACCTGTTATTTGGATACCTGTTATTTGAATGAATGAAGTACATGCATTTTCATTAAAGTTAGAGCAGTTAATTTTTACTGTTTTGTTTTAGATTCTCCTTCCAGAACTCCTGTCTTAGTTGGGTCTGATGAATTTGACAAATGTCTTAGTAACGATAAGTTTTCTCATGAAGAATATAGTAACGGTGCACTTTCAATCCTGCAGTATCCATATGGTAAGTGTGATCACTCTTAGATTGAAAATGCTGGGTTTTATTTGTCTGTTTATTATTTTGAACTTAATATTTGAATGAAAGATAGTCAATTGGATGGTAGAAAATAAAATATCTTGGCAGACACTGTTGTGACTAGTGACCCAGGGCAGCAAGCTCCAAGATCAAATTGCCAAAGTTCAAATCCCAGTTTTGCTGCATCTCAGGCAGGGTACTTCTAACGGCCCTGTGCTTCTGCTTCTTTATTTAGAATCAAGAATAGTAACTCTAATATCTGCCAAGTTATTGTGAGATAGTCCTATCAGGTCTAAATAAGTTAATGAACATATAGGCTTAATTAGCACTTTGCTTGACAAATAGTGTGCAGTAAGCAATATTCATGTTATTAGCTCTCATTTAATTCTCGTGTATGTGATATAATCTTGGCTGTATAATTAGAAAAGTAGATTTTCCACATAGAACTACATGAAAATACTATAAATGAAGGTATTTTAATTTTGTCCTCCAACAGGGAAAATAGGTATAAAAGTAGTTATGCAAAATTCAAGTTGATAAAAAGCCCATGGCTTTGAACTAGAAATAGCAGTCTTTTACCAATGTACAAGGTAAGAGTGAATCGTCTAATATGCCCATGTGGTGTAGAAGACAAGAAAGGCTGCTTTTTTTTTTTTTTTTTTTAAGATTTATTTATTTATTCGTACAGAACTAGGGTACAGGCCAGAGATGCGGAGGGTGAGAGGATTCACCAGAGACAGAGCGGGAAGCAGAACAGGCAGATCGACGAAGTACACTGCTGAGGGGAACAGCGGGCGAGTCAGGAGAGGTCTGCCGCGCCATGTGGTCACCTCCGGGGCAGGCGGGGATCGAACTCATGCGGAAGTGGCTTTAGTTTCTCAGTGCTGTGCTTTAACCCGCTGCGCCACCAGGGAGGGCCGAAAGGCTGCTTTTAAGGACAAACTCATTTGACAGCTGAAATGAAGAACATGATGGAGATATTTTTTCCCCAGCTTCTGAAGAGTGATTAATAGTAAAATTGGTATTTAGTTGATGCTTAGTGCAAGGAAAGTTTAAAGTCCTTAAAGGAAGTTTTAGTATTGCCTGATTCTTTATTGCATTTAAAGTGCTGAATTATTAATGTAGTAAATGGGGTCACCCTGAAGTTGTTTTTCTATTTTTTTCCTATTTTTAAAAATTTATTTATGCATACAGAACTGGGGCACAAGCCAGAGGTGTGCAGGGGTGGTGAGAGGATTCACCAGAGGCTGAGTGGGGAGCAGAGCAGACAGACTGATGAAGTACACTGCTGCGGGGAGCAGTGGGCTGGTCAGCAGAGGTCTGCCGTGCCATGTGGGTCATCTCCGGGGTGAGGATCGAACCTGCACTGAGGCAGCTGCTGCTCGTTGCAGTGCTGCATCCTAACCTTTTGCACCACCAGGGAGGGCCTGTTTTTCTATTTTTATTATTCAATATAAATAAAATTCATGATGCTTATGGAATAAAGGAAAATACATTTGTGTGGCAAATAAAAAGGTAAATGAAAGTAATGAAATGCGTTGAGGAAGACATGAAACTTTAAGAAAGGAAATTAGTGTTATAGGCATAGGAAAATAGGTAATTTTGAACAGTTAAAGGTGGATCTACATGGTTTGTCTTTGGAGGAAAAAAAAAAACCTTTCAATGTTTGCTTTCCAAGATAATGGTTACTATCTCCCATACTACAAGAGGGAAAGGAGCAAACGGAGCACCCAGATCACCGTCAGATTTCTCGAAAACCCCAGTTACAACAAGAACATCCGCAAAAAGGATCCGGTTCTTCTCTTACACTGGTGGAAAGAAATAGTTGGAACTATTCTTTTTTGTATTGTAGCAACAACTTTTATTGTACGCAAACTTTTCCACCCTCATCCTCACAGAGTAAGATGTTTTTCAGAATCTAATTTATTTCCGAGTTGGGTGTATAGAAAATGTATTGCATGTACGTGGTGGGTGGCAGAAAGTCTGTTGCCTACACCTTTTTTCCACTTCCTTACCCTCCTCAACCCACAGCAGTCTGGTCTCCACCAGACATTCCACTTTCTTTTGTCAAGGGAATCATTGTGTGTGTATTATGTGTCCTTATAATACCTACACTTTTTTCAGTGTTTTAAATTTATTTTTCAATGTTATTTCTTTGCTTATCATTCTTAGCTCACTTCAGTTCATCTTTGTTCTGTTAGTAATTTTTGCCCCCTCCCCTCCATTAACAGCAAAGGAAGGAATCTGAAACTCAGTGTCAAACTGAAAGTAAATATGATTCTGTAAGTGGAGAAGCCAGTGACAGCATCTGTAGTGACATAAAAAATTCCGGATATGTGTCCCGGTAAGTCATATTATGTTATAGTTTCTGGTAGAAACTGAATCAAAGAAGAAATGGCCTCTAGACTAAGTCCTATTTATTTATTAATATGTGAATATCTAGGTAAATAAAATAGACTTAGCCTTCAAATAACTCAAGTTTTCTCAAAGTGATTCATACCCTAAGGGAGATATAAGTAGGTTGTTATAGTTTAACACTTCAAATTCCAAATTAAGTTCTTAATTTGGATACCTTAGTGAGAGTTTACTAGGCACTAAACTTGGCATTGGTAGTACTAATAATTATTGTGTCAGTAGATCTCCAGGTGCAATTTAATACTCAATTATTCACTTCTTTATTCTCTCTAGAATAGTAAATAGAAAAATTAGGGGAAATAAGCCAGTAGAATAGAATATTTTTAAAATCAGAAGAGGAAATTGGATTGTTTAAAACTGAGGCAATGCAGATAATTTGAAAGTAACATAAAAGTCAGTAGTCTATCCGACGTACAGATTTTAAAGCCTCATGAAACAGGAAATGGTGTTGTGCTTTATTTTTCATATTACATGGATTATTGCTCCTTTTCCCCTTTGTTTTGATACCTTCTTGGTAAAAGGAGAAGATAGAGAATGTTACTGCTCAATATGTAGGGTAATGACTTTACAATAGAAGAAGTTGACAATTAGAGCTAAAATGTGTGGTATTTTGTGTAATATTTTGATTTCCTGTGGACTTAATTGATCAAAGCTATATTTAACATCGTCAAGCTTTTGTTTATAGCTTAATTTTTATCACTGCTATTTCTTACTCTATTGTCAAAAACTGAGAATTAGCTGTAGTCAACTTCTTTACATCCATTAGTTTCCCAGCACAATAGGTGATAACAAATGGGAAGGGTTTGAATACCATTGCTAGTTGAGATGCTGACTAGTACATCAGTGGTGGGGAGGCCAGCAGGTGGCGAGAGAGGGACCAGCAACTGCCACCCACTCCTGAGGGCCTCTGTTGGTTGGTCATTCACCTTTTACTCTGAATGACTGCAGGACACATTTTTATTTTGAGGAGAAATATAAAAATACTAGGCTTATTTTGGAGTTTAAAGTCTATAGGGAATGATAAATACAGAATTAAACATAATCATACAAGAAAAAGCCATGAATTAAGTGACTCTGTTGTGATGATTCAAGATGTCATGAATGAGGTCACATTTTAACTGAACCTTAAGTTATAAGTAAGATTTAGACAGATATGGTGATGGGGAGCAGCAGTAACATGTGATTTATATGTCAGTCTGTCATGGAAGGAATTGGAATATGTACTTTATCATAGAATTCAGCTTACTTTTCCTTTAATTTTATTCAATATAAAGAGCACAGCTAATTGTTCTTAAAATAGGAGCTCTGTAATAATACCTAATGTTAAATTAGGTGCTTATTATGTTGTAGGCATAGTGTTCCAGAGTATGAACTCTGGATTCAAGCTTGGATGAAAGTCCCAACTTTATAATTTATCAGCTGGGACCTTAAGCAAGGGAATAGTTACATGTCTGGTCTGTAATCATAAGTAAGATGTTTCACTTTCAGAAGACACATTCATTTTCATAAGTGTTTTTCCTTAATATAGGAAGATAATTAATTCAGTTGGCCCTTTAGAAGTAGGACATGAACTTCATGGGTTTTTGCTGTTGAGATAGATTCAGACTGAAGTATCTTGGCTAGCTATTTTTAGACAGATTATTACTCTTCATTTTCTGTGAAAATAATTGGCCCATGGAGGGTTGGGATCTGTTGCTTCTCCTTCTTAACTCCATCTTCTAACCAACTGAGCCAACTAATAAAGTAATATGGGTACAGTCATCAACTTAGCCTCAGAAAGGGCATCAACAGTAGTCTAATTCAGATCTTTCCCTTATGGCTGAAAGACTAACTTCCACGGCATGCATCATGCATTCATTCATGTGTTGTTCCACAGACATTGGTTAGACCTTGTTTGCTAGGGGAGCCCAGGGTCTGGAAATGCACAGAGAAACAAGAATGTTTTTCTGCATTCAAGGCTCCCACCCTTCAGTGGCAGTGGGAAAGAGTGCGCTGCATGCATAACTGCGTGGAGATTAAGTTTAAATATTTCAGTAGCTGCATGCAAATTGCTATAAGAAAATTAAAAAGGTGTTTGAGAAGGCTTTGTGGAGGTGGTGAGATGAACAGAAGGAAGAATAGTTAACTTGTTAAGTACAACATAGTCATTCTACAGAGCAAGTGGTAGAAATCAAGTCTTCAGAGTTGTGAGAAAGCCTGATGCAAGTTGACTGGAATAGACAGTGCAGAGCAGTGAGGTCAGACCTCCAGAGCGAGCCTGGCTAGAGTGTGGAGGTCCATCTGTACTTGACAGGTGGCAAGTTAGCTTCAGTCTGAGTACCTTCCGTGATCAGCATGCTGGCTTGTGAGGCAACGAGCCAATTTCAAATACCTTTGGCTTCTAGGAAGAGTTCTGGCTAAAAAAAAAAAGTACTGATTAAATATTCTAAAAATTTTATAGGCACCGAGAGAAGATTAAAATACATTATCTAATTGAGTATAAAATGCCATGGGATTGGCACAAAAGGTTAGAAAATTAATGATAGAATATTCTGGTAGATGGTGAAAAGTACTAGGTAGACCAGGTTAGTGGTACAGTTGCTCTAAGGACAGATGGCTTTCATTTAAGCAGGAACTTGTTGATTTTTTAAATATTTCTTAGGGGAAAATTAGAATATGTTTGCTGTATATATGTAAACAGAAGAATGTTATTAACATTTAAACTATACTCTTAAAGTTCTGAGATATATTGAATTTATATGTTTTATATATAACATAAGATAGAACTGATTATTACCTTACTACAAAGTGCTTGACAGTTTGCACACTTTTAAAAATCACCTCTTTAATTTTTTTGAAGCTATCTAACAGATTTTGAACCAGTTCAATGCATGGGTCGTGGTGGGTTTGGAGTTGTCTTTGAAGCTAGAAACAAAGTAGATGACTGCAATTACGCTATCAAGAGAATCCGTCTCCCCAACAGGTAATGGATGGTACTTGAGCAAACTTGGAGTTAGTACTGTCTTCTCCAGTCTCACCGGCAACATGTTCTTCTTGCCATCTAACTCCATAGAGAGGATAGAAAACCTAGTCTCTGGCCTTCAGAATTCTTAAGTTCCAGGTGCTATCAAGTAACATGCTTTCTGATCTCTTTTGGCTTCTTTACATATACTTTAAGAATCTGTACTTGATTTTGATTCGTAACAATTTAGGACTTGCTTGTAGTGAATTATAACATCTTTAGATTTTAATACATATGGTCATTTAAAATAACTTGCATGTAGGAATATAACGGACCAGGCGAGAAAATAATAATAATGAACAGTTATATACCAGAGATAGTTTATGAGGGTGGAGTGGGGAATGGGATCAAAAACAAGGGGGTAGGGGGAAATGCACTGGACTTTGGTGATGGCACACGGGTGAATTGGTGATGGGAAGCCCAAGGGGATTACAACTGAGATGGAAAAATGCATAAAATGATGTAAAAACAAACTATTATTTTAAAAAATAACTTGCATGTATTGTGAACAATAAGGAAAAGTATTAAAACGAAAACCATTCTGTCTTCTCTACCCAATAGTAACACTACTCACTTTTAGGGTACCTATCTTTTGATTTTGTTTTTCCTGGTCATAAATTTACCTGTTAGTTATCAGTAAAGTATAATATTATCTATTGCTTACTTTGTTATATATGATTTTTTTATATTAAGAGTATTTTATTAGAGTGCTAAAATACTTTGAAAATTAAGAGCTATCACTTTATACTCATGCAATATTTTAACTGTTTCTTATTGTTAAACATTTAAATTTTCAATTTATTCCACTTAAAAATAACTTTGCATTACTTCTCAGCCTTTTCTTTAAGATCATATATAAAAATAACTTTGCAGTGTTCATCTTTTGTATAGGTTTTTTTTTTTTTAATGACACTTGTTTTCTCAGGCTACATTACTGTTTCTAGCTCAGAACTGAGTGATGATTAAGATGATGAGATTTCAGAGTACCTTTTCATTTATGTAGAAGGTCTTTTTAGACTCTTGGGTAAATGTACAGTAATTGCTGAGCTATCCATCTAACTGGTAGTTAAATGTTCTGACCAACAGATAGGGACACAGGAGCGGGCTGGTTTGAGAGCTGTGGGAGATTTCTTTTTTTGGTATATAATTTTTGAGGCTTTTAAGTAGTCATATGTGCGAGACACTAGAGGGGATATAAAATTTAACCAAGCTTCTGCCCTCAAGACCTTTTTGTTGTGTTTGTGTGTGTTACATATAGCTTTTGTGTGTGTGTATTCAAATAATAATGTAAGAAAAATTGTGACCCATGGCTTAGCTTAATAAAATAGCTTGCTTGAAGAAAGTATAGTGGGTGTTCCAAGAGTAGCCCATCCCTCAGTAGACAGATGGGGGATGGGGGGTTATCAATGGCCTGAGCAAGGGCGAGTGCCCCAGCATGGGTATAGCAGAGGCCTAGGATGATGGAATATGGAAGAGAAGTGGATTGCAACACCTTAAAGCCAAGCAAACGAATTTGGATTTTATCTCTTAGATAAGTGGGTCTTTGAACTCAATAATGACCTTGTCAAAGTAGAGGTGGCTCTGGAGATAGTGTGGGCCTCCAGAGAAGAAAGGGTAAGGAAAGAATGTTCAATAGATTTTTGTTTTTGCAAAAGTTGTCCTAAGACATAGAATATCAGTGTGGCAGTAACGAGGACAGATGAAAAAGGAATACAGGCAAAGGACTCAAAAGGAGGAACTGCTAGGATTTCATGACAGACTATGGAGTCCCAGAAGGTGAAGAATTTTTAAAAATTTCAAGAACTCCCAGAGAGTGTAGAAGGGAAAAATAGAGTGGCTGATCTCCTGAGGAGAGAATTGGATAGAACTTGTAAATATTATGTTGTTTCAGGTGATGGTGGGATCCCTAGAAATGGGAGATTAGCTCCTTCAGAAAGGTGGCAGGGCTCTCTCTGGTGGTGCAACAGGTTAGGATACAGCACTGCAAGCTAGCTGCAGCCACTTCAGTGTGAGTTTGACCCCCGGCCCCAGAGGTGCCCACATGGTGCAGCAGACTTCTCCTATCTTGCCTGCTGCTCCCCTCAGCAGTACTTCATCAATCTGCCTGTTCTACTCACCACTCTGTCTCTGGATAATCCTCTCACCACCCCTGCACCTCTGGCTTGTACCCCAGTTCTGTATGCATAAATAAATCTTTAAAAAAAAGGTGGCAAAGCATGAGTTCCAGTCTAGAAGTTTTTAACCACCTTGTCTGTGATATTCTGTATGTCAGGATTCATTTAAATAGGCAAGCAGTCAAGCATGCTCTTTGGATTGTAATATGTACACTGTTGGCTTGTGGCTCTCCATCTGTCCATCTCTAGCTCAGCACCATCAGCCACAATGCTGAGCTCTGTTCTAAACACATCCACTTCCTATGGATAAGCAAACACTGAGCAGTCCTTTTTTAAGAGTGTGTGGTCATGTGTTTTTAGTCAGTTAAAAAACCTTCATTTGGATGAGGCAAAGGTAATGATAGGTATGTCTGTAGCACTTAACTCTAGAAGAATAAAAAGTACTAAAATACATGTTTTTTTTTTAATGGCTAACTCATCTGGTTGTTTTTTTTTTTAGGCTCACAGGAAAATTTTAGTGTATTATTTTTCGCTATTGGTTCTGATTAATTCTTCAGGTCAGAGAAGCCTTCAGTGTTTTTTTCTATTTTAGGGAGTTGGCCCGGGAAAAGGTAATGAGAGAAGTTAAAGCCTTAGCTAAGCTTGAACACCCAGGAATTGTTAGATACTTCAATGCTTGGTTGGAAGCACCACCAGAAAAGTGGCAAGAAAAAATGGATGAAATCTGGCTAAAAGATGAAAGGTAACATTATTAAACATCAATTTAAAAGCTAGTATTTTCTTTCAGGCTCATTTTTGTTTTTCAAACAAACTATTTCTATATATTTAGAGATGCTTGTTTAAAAAAGAAAAATAGCAGTTTCTGTCTCCAGGTTTTAGAGTGTTCTTTAGCCACTTATTAAGTGACAGTTGATCTAGTTTTTACAACATGATTTTTGTTCTTTTATCCCCTGAACATGAATTTTTGAAATTATTGAATAATTTAATAATTCAAAATAATCTCTTGAATTATAATTCACCAAGCGATTTACAATGGCTTTTCTCAATTAGAAATAATGTCTACTTTGTGTCTCCATCTTAACTTTTTACTTGGTTTCTTCATTCGCCGTTTTATCACTCCTTCTGAAAGAGTCTTTAAGTTATATCCAGTTAAAAGTAACATAAACCTAGGCAACTTGAAGATAATTCCCACATTAAATATTCAATACCATAGAAAGGAAGGCCCTTTGAAAACTACCAAATGACAACACTCTAACTGGAGTATACATACTGCCTAAAATTGCCTACCTCCAGCTGAGGGTCCTTGTGGTGGTGACATTTTCCTAGACTTGGCCACGAGCCAAACAGTGAAAGAAGGACCAAGAGAAGTGGCTCCTGGCCTCAAGGCCCCATAAGCCATGTGCCATTTGCGCAAAGGTCTTGGCTGCTCTGGTGTTTATTAAGCTTCAGATTAAGGTTTTGAAGGCATAGGCGGGAGCTGGTGTTCTTTGTGTCATAGAGCATGTTCTAATCTGGGCCGTATGTTGACACCGGTAGGTGGCTTTGTTGTTGAAGCTTTTAAGCCAGAGAGTTTTGTGTGCACCATTTCATCAGCACATAGTCGTCTCACCCACTTCCTTTGCATCTCTGCCACTTGCAGCACAGACTGGCCGGTCAGCTCTCCTAGTCCAATGGATGCACCCTCCGTTAAAATACGCAGAATGGATCCTTTCTCTACAAAGGAACATATTGAAATCATAGCTCCTTCACCACGAAGAAGCAGGTCTTTCTCTGTAGGGATTTCCTGTGGCCAGACAAGCTCATCCGAGAGCCAGTTCTCTCCGCTGGAATTTTCCGATACAGACCATGGAGATGTCAGTGAGTCAGTGGGGGGCGCATGTAATCTCCCTGACAGCTGCCTCGCGGACTGTGATGTGGAAGACGGGACCCTTGACGGCAATGATGAGGGTCACTCCTTTGAACTTTGTCCTTCTGAAGCCTCTCCTTTTGTAAGGGAGAGAACCTCATCTTCTATAGTATTTGAAGATTCTGGCTGTGATAATGCATCCAGTAAAGAAGAACTCAAAACTAACCGACTGCGTATTGGCAGCCATTATGCTAATAAACTCACTGCTCTCAAGCATTCCACTAGCAAATCTTCTTCCGAACCAACTTTGTCTATTTCTCCTCCAAGACCAACCACTTTAAGTTTAGATCTCACTAAAAACACGGCAGAGAAACTCCAGCCCAGTTCCCCGAAGGTCTATCTTTACATTCAGATGCAGCTGTGCAGAAAGGAAAACCTCAAAGACTGGATGAACAGCCGCTGCACCATAGACGAGCGCGAGAGGAGCGTGTGTCTGCACATCTTCCTGCAGATCGCCGAGGCCGTGGAGTTTTTGCACAGCAAAGGACTCATGCATAGGGACCTCAAGGTCTGTACCTGCGGCCCACCACCAGGTCTCAGTCTGCACCTGGGATGGTGAGCAGTGCTTGTCCTAGGCAGTCTCTCACTGAAGTGTTTCCCAGTGAAGGAGCAGAGGTCTAGGAAAGTAGCTGGAGGCTGTGGCAAAAATGGGAGGTCTCATGTTTGAGAACTTTAGGCAGATCACGCACTGTCCTTTAGAATGTGTTGCAGGTGCCTTACAGTATAAAGTATTCCCAATCCTAATGAGGAAAAAAAAAAACCTGCCATTAACAGATCTGTCCTATTTTTCTGTGACTTTGAGCAACCCTGACACAGTTCTCTGAAGGCACCGAAGTAGCGGAATGAGGGGGCCCCAAGTGGAGGCAGAGACTTGTTCCTCATTAGCCAGCTCTGAATTGGGGGCAAGTTTCCATACTTTTTGCCCCAATTTCCTGAACTGGTAGTTAGATTTTAGGGAAAGGGGTTAAGAATTTGAATGGAGAAAGATGGTAAATGATTAGTTTGTTGCTCTAAACCCTCTGATTCTATTTTTAATATATGCGGTATTGAATAGGAAGGAATATCCTATTTAATAAGAAGCATAAGCTTCTTATTAAGACATGCAGTTATTTAATTTGACATATTCCGTGGGCTCACCGTAGTCATCATTAATGAATACAGAAATATTTTCCTTATGAGGTAGCTTAAATTTTTGTTACAATGCACTAATTTTAAGTATTTTCACTTTTATTTACTCTAACTACAGACTTCTGTTTCAGGCACCAAAGTAGCTACTTGAGTTATTTTCTTCTTAAATCAACAGCAAGTTTTTAAATCCTTGATTGTATTTTAACAGTTTGGAATAACAGGGATAAGAGATAGAAATACTTTCTATTTTCCAAAATAACTTTATAGAGTTATATATATTCCCCGTGCTTTAGTAATTTTGATGTGGACCCAAGCTGATTGCTAGGAATTATTCTGTGCTGAATATGCAGTTCAGAGATGATTTATTTTGGTTGGAAGGGAGAAGATAAATTCTAGGAGGCCAGATAACCCTAATTTGAGTGAGTGCTAGTTATAATGAATGTTGGCAAATGTTTATCATTTGGTGGACAGCAATTAGCCGAAGTGTACTTAACACTTAACTCAAAATGTCAAATGGCAAGCAATGTAGTTATGTTCCCTAAGAATGCATACCCTTCTGCAGTTTTAAAATGTTAGTTATTGGTGAATATTTGATTAATATTTAAGTGCTGTGTGACGATTTTACCCATGTTTATCTATGTACCAAAAACACTTCAAGAAGAAAACGAATTAATGAATTTTCCCTGGAGTTCTCCCAGCAACTAAATAGGATATTCCTTCCTAAAGATGAATTCTGTGTAAAGATTTCTAGTATGCCAGAAAAACTATCCCCACGATTTCTAGTCCCAGTTTCAAACACTATGCATCCTGTTTCATTGTGGACCAAGTTTGAAGCACAGTGCTAAACCTCTATGCCCTCTCTCCCCTTTTACTATTTTGGTCAATTTCTGTCATTAGTGCTCTCCAGTTCCCAATTCTAGTCTTTTCTTCTCTCCACTCCACCCATACTAGACCTGTCTCAGTTGCTTAAATATTTTTAGTAGTATCCTTGCAGAACTTGATATTTCTCTTTCATGATTCTCTTTATACCCCAGCCACTTATCTTCTGGTTTCCATGAGACAGGGGCTTGCCTGCTTTCTATACCTGTTATGTCCTTAGCACATTCTATATACTCCTGTCATTTCATTTTGAATATTCTGTTGTTTGCAACCTAAAACAGTTATAGCAAATTAGTGAAATGAAAATTTATTGGTTCTGTAACCAAAGTGACTACCATGTCCAGGTAAAGCTTTATCTGGGATCAAGTGATGTGCTTGAACCTGTTTTCTTCCTACCGCCACCTCCCTTTCTGTTTCCATTTTCAGATAGGCTCCCCTTCACACACTCAGGTTAGCTGCCTGCAATTCTCAAGGCATTCCATATTTTAAATCTTTTTGCAGACATTGGCGTAGAGGGTGGGGAGGACAGTATCTCCCCTATTATTGATCAAATGTCCTGGTCTCCTTCTAATTGATATGCCAAGGACACATACCCATTCCTCATCCAGTTTCCTGACCAAGGGCTGAGATTATGCTGTTGGCTTATCTACCTCCTGGGTGCAGCGTCTGAATAATGTGCACATGAACCAACTGTGGGTTGCTGCACAGGTGGGAAGAAGAAAGTCCCCCTAAAGTTAAAAGTATACTTTGGTTGAAGCACAGGGTTGAGGCATAGAGGGGAGGAAATACGAAATTTAAGGCAGCATGATTATCTCATGTCAGGTTATTTGTAGGAGAACAGAAGGTTTTTACTGTAGATTTTGCTCATATGCACTAACTTCACTGCTTGAAGTCAGTATTGTACAGTAGTATTGGAGTCTGGGAACAAAATGTTACTTGGCGATATAGGAAGCCTGATAAAATTGTAACATAAATGGCTTCCATTTTCTTTATTTTAAGGATTATGAATAGTAGTCATAAAGAGAAAGACAGTATATTTCATGCAGGAAATGAGTTTGAGGAGCCAATGAGATATCTGGTTAGGCTTATAAACAGATATAATATATGGGCATGAGAATAGATAACATGAGTTTGTAAATTAAAAGTACTTATTTTCCTTGATACAAACCCAATGATCTGTCTTTGTCATTTATCAAATATTAATGATCAGTGATTAGCAACTACAGGCCACGAAGTGTCCTGAACTCTGGACCCATGGCAGTGCAACAGAAGTCTTGCTCTTAACACACCAAACTGCCTGGATTTGAATCTCTGCTCTACCAGTTACTGAGTGGCTTGTCTTGCACAATTTATTTAACATTTCTGGGCCTCAGTTTTCACATCTGTAGAATGAGGGGATTTGTAGACTCTGTTACATGAGTTAATGATAGTAAACTAAATAGCTTCTGAAGCATTGCAAGTGCTGTATATGTATTTGCTGGTATTACTGTTATCACTATAATCTTGGCTGAAATTTTAAAGAACCTTGCAGGGGGTGGGGTAGGGAAAAAGAGAGAGATTGAAGATTAAATACACTGGATCCAAGAAAATGAGACTCTAAGGCTTTAAATTGATGGTCAGTAAATGCTAGTCCCCTCTGCTTCAGCTTCCCCTTTGTTAACTCAGTACTTCCTAGTACTAAGTAGTTGATTTTATTTTTTATATTAACCCACTTTAAAGAGACACATGTTTGAGAATATCAGTTTTCTTATATATATTTCCTGTAGTCATTTAAATAATCCTCTTCACTTTTTCTCTTTTGCCACACATACCCACCATGCTTTCACCTGTGCTATTTTTTCCAGCCGTCCAATATATTCTTTACCATGGACGACGTGGTCAAGGTTGGGGACTTTGGATTAGTGACCGCAATGGACCAAGACGAGGAAGAGCAGCTGGTACTAACCCCAATGCCAGCATATGCCAGACACACAGGACAAGTGGGCACCAAACTATACATGAGCCCAGAGCAGGTGCGTTTTTTTGTTTCCTTCAGAATTAAAAGTAAATTTTTAGTTTGCAAGTTAGACCGTAACCTCTATTCATGTTCTACTTAAAAGATCAAGTAAAACAAAATCTAAAAATTATGAAAACTAGTAGTTTTAGTACACAGACTTCCCAACTGGGGCAGTTTCCATACTTTGCAATGGGGATGGATTAGGCAAAATATCCACAATACAAAAATACTCACATGCTCACTCTCTGAACCAGAACTTGAGAGCTACCAGAAATGTAGAAGGAGAATTAGATTCTCCCCTCCCAAATTTAATTCCAGTCTGCCTTGTGTGAATGAAGTAGGAACTGTTCTAAGAGCCTGCAAGAGCCAGGGGTACTATACTAAGTTGCCCTTTATAATAATGCACAGACAACTTCCAGAACATACCTACCATGGTAAGAAGTCACGGTAGATAGACTTGGATATGTTGCCCTGTGGGATGCTTAGATGTCTTGAATTTCAAAGATAAAGGAAACATGGTATAAGTGTTTAGAACAAGAAATCAGGTTCCAAAGGAAGAGTTTGTCCTTTAGAGCACTCACCTGCAGAAAAATTAGGCAGCATGTATAATTGCAAAAGAAAATAGCTATGACCCTGAATCTTGTTCTTGGTTATGAAGTTACTCAGGTACAGAGAAACCAGGCATTTTAGATAAGTGAAAATCCAAGGTGTAGGCGTGAATGCATAGTGTACAGCTTTTTGTGTAAAGAAGGGAAAGATAGTTGTGTATTTTATTGTGTTTATTGAAAGAAACTAGAAAAATGTGCAAAAGCGATGGTGATGGGGGCAGTGGGCAGGGAAGTGACTGGGGGCAGCAGATGAGGGAGAGGCAAGAAGGAAACATTTCTTACATTTCTTTTGAGTCGTGTGAGTGTGTAATTCACCTTTGAAACTGATTTTAAAAAGAAAACGGATCTCCCAGTCCTTGTGAATATGGATTCTAAATTGAAACCAAATATAAAACTAATGTAAAATCTAAAATGTGTTCCTCAAAAGAGCTTTATAATTTAAATACAGTCATCGTAAGAAGGTAGGTCTGTAACTTCCATATTAAATTAACAAAGGTCAAGAAATGGAAGTTAATAAGAACAGAGAACGTAAAGATTGTAGAAATTTCTATTGGTGTACCTAAATTCAACAAATAGAATTACCGATATCTTTATTACGCAAATGATAAAAAGAAAACTACAACCAAAGGCTGCAGAAATATGAAACACAAAACAAAATTTAAAGTGATGCCAAAGCAATATGTTATATGAGAGTAAATAAGTGAATATATTTAAATATTCCCATGGAAAGGAAAACTTCAAATTGGGTTAACTTTTTAAAAGAAGCTAAATGAAAAATGTAGTAGACCTTATATATAGTTGGGGTTTGCATATTTATTGGTGAATAAATTCTTATCTCATTTCAAACTTCTAAATGATGGTGTTTTGAAAGCATAGAAATTGGGTCTCTCTGATCACAACGCAGTAAAAGAAAGTATAGTGTTTTGTTTTGCTAGTTGAAATTGAAAAGTAAGAATACTCCTGCCAAGTATTAAAAAAATAATGAAATGAAAAAATATTAAAATTCATAGGAAGCAATCAAAGTTCTATTTGGAGGTAAATTTCTTTGAAGGACTCTCCACAGAAGTACACTACTGCAGAAGTGACTAGTGTCTGCTCAGCAGGAATGTGAGACCCAGCAAGATGCTAAACAATAATGGGTTTGTAATTTCTGTTTGTGATTACCAAGAAATGGAGGGCCTAGTGAGCTTAAATTCTGATACTGGTAAAACAACATTATGGTAGATTTTAAGAGTTTAAATAAAGAAGATAATCCTCTCCAGCAAATTAACCAGGACTGGAGGGGAGCAGCATACCATAAGTTATAATTTACAAAAGATATAACAGAAATTTTAATTTATAAAAAACTTTAATATTTAGTCTATCCCTTGTTACCAAAAGAATCCAGCTGTCTTCAGAAAAATCTATTGGCCTGAGTAATTTAATCTTCCCAGTCAAATGAAGTGGCCACGACCTCTTGATATTAAAATTATATAAAATAACAAAATAATACAAATACATATTTATATCTCGAGGAAACAAGACTGGAAGGAGCGCACAATTTCAGCAGCCATTGCTATTTGAATAGGGCACTTTGAATATTTTGGACTTGGAAATTTTCCAAATTTTCTCCATAGGCATGTGTCAGAATTAATAATAGAGCTTTTAATAGCATTAAAGTTTTTATCACTAGTCATGAGGCTGGAAATACACCTTCACACTTTTAAGTATTGTAAAATAAAAATAGGAATGACTAAATCAAAGGAACTCCATCTGGATAAAGGACTCACTAGATGAGACCATTGCCACCAGATCCCAGCCATGTTTGAAAGGGATGACCCTCTCTCCACTGTCAGGGTCTGTCCTGTTATTCTCCTTATTTTTTTCATTGCATGTTTAACTTTGAAAATTTTTTCCCCTTGGCGCTCCCTGGTGGCGCAGCGGGTTAAAACACAGCATTGAGAAGCTAAAGCCTCTTCCACATGAGTTCGATTCCCACCTGCCCAGGGGGTGACCACATGGTGTGGCAGACCTCTCTTGACCTGCCTGCTGCTCCCCTCAGCAGTGTACTTCAGGATCTGCCTGTTCTGTTCCCCACTCTGTCTCTGGTAAAGCCTCTCACCGTCCCTGAGCCTTTGGCCTGTACCCCAGTTCTGTATGCACAAATAAATAAATCTTTAAAAAAAAGAAAATTTTTTCCCCTTTAAAACATAAGTCATCAGAATAGAGACATAAACTTGTATTTTACTCCATCCCCAACATCTAAAATAATGCATAATATTCAACAGGTATTCATAAAGGTTTGGTAAGTCAATGTGAAACTCAGTAAAAAAAAGAGAAGCACCAGGTAGTCTTGGCCACACTGTGTAGACTGCTGTGTTGATGGCGTTATAACTTGTGACTGATGTGTGCATGCATGCAGTTGTGTGTGTGTACAGGTGTGTGTGGCCAGAGTCCATCTGAAAAAGAGATTGATGACAGTATTTGGTATTGAGGATATTGGAGGAATCTGGATGACACTAGAATATCAAAATTAGCTATAGAAGATGTCATCATAGTTAAAAATGGACAGTCTTAATTCTCTCCTTATTAGTCCTCTGAAGTACTAGCAGTATCACTTTATAAAATGGCCCTTTAGAAAAGGTTCTCCAAATACTTCAGCTGTATGAATTGTTTATGCAAGCCACTGAAGCTGTACTAAAACATTTTGAAATATTATTCTTCTCCCTCCAGGACTAAATGAGCAGAGACCATAGTTATTTTGTTCCTGGTTATATTTACCAAGAGATGTAGGCCTCATCAGTTTAAACTCTGAGAGGGTGTACTATATTCTACCTCTTACAAATTTTATACATGGATCCTTTTTTTTTT
>NW_004567132.1:25685209-25702390 GCF_000260355.1 Condylura cristata | reverse complement strand
AAAAAAAAACACTAAAAAAATTAAAACATTAATAGTGGTTATTTCTTTCAATATTTATACATATTTATGTTTATACATATGTATGTGTACTTCTTACATAGATATATATATTCTTGGAGGGGGGAATTGGGATTCTAGTCCAGTTTATTAAATGTCCGGGAAAAAATCCTATGTCTGCATAGTATCATTCTCTGGGTTAAACAATTCATTTGGTACTTTCTTGGACATTTTAGTTACTTGTATATTTAACTGTTAAGAATATCACTTAGGTTCCCATCCCTCATTCAACTTTATCCACATTTCCATCTACCCTAGGGTGGATGGAAGTAAAGCAGACAACTTAGTGGGAGTAAAGACTTATTGCCAGGTAGTTTGCTTTTCAGGAAACAGACTATTCTGCAAATAGTGTCCTTTTCATGGTAGCTTTGGAAGCTCTTGTTTTGAACATACTTTCTTTGAATACTTCCCGAATCCAGGGATAGGAGGAAAGGGGAGGAGAGAGGAAGTTGATGCGGCTACTGGCAGGCTAGCTTTCAAAGGAGCCAGGGAGACAGATAGCTAGTGCAGTTTAGAGAGGAGGTTGTTAAAGGCTGGTAGTTTCTGGCAACCACCTTGTGAGATTCCCCCTTGGAAACAGATGCCTGTGTGGGGCCTTCCCTAGGTGATGCTCAGCTTATTCCTTTAGCCAGATGTTAAGTCATGTGCCTGAAGTAATTTTCACAAAGAAAACAGGTTCCTCTGAGACCCAGGAGGTCACTTTTCACTTGAATGAAGCTTTGTGTAATCAAGTAGTTCAGTTGTAATTCATTTGTTCATTTTAACAAAATAAGTATTTATGGAGGTTCTTCTCTATATTTAGCCCAGTGCTGGAAGGCGGAAATACAAAAGAAGCAGTTTCCCTTCCCTCCAGGACTTTATAATCCAGTTGTGAAGAATAAGAAATACATGAAAAATACAACTAAGAAATGCCAAGTAGTCCATAATTAAGTGCCATAATGAGGGCTAACCACAGTTGATTAGTGGTTTGGAGTAATGAAGATTTTCTCATAAAAATGGGTGAGGACTAAGATGATTAGAAATGAGAGATTTGCTTTAGATAGTGTTTGCTTTGAAAAACTTTACCTCAGGGGTAGTTGAGCAGCTTTTACTGATTCCCACAAACTTTTTTTTAGCTTTGCAAGGCTCCAGGTTTCTGCCTGGCCTATTTTACTGATGCATATCTCAGAGCTATACCTGGGCTTTCCTTCTGTAATGCTGAGTAGTTTAATTACCCTTGCTGTAGTGAGTTGAAGAAAAGAGGCTTGAGAGATTAACTCTTTGCTAACATTTTTACACATAAAATTACATTTAAACCAAGAAATGACAAAGTCAATTTTGGGATTCTCAAATGCCACATTACCAGTTGTGTTATCACTGTCAGTTTTTTTCTAATATTTCTTTGTATCAAATTTCAGATTCATGGAAACAACTACTCTCATAAAGTGGACATCTTTTCTTTAGGCCTCATTCTATTCGAATTGCTGTACCCATTTGGCACTCAGATGGAGAGAGTGAGGGTAAGTGCCCCCTTCCTCAAAAAGGTAGAAAAAGTGAGCAACTTTACAAAAAAGAGTTTTAAAACAAGAGTAACTTTTTTATACCACCAGAAGACTAGTCAACAAGAAATGGAGGAGGTCATGCGAGCTGTACAGGAAGGATTTGTGCATTCTGTTTCCTTGTAAAGTTCAGTCTTTATAGAAATTGACTTTGTGGAATTGTTCCTTATTGTTGCTTAAATTCATTATACTTAACAATATTACACTGTCTGTAAATTTGTAATAAGTACAAAGCTAAGAGCACAGGGGAATGGGGCCATGGTGGAGAGATGGGTTGGCCAGAGGAGTCTCCAGATGACAGGTGCCCATACACTTAAACACTTAAAAGCTGAGAAACTAAGTGTAGTGATTTTCCTGCTATTAAAATAACCCATGATCGTGGCTTTTACAGAATACAGTACTGAAATTCTTTGAAAACTAGGCTTCTGTCTTTCATGAGTGGTCATCCTTAGCTTTTCTAGCTCTTGTACCTGATACTGACCTTCCTATTTCCCAAGTTCATGCTCTTACCTCCTTATCTTTATTGGCTTTACACCATGTCTGTTTACTTCTGGCCATGCTATATGAGGATGTAGTTCTCATAGAGAACCAAAACACTCAGCTCTAACTAAAAGGACCTATCAAATGTTTTGTACAATAAATAAGGGGGGCACTGAAATTAAAACCAAAAGGACTAAATTTCACAGTACCAGAGATAAAGATCCCAAAATCTTCCAGAAAGAAAACTTAAGTCTAGTATATAAAATATCAGGAATCATATCATCAACATCTATGTAGTTACAAGTACATCAAAGGATGCCATCAAAAGAGTGAAAATCCAACCCACAGAATGGGAGAAAATATTTATAAATCATTTACCTGAAATATTTCTAGTATCCCAAATTTATAAAGAACCATCAGTTCATCAGTAAGAAGACTACCAGATTAAAAATGGGTAAAGGACTTAGACATTTCACTTAAGAAGATATATAGCCAGTAAGCAGAACATACTATGTTTTAGGAAAATGCAAATCAAACCAAAGTGAGATACTGCTTCATGCTGTAATAATGATAATCCAAAAAACGAAAATTACAAGTGTTGATGAGGACATGGAGTAACTGGACTCTTCCTACACTGCTGGTATGAATGTAAAACTGTGTAGTCATGATGGAAAATTTGACAACTTAAAAAAAAAAATTCTGAATCATGCACTCAAAATGGTAAAATGCATTCAATAAAAGAAATATGTAGTTATCATATTAAAAATAATTAAATCATTCATGAATACATATTCGTAACCTAAAATAGGTGACTATCTTAGTTTCCAACTTGAGAACATATTTTTTTTTTGAATGAAGAAAACCAAGTCCATTTCACTAAATACCTAATATAAAACTAAGCTTCTGAAAGTCCACTGGGAAATTTTCACAGTATTACTGTTTATGTTCTAGTTTCCTTATCTATAAAACAGGGATTATCTGACTCACTTGATATGGTTGCTTTGAGAATTAAATGAGGTAATTCAGGTAAACACTTTAGCCCATTGTCTGATATTCTTTTTGTAATGACAAAACCAATATTGAGAAATGGAATAGAATAATTGATAGATTGGCTAGGTGTGTAATTATAGGTGGGAAATAACTTCCTGCAGAACCTAAGGGCATGTTTAATGGCCTTATGTAGTGTGTGACTCTGCTTATTTGCTTTACTTCCTATCAAAGGAGTTATGGACTGAAACAATATCTGCTTATGGCCACAAATGTGTATTTGTGGATGATTGGATTATTTTTGAGGCAAATTCATTTTCAGTTAAAATCCGGGTTATGTATACTTCAAGCATAATTATATTTGAAATATTTTCTAGATTTTGATGATTTGATGGCATGTATGTCTGTGCTCAAGAAGCATTTGTATATAGGTAATTGAGTCAGGAAGAGCTATTGATTGAGCTTGAACTTTCCATCTGTTTAATATCTGTCCTCTTAGTCTGTTAGAATACCAAAAAAAAAATTGTTTAAATAGATACATATAGCAAAATAAATGTAAAGATAATGCTTTTCTTCCTTTTTAGATCTTAACTGATGTAAGAAATCTAAAATTCCCACCACTGTTTACTCAGAAATATCCTCGTGAGGTATGTATAATTCTCATTTATTTTCTTTGAAATTATATTTAGAAGGTAAAAGTCCTAGCAGTTAATTTATCAGTTTCACCATTTTACCAACAAGGAAAACCCATAGGCCTAGAGAGGAAAGGGACTTGATCCCAAAAGCATACAAGTTGCTAAAACCAAGACTGAAACACAGACCCAAGCCCCAGCCCACTTCTGTGGCCTGTGCTTCCTGACCTCCTTACGCGAACGGTAACAGCTTCCGCTTTAACAGGGCTAACCTTCTAGTATGCTTTCCCAAGAAGAGGGTTGCCATTGTATTCAAGTTATTAATTTCAGTATCAGAGTGAACTGGGAGATTAAAAAGTGGCTTATTTCTTGGAAAAAAAAAAAAACTTGCTGGCCCTCCCTGGTGGCGCAGCGGGTTAAAGCACAGCACTGAGAATCTAAAGCCGCTTCCTCATGAGTTTGATTCCCCCCTGCCCGGGAGGAGACCACATGGCGCAGCAGACCTCTCCTGACCCGCCCGCTGCTCCCCTCAGCAGTGTACTTCGTTGATCTGCCTGTTCTGCTCCCCACTCTGTCTCTGGTGAATCCTCTCACTCTCCGCAACTCTGGCCTGTACCCCAGTTCTGTATGAATAAATAAATCTTTAAAAAAAAAATTGCTAATTTCCATGGATTGAATGCTACTAAGTGACAAAGAAAATGGTTCTAAAGAGTGGGAAGGAAAAATTGTCATGATGATGAAAGTAGTGAAACTTTGAGTTTCTTTTCTGCAGCTTTTATTTTTATTTCAAAATATTTGGTCTACAAACATATCCCTAAAAAATTCATACCTTTAATAAATCTTGAATTTTTAATAACATGGTAGCCTAAAATGATAGGTTTTACTAGAAATTATTTTATTACCAATTTTATGGAGTTGACGAATCAATTCCCAGAGCTTAGTGCATTAAAAAAAATGTTACATTAAAAGGGGTTCAAAAAAGTCTAAAAAAGGTGTTAGGTATGATCTCTGGCATGATCTTAATTGAAATTTTAAAGATAATTGTAGGTTTTCATTGCAGTTAAAAGATGAATTTATTTTGAAGGACAGAGCAAGTCTGTATTTCAAGGGTATAACTCTAAACTCTTTATTATGTTAGGAAACAACCAATTATCCAAAAGTGCTCTAGGTATCTTCAGAACAGTGGTTGGCAAATTGTGACCCACTGACCAAATCTAACCAGCTGCTGGATTTTCTTCAATAAAATGTTTGTAGTAGTTTTATTGAAGCCCATGTGCATTTGTTTATATGTCGTCTGGCTGCTTTTCTATACTCAAAAGTTGCATCAGAAATAGGCTCACAGACTTAATATATTTACAGAATAGTTTTACTGATTCTGATTTAGTGATCTGAACCTGACACAAAACAATTTTTATATTTCAGTATGCGATGGTTCAAGATATGCTCTCTCCATCACCCACTGAAAGGCCTGAAGCTACTGACATCATTGAAAATGCTGTGTTTGAGGACTTGGAACTTCCAGGAAAGACAGTGCTCAGACAAAGATCTCGCTCCTTGAGTTCACCAGGAACAAAACACACAAGACAGCCCAGCATCTCCCATATCCCTTTGCCAAGCAATTAGCCTTAAGTTGTGCTCACATCCTCAGCGGGTTATACAGCACCACCCACCTCTGAGTGGCTTTTTAAAATCGCAGACTTGAAACTTTTGTCCTTGGCTCAATTTTTTTGGGCTATTTTTTCTAAGTCAAACTGAAGCTGGATTTTGGGGCATAACCTAGTTTGAGCCAACTCTTGATTTTTGCTATGCTTAAAGAGAGGACTTATCCCTAAATCAAGTGGAGTCCTTCTTTGTTGGTCTCTTGAAACTACCTGGCCAAGCCCTCATCTTTTGCCTGGGAAGGTAGAAGCAATCCCTAAAATTATATGGAGAGGATTAAAGTAGAAATATTTTTATAGTACCGAAGAATGAAAGTCCCTACATGTGATAATTATATTGTTCTAGAAATATGCTTTCTAAAGATTTGGTGTGATTTTGAAACTGATTTCCAAAAAAAGCTGACTCCATTTTTTTTGTCCCTGGTGGGTAAATTGGGAAACTGCACAATTTTGGAGGACAAGTAGCACAAATTACATAATGGTTTATGTCCATAGCTAGTTTTATAGTGACTTTTATAGCATTAAATAGCTTTATTCCTTAGGTTCTAGGGAGAGTTTAAGAGCTTTTTGTACTTTTGCCTCCAATACAGGGGAGATGAAGCTTTTTATGTACATTGGTCAAAAGTTCTGGTTTGGGGAGGAAAAATGACGTAAGAAACAAATCATATATTACAACTAACTTCAACTTATGGATCCTTTTAAACTAGCAAAGTCTTAAGTGTCTTACATGTAGTACTATAGTTTGGTACTTTCCCAAAACTGATTATAGGGAACTTTAATCATCTAACTTGCTAACATGTTTTTATTTTTCACTGTAAATATGTTTATTTTTTATTTATAAAAATTCTGAACTCAATCCATTTGGGTTGGTGGTGTACAGAACGCACTTAAGTGTGTTAACTATTGTGACTTCTTTCAAGTCTAAATGATTTAATAAAAACTTAAAAATTTCTTTATGGTGGACTTTTATTTTGGGGAGTTAACTCCCAAATGGTAGTTTTTCAAATTTGTGAAACAGAATCCAAAGTCCATAACCCTATCTCAAGAATTTATTCTTACCCTACCCCCATTTCTGCTCTGTTGTTCCCCAGAGATTTAACAGGCTTGAATCCATTTTTAAAGTTCACTGAATCAGGAGACATTTACCCAAGTCCTGCTCTGTGTTGGGGACCGGGAATATGAAGAGGACCCTGCCCTTGAAGGAGCCCTCACAGGGAAAAGGCCCATGGCCGTGCTGGTGTACTGGTGTTGCAGTGTCTGACACGTGGAGCTGTGTGCTCTTCTGGGCTGACCAGGCACAAGTCATAACTCATGGGTCAAAAGATGTGTTTTTGTCCATTTCTTAGATAATGCCTATTCCCCCAAATTATGAACAGTGTGTGATTTGGAAAAACACCACAGCTAGTTATGCACACGATCCAGACTCCCATTTTGAAGTGCTACGTGGATCTGCCCTCTCTTCCCAGGTTCTGCTAGCTCATCTCCCTCTCTTCCGGTCTCTTGCTTGCCCTTCTTCCATTGCTGCTCCCTCCTTTCCATTTCACCCCCAGCCAGGGATCCCCAATCCTTTGGCAGCATTGACAGCTGGCCAGGCATTGTTATTGCCATTCTATTTATGGTAGGCAGGCTCAGGTCCAAAAAGGGGCTGTTATTTGCCCAAAAGCTAAGCCAGCAAGAACAGTACAGGTATTCTAATTCCTAGTCAGTTTTGTCTACTTTGTACCAAGTATCTAAGGATTTGCAAATTTCTTGCATGATACAATCAGGTCTTTCATTTTATTTTTCAGGCCTTTGAACTTTAAACATACTACTGCTAAATCACTAGTTCAGATGCAAGTCAACCTCCCTAGTTGCTAAGGCCTTAGGAAGTAGGGGTATACCTTCTTGTAATTTGAGCAACATTGAGCTTGAGTCTGGTTTTGATTAATATTTTGTGGAATTGAATTTGAAGGACCTAATGTGTAGCCCAGATGTATTTGCAGTCCTCAGGAAGTAACCAAGTGAAGAGGGGAAAAGATGTGTTGCCAGTCAGAGCAATAAATATTTGGGAAAAGTCAAAGATGATTGAACAATCCTGATGCCAACATGAAAATCTCAACTCCCAGAAGCTTTCTAAAGCAAGGAAGGACCATATAGTTTAAATGAATGGGGCAAATAGGCTGAGGTACTTGGCACATAAGTGGCTGTGCCATGTAACATGGCTGCTGCTGCCCTGCTCCCCACCCCCACCCCCATTATTCTAACTCTACCTTGCAAATTCCAGCATTCCGTTCCCCATCTCCTGCTGGGCCTGCCTGGAAGGGACACCAAAGGGAGCACTAGACTGACCCACGTAGGCCCAGAGGAAAGCACAGGCACATCTAGGTACTGCTTTTCAGGAAAGAATGCAGGTCCAGACGTCAGGACAACTGAGAAATTCAGAAAATTTCCCACCAGAAAATTTCCTAGTAGCAGGCAAAAACAAAGACTTAATTTTAGGGTGGTTTGCTTTTTCCTTATCCTTTCTCACTGATAGCTTTTGGTGTAAATGCACTGGTGTAAATGCACGCAGAGAAAGTTGTTTCTCCAAGGAAGCAGAGACAAAACAGGCTTGCAATCCCACCACCTGGCATAGGGTCAATTAACCTTAACTGCTAAGAAGCTTGCTTGCTGGCTCCTGGGAACTTGCTCCCTCCACGTTCTATCCCTGCAACGACAGTGGTTGCCACTAGATGGCTCAGTAACTCTTCCTCTAAGTGGTAGATAGTTGAAGGCCAAGATTCTCCAAAGAGAAAATGGATCATGGGAGCAAAACAACAAATAGGACTGAGGTAAGCATGCCAGATATGGGAAAACTCAGCCACACCAAGTCCCATAATGTTTTTGTCATAAACAAACTGCTTTTGAACTCAAGGAGACTATGACTTAATAGATGTTAGGAACCAGGTCTACCCAGCTACTCACAGCACTCCTGGTACCCCCAATACTCACCAAGCCCTTCAGGAGCCTGAGAGTAGCTTCCTTCTGAATACATGTGCCCTGGCAGTGTTAGAAGATTGGGGACAACAGAGGAACAGACCCTAAAAGGCTTGAGGGGAAGGGAAGGAAAAGAACTCAGTAGTGGGAACAGAGAGAAATAGGCCAATTGGAGGCAGAAAGACCAACCTGTGCAAGTTAAAGGTGAAGAGTTACAGACTATGGAGAAAGGAAAAGACGATTGCATCTAGGTTTCTGTTCAGGCATTTCTGTAGAGACCATGGTTCTCTACAGAACCATGGAGAAACCACGAGAACATGGTTTGGAGATAGACGTTCCTTTTGAAATTGTGTTTCCCAGGACTTGCAGGTAAAACGTTGAGACTTCCTTTTCAAAAGAAATAGAAAGCCATTTCAAGTTTCTGAGCTAAAAGAAGGGCATCATGATATTTCAAGCTCATCATGGCAAGAGAGAAAGGAGGCTGACTAGAGGGGGAACCAGGTGCCAAGCAGGGGGTCTTTATCTAGTAAGAGCCAGGTCATTGGGGACCTAAGGGCACATCCCTAGACCAACGGCTGAATCATCCTGAATCATCCTGAATCATCCCAACAGCCCAGAGTAGGACCCTCTATTTCTGCTGGTTGGTGCTGAGTTCTGAAGTATTTCTTTAGGGCTCTCTTATTTGCTATTTCTTAAACAATGTAGGCTTGAAGAGAGCACCCAGTGGACACGTGCTGGTAATGATGTCAGCAGCTCCAGGATCAGTTCCTGTCTTGCTAGCAGCAAATGTGGGTTGGAAAAGAGAGGGGAAAAGGCAGCTTTTTGGCACAGAAATCAGATGCCTCCAGGAGCTAGCTAGACCTTTCCAGAAAGGTCACAAAGCTTTCTGGGGCAATGAGAAGGTTGACACAGAGGTAATAAAAGGGAAAGGATGTTCTCTCTCAAAATCAAGGAATATTCTGGATAATGTTCAAGGAAATGAAGAAACCAGCATACTACAGATATTAAGCAAATGACGGCAAGATAAGTAGAATTACTATTTAGTCTGTTAAATAAGTGACATCAAGCTGCAGAGAACTATGACTAGTGCAATTGCAACAAAGTGAAACAGCTTCTTTAAACTATTTTCATGAGCATAAACTTCCAAATATGCACACCCAAGTCCACAGTGGTTACCTTGGGGAAGATGGAGGAGGAAGGACTTTGTATTGCTGTGGTGTCTGACTCGGAAAGGATGTGTAGCACTTTCTGGCTTGACACACAGTCCATTCAACAAGAAAAGGGAACCAGTAAATAGTATTTACAATGTTTCCATGGCTGTCCTTTGTATCCTATCTTAAAATTTAGAAGGATTAAACAAGGGCTCTATTTCTACTTAGGAACTCTGCAATGCAGGTGTTTTCATTATTTTACATGTGAAGAAACAAGGCAAATATTAAAAGAACTAGTTACATAACAAGAAGCTTGTAATAAACCACTATTCCACACTTGCTCATACCCCTTGGCAAAACAACTCCCAATTCTCAGAATTCCCTTCACAGAGGGCATTTTAGAGGAGTGACAGATGACTAGACTAGGCTTTGGAATTACACTATGCTGTTTTACTATTTTCTTGTTGATTTTCCTTAAAGGCCCTAAGCGGGTTCCTCAAGGACAAGCAACACTGTAAAAATCAGTGACAAGATGATATGTAGCATAGTCTATAGGTACTCAGACAGTGGATTAAAATGAAATCATAGGCCCTCTCTGGTGGCGCAATGATAGGATGCAGCACTGCAAGCTAGCCACAGCCCCTCCCTATGAGTTGGATCTCCTGATGCAGGAGATGATCCACAGGGCACTGCAGACCTCTCCCGACCTGCACGCTGCTCAACTCTCAGCAGTGTATTTCAGAACAGCTGCCTGTTCTGCTCCCCACTCTGTCTCTGGTGAAGCCTCTCACCACCCCTGCACCTCTGGCCTGCACCATGGTTCTGTATGCATAAATCTTAAAAAAAAACCCACATGCAAATTAACCACAAAACCTGATTTTAAAAAAGAAGAAATCATAACCTCAGTTTCCTCAGCTCTAAAATGGCCCTAATTAGTTGAGTTGTGAAGATCACATGACATAACTATAGATTAAAGAATCATACAAATATGTGCAGAGATATACATTTATGATCATAGTAAAACCTGGCCGGAAAGGTATAGGAAGAACCTTTGGCTGAAATGGCTAGATCCTCAAGGTGTGAAAAGGAGACAGGCGTAAAAAACAAAAACAATTGCGTAGTTTGCCTCCCAGTTCTTCTATGCAAAAATACATTTTTTAATGGAGCATATAAAGCGCAATGTTTGGGGACAATGTAGTCATTGAATATGCATATGACAAGGACTGCAGGTTGGAATTTGACTACTGGAGGATAGCGCGTTATGCAAATGTGAAAGGTGATTATCAAACAATCAAGAAACGTTCTTTGTCATTCTGCGGGGTGTGGGGGTTCCGAGTGTAGGGGCGGGCACTGGGAATTCCTTTCTTGCAGGGTTTTGACCCTGTGCAGCCGGTCAACTAGCAGCTCGGCAGTCTTTCCTCTTTTGACTCTGCGGGGAGCCGAGTGGCCAGAGGGTTTGGAGATCAAAGATATGTGAATGTGGTATCGATTCTCTGGGTTGGGGCCAGGAATCCGGCAGCTGCACAGCCGGGAGCGGCGCCAGGAATTATCTGTGCAGACCCCAGCCCCATGGGAGACTCAGCCCGCCACGTGAGGGCGACAAGACACCGAGGAAGCCCGGGTTCTGTGGGCCGTGGTGCTTGGGTTCCCGCACCAGAGCTTTGGGGGTTTGGGGAGACTGAGCATCGCCAGTCAGCCCAGCGCGGGTCCATTTGCGAGCCAGAGTGCCAGAACACCCCCACCACACACGCACCCCCACCACACACACAGTCCGTCCTAATAACCCTCCTAATAATCCGGGCACAGGCCAGTTGCGCACCAGGAAGGTGGGCTGCTTCGTGGGTTTTAGAGGCAAATATTTCTGGAACGCCTGCGGCTTAGCGAGCCCTGTACTAGTCTCTGCATAGTGACAAAATCTCATGGAATCCTCACACTACCTCAGAGAGCTGACTGACCTTGCTTTGTAGAGGAGGAAAACTGAGGCTGAGTAAAACCCAAGGACATACGCCCCCAAGTGAGTTGTAAATAGTTTAAATGAATGAAAAGAACTCTCAACCTAGTCACTCACCTGGAAAATACAAATGAACAGCCACCATGGGACCCCCATTTCCCACTGTGAGATGGCAAACATTTAAAAGACTTACTTGTGGCAGCAGAAGTGAAAGAACCGTCTTCCATGCACTGTTAAGAACACAGATTGCGTGATGTGTTTCAATGAATTTTTGGTCGATATCTCTCCAATTTTGAAAGCCAGTTCCTTTTGATGCTGTATTTCATTTCTGGAATCTGCTCTACAGAAATAATCACACAGGTATATTAACCTCAGTGGGGTAGGGAAACAGGGATTCTTTCTTCAATTATGATTATCCTGCTTCCCCCCTCTGCACCAGGAGCCTAATCATTGCCCTTAGGCATCTTCCCCAAATCACTGACCTTGGGTTTGCTTGCTAAATGCACATTTCTTGGGGGTCTTTTCCAAGATTTAAAGAATCACAAGTTTTAGAGGCAGTATTAGAACCTACATTTTAGATCACACATTGATCTAAAGATCTGCCTTTCTATCCTGACAGCAAGTTAGACTCCTAGACCCTTTAAAACACGCCACACTCCAGTCACACTGCAGCCCAATAAATTACAACCTCTGAGTGTTAGGTGCAGACATGAGGACTTTTTCTTCTTCTATATTTGTAAACATTTATGAGTGACAAAAATGTATGGCCTGAAGTATTACCTATTTCACACGTTTCTTCAATATAAATTTAAAGCCCCTGTGGATACCCCATGCAGTCAAGGCTGAGAACCACAGGCCTTGCCACTCAAAGTGTTGCTGCTACACCAGGAGCATTCACAGAAATGCAGATTCCCAGGATCCGTCCCAGATCTGCTAGATCAGAGTTCACATTTCAATAGGAGCCCCAAGTGGTTCACATGCACTTAATGTTAGACAGAGTATGTTTATTTCGCCCCTCCTGCTACATAGTCTCCCCGGAGCAGAACTGCTCAGAGCAGACTGGAACTGCTGGCCCGCACCAGGAAGATAAAATGCAGCTGCTTGGTTAATTCTACTAATAGCTCCCGAGCAGCTGCTTCACTCAAGGGGCTGCTTTACAGCGGCTGTGACTCTCCCTCCAGATCCCTAGTATCCCTGAGGGCTGAGGCAGAACTGGCCTGGAAATAGTCTTAAGTACAGAAAGTCAGAACTTGGGTTGACAAACTAAAGTAAATCAACAGTGTGCTGGGCTCTCCCTGGTGGCGCAGCAGGTTAAAACACAGCACTGAGAAGCTAAAGGTACTTCAGCAGGTGTTCAATCCCCGCCCAGAGGTGACCCACATGGCGTGGCAGACCTCTCCTGACCCGCCCGCTGCTCCCCTCAGCAGTGTACTTCGTGGATCTGCCTGTTCTGCTCCCCACTGTCTCTGGTGAATCCTCTCAACCCCCTGTACCTCTGGCCTGTACCCCAGTTCTGTATGCACAAATAAATCTTTTTTTAAAAAATCAACAATGTGCTGCACTAGCAGAATTCTGATACAAATAGGTTTCGCTCAGCGGATTCCATCACCTCTCACTGGAACTCAAAACTGTCTTCCCACCTCCAGTCTTGAACGAACCCTCACTTACATGACCCAAAATGTTTTACAGCACAAATCTGGTCCTGCTATTATTCGCTGCTTTAACATCCACTGCAAGCTTGCGGTCATCCTCTGCTAAAAGCCACGAGCTCAGCACCGAAGGCCTGACACCAGCAGCCCCAACTAAGCCTCAGTGCTGGGAAGTGGCCATATGCTCACTCCTGTTCAGAAGTAATGACCGCATCACTGGCCTTTCCTCAAGCTGTCAGGCTTCTCTGCTTCTGCTGTTGCTTCTCCTTCGTCATACCTTCACCCATGTGATCCCACTCCCTGGACACTTGGCCCCTCAGGATTACAGTCTGTCTCTCCTGACCCCACAGAAGGGCTGAATGAGGTGTCATCCAGAGGAGACATGGCACCTGCTTCAGGTTTGAAGAACTGCTCAGGAATTGCAGTATGAGCACTGGGCACAGGTTTTAGAAGCAAAACCCACCTGAGTGTGAGCCTTGCGACCATCCCAGGCCAGGCGGGTTCACCGTCGGTTCTAGCAGTTTAAAGGAGAATTTTGGAGCGCTTGCATCTGTTTCACAGGGTTTGATAGTAAGCAGGGCAAACAAGCCAGCAGGGAGACAGCAACTTGAGCCCCTGTGAGTCTCTATACACTCTTTTCCGGGCTTTCTCTCGTGGTCTCCCGCTCGAACTGCCTCTCGACCTCTGGTAGCCCAACCGTCTCTGAGTAACGCTGCCCTTATATTGGGGACCTCCAGGCCCAGGTGTGCACACTTGCACATGCGCACTCACCTGTTCTCAGGTGTCCGTAGTCAAGCACAAGTGCCCCACCCCCACGTGCCTTTCACATAAACTAGATTAAGGCCTCAGGTGATAGCCACAGAGGCCAGTGGGATAAAAGCCTGACCAATTCACTTATCCCACAGCATGGATGTGTTAGGGTTACATGGGTGTGACGTGAGCCCATGGTTCTCTATCTTGAGTGGGGAACTTTTTCATTATCAAGAGCTCAGGCTACCCCCCTGGGCTGACTGGGTCTGATATTAAGGAGGGCAGGACTTTGTTGTCTCCAAAGCTCCCCAGGTGATTCTAATGTATAGTGAGGTTTGAGAACCACTAGTGGTTGATTTCTCTTAGGAAAGTTCCAGAGCTGATGTGACTGCTGGGTATTACACGGGAACACAGCCTCCTTCTCTCTCGTCATGCCACCCCCAGGTCCAACTTGTCCAAGAGGCAGGATGAAGAAGGGGAAGGGCATGACCTGGGGAAATGTACACAATGCTCTGCTTCTGGCCCACTGGCTGGACCTTAGCCATGCTCTGGGTAAGGGATCCTGGGAAGTAGAGTCTTTATTCTATAATCATGGCCCCATGGAGTACCTTAAGGGGTTCTGTGAATTTGGAAAAGAACATGACTATTGAGGGAAAGAAGAATTCCCTGATTCTTCCTAATGCAGTAGGCCATACCCTCTCACAACCTGCAGCAGGCATCACCCCAGGAGAGAGATACATGGGGTGGGGGTGGGGGGGACATAGGGTCTCCCGCTTGTGTCTAGAATGGCCTGAGGAGCCAGAATCCATAGCGGATACCAGATGCTGGCTCTGCACACAGGTTCTTCATACACCCCCAGTTTATCTGCTGTAGCCCAGCCATGGAAGGGGGTGTGGGGACCCCTGTGAGATGACCTGAAAGCCCCCTCCAAATCTACATCACCATAACCCCACGTATAAGTTTGTATTTTAAATTTTGTTGTTTTATATCACTGTATACAATTCAGAGGTCCAGCACCACAGCTCTACCAATTAGACACTAACTCCTCATTCTCCTGGACCTGTGGGTTTGACTATATTATGTGCTTCATGTAAGTGGCATACACTAATGTTGGGAAATTAATGGACACATTCTGACTGGTTACCTGACCGAACATTGGTTCCTCCATGGGTGCATTCTCTGATTACCCCTACTGCGTCCCCACTTGGCCAGGTTCTACATTTATTTCCAGGGGAGATCTCAACCCTGAGATTTCCAAGAACCTCCAGCAACTCTGCATCTCCTTGTGCTGTATCTCAAAGTGTGAGCCACAGAACACCAGCAAACCAACGTCCAGGTGAACGGCACAAAATTGCATTTCTTGGCAACCTAGTGACTCTCCCTGCACACAGGGTGGAGCCCAGGAGTCAGCATTCCCCAGGGTGCCTGGTTGTGATGCACTTTCAGAGCTGGTGCTCAGCAGAGGGCACCCTGAAGCCTGGGGTGTGCATCCCCTCTCAGCCTTAGGGTTACTTATCTGCTCTGTGAAATGGGAACAAGAATTCCTATGCCACAGAGATGCAGGGGCAGTTACAGAGATAGTATCTCCAGCTGTGTTTTGTAAACTGGGGAAATATACACATGTAAGGGCCCTTCCCTTTATCTTCCAGCCTCCCAGACCTGTTTCTGCAGCCTCACCATCAGGGCCCCTCCCTAGGCTGCAGAATGACAAAAGCATCCCATCAGGCTGACTTCATGGTGGGGGAGGGCCTTCAGTCCGGGCAGTGGACAATCTATAAGTATCAGTTCCTTCTCTTTTATATTAACAATTAAAAGGCATACTTGATTAACCTTTCAAAAAAATCTTTTAAAGTGCACAAGTACATTCATATGTGTATCTTGTGTGTGGGTGTGATTATCTACATTTTGCAGATGAGAGTTCTTTAAGTTTTCATGGAAGGGAGAATTCATGAAAGAAACTAAGCTTCAAATCCTATGCCTCTTGACGGATCACTTGACTCCTCTGTTTCCTCCTCTATAAAATGGGGTGATAGGTTTGCTGAACCAATGGTTACCAAGGGCATTTACTGAGGTAGAGTTTGTGCTGGGTCTGACTTGGGGGCTGCCACATCTCAGTGGCCCCAAGGGCCCATCACACCTGCTCCAGATTCTCACACTAACCCTAGGGCCCTCGGAGGCCAAGAAGATGGAGACAGATGGGGGGTTCTGGGTGGTGGGAAATCGCTGGTATCCAGTCATGTTTTCCCCAGAAATAAACTGAGAAAGAGCTGAGATGACCTTCCTAGTCTTCTTTGCAGCTTGGTAAGACCAAGTTATGGCCAAGAGAACATGACTGAAAATGAGCAATATCGCTTTTGCATTGTGTCCCTAAGAGGGAAACACGCATATTTGTTTCTTGCTTCTACTACCTGAAAACTGTCCATGACTGAAACAGTCATGCTACCATAACAAAATACTGCAAGCTGGGGGGCTTAAACAACAGAAATTTATTTTCTCACAGTTCTGGAGGCTGGAAATCCAAGATCAAGGTCTGGTGACTGTTTTTCAGTGACGAGTCTCTTCCCAGCTTGCAGATGGCTGCATCTGAACATGTTCTCACAGGACCTTCCTCAGACTGTGTATGTGTGTGTGTGTGCATGTGTGCAGCTGTGTCCGTGTGTGTGGAGAGACACACACAGAGGCAGAGACAGACACACAGAATGAGATTTCCTTCTTTTGCTTTCTCTTTTCAGAATGCTACCAATCCCATGGGATCAGGGACCCAGACTTCTGCCCTCATTTACCCTTGATTACCTCGCAAAGATCCTGTCTCCAAATATAACCACACCGGGGCTAGCAGCTTCAAAATATAAATCCAGAGGGAACACAATTTAGACCACAGCAGCCCCTTGGGCCCACAGATGAAAGCCACAGCAAAGATGTGCCCCACTCCCAGACTACCTCCTTCCCGTGAGGAGAGAGACAGACTAATACGTTGATCATGCCACTGTACCTTGGTCCTCTGTGTGACAGAAGCTTAGACTATTTTCTATCTAACTTGAGTACAGATTTGCTCCCAAAAGCTCCAATGAGCTAGAAGAAAGTTTGCAAGGAGAAATGATGCCCTCTAAATGGTTACTGTTGGTTGCTACAAGAGGGTAATGAATGAACTAAGAATTAAGTAGAACAGTTATCCAGCAGCAGGTCAAGTTTTACAGTCCCAATCAACATCCAGGTGACCTTGGGAAAACGTGATTTTTATACTTTGTAAGTAAATGTCTAAAATAAGAATCTTCATCGAAGGATTCTTTTTTTTTTTAAAGATTTGTTTATTTATTAGTACAGAACTGGGGTACAGACCAGAGATGCGGAGGGTGAGAGGATTCACCAGAGA
>NW_004567132.1:25675264-25685029 GCF_000260355.1 Condylura cristata | reverse complement strand
GTAGGATTCTTAATAAACATAACACGGGTTCCAACCTTCCATACATACCAGTTTTCCTTCACTTCCTTCCCCTCTCCTTCCTTCCGTGTGCTCCTTCCTCCCTCTCAACCACTCACTTCCCTCTCTCCTCCACTCCTCTTTCCCTCCCTCCATCCCTGTCTCCTCTGTAGTGGCGATGCTGTCTCAAGGTAGACTAGGGAGTAAGGTCGAGCAAATCCAGTGTCAGTACTGCTAGAACTTCTTTCCAGAGCTTTATTTTCATCTCTCCCTTCTGCATTCCAAAGGCAGAGCAGAGATTTCCTTGTGAGAGGGAAGGATTTCCACGGGCCATTGGATGGTATTTTCATCCTTCCTACTGGTAAAACGGCATCAGGGGTCCCCATCTGTTCAAGATGGGAAACTTGATAGTATGGCGATGAGGACACAGGTAGCCAGGCAGTAGGAAGTAGCCTTTGCCAACCTCTGGCGCAGGCTGGCGCTCTGGCTCCAGGAGGGAAGGAAAGTCGGCCACCTGGTGGACCCAGACCGGTTCCCCGTGGGCCAGATACAGAGCGCGGGAAACTGGGTACACAGAAGGGTAGATGCTGGTGAAGGAGCAGTTGTCCTGTGCTGCAGTTACACGGTCCTGGGGTGAGAAAAAGCCAGGCGTTCCCAGGTCTTTGGCGGTCATGTGGAGTCTTTTGAGAGCGGGGAATCCATTTTCTAGCTTGGGCTTAGAGCTGAGAACGGGCCGATAAAACTCTTTGGCCCGGAGTTGGATGTCCAGCTTTGCTTGCTGTGGAAACAAATCACAAAGAAATGAAGGACAGAGGTAATTGGAAGGAAAAGCTTCCCAGGAAGTACTGAAGATAGAATTAACTGGGAGGTACCCAAAACCTTTTACTTTTTAAAAAGATTTAAATGAGGGCCCTCCTTGGTGGCTCAAGGGATTAAAGCACAACTTTGAAGCTGTCCACAGCCACTGCAGCAGTTTGATCCCCGGCCCTGGAGGTGACCCACTTGGCACAGCAGACCTCTCCTGACCCGCCCACTGCTCCCCTCAGCAGTGTATTTCATCAATTGGCCTGTTCTGCTCCCTGCTCTGACTCTGGTGAATCTTCTCACCACCCCTGCACCTCTGGCCTGTACCCCAGCTCTGTATGAATAAATAAATCTTTAAAAAAAAAAAAGTGAAAAGTTACCCAACCTCATGGATATCCAATGAAATTAAAGTCATGATCTGAAGCAAATGTGATTTCAAATCCCTAAAATTGGCAAAAAATTTCAAAACCTGACAATGTGAAGTAACAGCCAGAATGGAGAGCTGCAGGAGGTGACTCTATGCTGCTGAGAAAGTCAGTGGAAACTTCTACTTTGGGTAACAGTGATGTTACCCATGATGAGCAAACCCACTGCTAGAGGGCTGAGCTCTGGAACAGTTAGCTGTGCCCCATTTCATTCGACATTTAGAGGCAGGAGAAACAAAAATGGGAAATGATCCAAGCCCCAAGACCCACTGACAGAAGAGACGGATGCATTAGGCCATGTTCATGCAATGTAATACTAAGCAGCAGAGAATGAATGTGCTGTATTGTTCAACCAAAAATGAAAATCATCAATATGGAATAAAGTTGGAAAAAAGCAAGCCAGAATAATTTATTTAGAGGGAACCACACATATAGGGTAAAATGATTAAAAAACAAAACAAAAAAACAGAGGGAATGATTAAGCTCAAACTCAGAAGAGTGGCCCCCTCTGGAGGATGGGAGGGTCTCTAAGGTGCTGTCATGTAGTCTGTAGGCTGGTTTATATGGACTCTGATACTTGTCTATCAAGGTTATTTAAAACACAAATGTGTATTGTTTACACACAATGGATGCATGACCTGTTTGATGTGCACTTCAAAACATGTACACATTAAAAAAAAAAATCTTAGGTCTCCTGACACTGGATATTCCTTTGAACAATAAATATCCCCAATATTCACCCTTACAATAAAAATGAAAAAAATGTTGATTTTACTGAGTGATCGGACAAAAGACAATACTGGGAGTCCTCTTACCTCTTCTGGGGTAATCCTCAAGTATTTGTGCTTTCCATAGGGTTTGTAGTCAACCATGTAGGAGCTTTGGTATATGTCTAAATCCACAGGGGACTAAAGGACAAAGAACACAAAGTGAGAGTTTCTATCACTTAAAGACATCCACTGGCTTCTCATTGTCTGGGGACAAAGGCTAAATGTTGGGCCTGGCGTTAGAGCACTTTATGACCTGGTCTCTACTAGCCTTTACCAACCCACCCCCGTGGCCTCCTGGGTCCAGGCCCTTTGCACTCCAGCCTTACTTCACACATGCCTGGCACATGCTCTTACCCTCTCCCAGAAACGCTACTTGCCCTCCTCACCAACTGGCAGACTCCCACCTGCCCTTCAGAAACCCAGATCAAGTGTCATTTCCTCAAATATATCTCTCTCACCCTGTATTCTCCCCCTTCCAAAAACTACACTATTTTTCCTCTACTTTAGGGCACTTATCATGGAGTGTGATAATTGACTTAATGAAGACCTAGCTCAGACACTAATCTTAGGTATCTCTGTAGCTTCCATACTCAGCACAGTGCCTGGCACACTGAGGGTGTCTAGCAAATACATGATGAATAAGTCCAGAATGCCCAGAATTATAAACCCCTAATTTTCCTCTGCCTGTTTCCAAAAAACCATCAATCCAGAATGGTGAGCAGAGGAAGTTCTGAAGAGCCAAATCCTCACCTGTGGTTAAAGCTGCCTGGCCCTGTAGACAGAAAGTCACAACACTCACCTGCTTGGGGTACACAACACCAGCCATGGCAGCACACCTGGACACAGAAAAGTGGGTTAGCCTTGCTTCCTTCTGCCACAGATGAGGTAAACAGCCACTACCCCCAAATCTGTGCCAATGAAGCATACCTAGCTCAACCCCTTCCCTCACTGCACACTCATCATCCAGGGGTTGGCCAGAGCAGCAGCGACACATGGGCTGGTGGCCGGGGGCCTGGGATTAAGGGGTCAGAGCAAGGCTCAGAAGGAGCTAGAGCTGTTGCCAACATCAGATTTAAGGCTGCAGTGCAATAAATCTGATAGCAGAGGTGTTATCTGTCTGATAAAAGTGGGAGTGCTGAGCTAGGAAATGTTTAACAATCACCTTTTGGGGCAAATAAGGCCTGTTTTATTTGCCAATTTCTGTGGTGTAAATGTTCCCAGCACAGCCTCTTTCAAAATGTCAACAAAATGTCACTAATGCCAAGTTTGGAAGATGGGCTCAATGGACCCTAGGGGGGACCCCCGACTTACCCCTCTGACAGGCTCTGAACTGCCTTGAGGAAGCAGAGTTCCAACACCCCGATTTAGAAGCGCCAACCAGGATGTCTAGTGGAATTGGGGGTAGCCAGAGTGAAAAAAGCTGTGAGGCTCTGTGTTCCTAGAGGAACTCTAGCAGATTGTCAGCCTGCCCCTGCCCCGTGCTTTCCAGCTCGAAATACTAGCAGAGAGACCTTATTGCCTGGGGAACTGGGGAGTTCTCTGAGCTCACCCTATTCTGTGTGCGTGGACCCAAGTTCTTGAATGATTTCATTCATTTCTTGAGAAGCACGCCCAGAGACCCACCCCACTCAGCTGGCTATGGGCCAACAGGATAGTTGCCAGACCTCAGCTGACCCCGATGCCCCCTCCTCTTTGTGCACAGATGGCTGCTCTCCTGGGGCAGGGGTCAGGTTCAGTTTCAGCGCCAATTGCACCTACCCCTCTTTCTACCATGGGCGGATCATGCTGTGCTTCCAACTCCCGGTGTTCCAATGCGTGCAGTCTCGTGTGTGCCGCTGCCACACCCGACTTTGTGATGGGCCCTCACCTACATGGTGGAGGCTGGCTTGGTCACAGTCACTGTGGCTGTGTCATTGTGACTTGAAGCCCTGTGCCTGACTCACCCTCTCTCACAATGAAATGCTAGTGTCTTAACAGCCGTCTGAGTCAACATGAGCCCTGACAGCCTTGAGAGGCACCTAGAAGACATGGCTCTCCAGTACTCTACACAATCTACTTCCAGGAGAGGGAGGTAAACAAAACTCCACTTGCATTTTCATATCAATCTATACGTCACTGAATCCGTCTCATACCATAACCCCTCACGGCCTCTATGGCCTGAATGGCTGGCTTGTCCCTCCGCCACCAGTCAAAGTTTCTTCTGTTACACCCAATAGGATGGTTGTAGTCTAAAACCCAAAAAAGTAGGTGTTGTTGAGGAAGTGGGGAAATTGGAACACTTGCGCGTTGCTAGTGGGGATATAAAATGGCATAGCCGCAGTGAAAAACAGTTTGGTGTTCCTTAAAATGCTAAACCGATTCCCCTCAAAATCCTGCAATTCCATTTCTGAGTATACGCCCAAAAGGATTGAAAACAGGACACAGGCAGACACTTGCACACCTGTGCTCATGGCAGTACCGATCACAATGACCAAGGATGGCGATAACACAGTATCCATCAACAGATGAATGGACAAACCAATGTGATGTCTACATACGTGGAATATTGTTCAGCCTTGGAAGGAAATTCTGACACATGCTACAACATGGATGGACATTGGAAATTTAAGGAAGTAAGCGAGACATTAAACATCAATATTATACAACTTCACCTGTGTGAGCTACCTAGAGTCACCAAATTTAATAGAGACAAGAAAGTAGTATGGTGGCTTCCAGAGTGGTGGGAGGAATGGAGAATTAGTGTTGAATGGGAACAAACTTTTAGTTTAGGAAGATGAAAAATTTCTAGAAATGGATGTGGTAATGATCATACAACATTGTAAATGTTCTTAATCCCATTAAATTCTATACTTAGAAATGGTTAAAATGGTGAATTTTATGTTATATGTTTACTACAATAAAATTAATTCCATTCTTTTTCAAGGGAGACCTCTTTAAAGCTCCCCATGTCTCTCATTAGATAGACTATAGATACCTTTGGGTATACAATATTTACCCAACCAACACTGGCAGAACTTTTGTGTTGGGCACTGTTTTGAACTTGCAGACTGAACAATGAATAAAAGAGATGCAAAGCTCTGTTTGGAGAGAGTTCACAGTCTAAGGAGAGAAAACACAGAGTAAACCAAGTAATAAGTAATTCAGATGCAATTCAACCTAGCAAATAAACAAGAGGTGTTTGAGAGACAACCTAGTTGGGGTCTGAGAAGGCCTCTCTGAGAGGGTGGTATTAGAGCAGAGATCTGAAATGTGAGGAAACCAGCCCGTGAAGATCTGGAGGAGGGGATTCCCAGCATGGGATAAGCAAGTGCAAAGTCAGTAAGCCAGGAACAACCTAGAGCAAGGAGCCCTAGGGAAAGAAATGGGTGAGGACAAGAAACCAAAAGACAGAGTATACTGTGAACCTCAGACTTGCCCTGCTTTCTGTAATGACATGCCAACTCCTCTTTAGAGGACTGGTCTCTCTAAATTAGGGGGTTTATATAGCTTGGGTAGTGTGAACCATACTTGAGCACTAAATGGATATGTTGGTCCCAGAAAATGCCATCCTCTGGGATTGATTCAGGGAGAGGCTCCAGATGCAAGCTGGGCTGAGGACCCGCTCTGAGGATAGAGGCCTAGCAGGCATTGAGAAGCCACGAGCCTGGAGCAGCCTGAGACCATGTTTACCACTGGTGAAGTATAAAATCAACAATTTCCAAATTATATACCTGACAAGGGATTAATAGCCAAAATATATAAAAACTCATCAAACGAGACAACACAAAATAAGCAACTGATTTAAAAAAATGGAAAAAGGGCCCTCCCTGGTGGCTCAGCGGGTTAAAGCACAGCACTGAGAATCTAAAGCCGCTTCCGCATGAGTTCGATTCCCGCCTGCCCGGGAGGTGACCACATGGCGTGGCAGACCTCTCCTGACCCGCCCACTGCTCCCCTCAGCAGTGTACTTCAACGATCTGTCTGTTCTGCTTCCCGTTCTGCCTCTGATGAATCCTCTCACCCTCCACATCTCTGGCCTGTACCCAGTTCTGTACGAATAAATAAATAAATCTTTAAAAAAAAAAAAAAACAAAAACGGAAAAAGTATCTAAATAGACACTTCACCAGAAAAGATGCTCAGATGGCCAACAGACTCCTGACATGTTCATTAGCATTTATCATTAAGGAAATACAAGTCAAAATCACAATGAAATGTAACTTCTTCCTGAAACAGAGCAATCCAGGGGAACGGGGCTGACCTGGTTGGTGGGTCTTACCAGCATGCTTAAGAACATAGGACACGACCCAAAAGCAGACACATCGTAAGAAACAACAATTACAAATTTTATCTATACAGGGAGTGAGGCAAGGGGGAGAGAGATAATTTCCAGGCGAGGGCTACTTCAGATGGCACCTGCTGAGCAGAGACTGAGGTGCGCCCTGAAACCGAAATGGTATGCAAACCGCCAGCTTCTGCACAGACAGCCCTCCTCATCAGTGCTGCAACTGCCAACCCCCAGCAGCTTAACTACCCCAAAGCCCCAGCGGCTTATTTGCTTGAAAGCCTCAGTTTGACCTCTTTCTCCATCACCCAACCTCCCCGCCTCCCTGCTTGGGTGAAGTGTGAAAAGCTCCACCTTCTACTGAGTTGGAGTTGGCTGTGAGTACTGCCAGCTGGCTCAGAGATGCTCTTTGTTGTTCCTCTTAAAATTTCACTTAAAATGACTCTTACAGGGGGCCCTCCCTGGTGGCGCAGCGGGTTAAAGCACAGCACTGAGAATCTAAAGCCGCTTCCGCATGAGTTCGATTCCCACCTGCCCAGGAGGTGACCACATGGCGTGGCAGACCTCTCCTGACCCGCCTGCTGCTCCCCTCAGCAGTGTACTTTGTTGATCTGCCTGTTCTGTTCCCCACTCTGTCTCTGGTGAAGCCTCTCACCGCCCCTGAGCCTCTGGACTGCAGCCCAGTTCTATATGCACAAATAAATAAATCTTTAAAAAAAAAAAAACATGACTCTTACAGGGCCCTCCCTGGTGGTGCAGCAGGTTAAAGCACAGCACTGAGAAGTTAACACCACTTCCTCATAAGTTCTATCCCCGCCTGCCCTGGAGGTGACCCACATGGCGTGGCAGTCCTCTCCTGACCGCCTGCTGCTCCCCTTGGCAGTGTGCTTCATTGATCTGCCTGTTCTGCTCCCCACTCTGTCTCTGGTGAATCCTCTCGCGGCCCCTGCACCTCTGGCCTGTACCACAGTTCTGTATGCACAAATAAATAAAACTTTCTAAAAAAAAATGACTCTTATCAAATAGACAAGAAACAGCAGCGGGTGGGTCAAGTGTTGGTGAGGATGTAGGAAAAAGGGGAACCCTTGTGCAGTCAGTGGTACTGCCTACTGGTATAGAGCACTACGGAAAACCATACAGCATGAGCACAAAAATTAAAATTAGAAATATATGACCCAGTGATTCCACTTCTTGATATTTATCTGAAGAATACAAAACATTAATTAAAAAAGATGTCTACACACTTATGTTCATTGCGAAATCAAGATGTGGAAACAACCTAAGTGTTCACCTATGGATGCATGGATAATGAAGACGTGAAATACACACCTGCGTGGGCACACACGTCACTTGCTACTACATGGATAAAGAAGATATAATACATGTGATACGTGTGTATGTGTGAGGCACAAACACATATGTACATGCATACACCATGGGTGACTACTCATTTATTTTAAAAAGATGAAATCTTGTTCATTTGCCAAAACCTCAGCTCCATCCCTTTTCCCCATCAACAGCCCTCCCCACTCATTCAGGGCATAGTCTACCTTGAGGACACTGGGCCCCTGGATACATCCATGCCTGAAGCTTGACTACATCTAAACTTTGTAGATTATGTTAACCAATATATGTCCTTTCTTGAAAAATCCATTTTTAGCTTCTGTAATTTACAGTTGAAGCAGCCCCAATGAATTCCATAGTGGAGAGTTATTCTTTTTTTTTTTTAAATTTTTAAAAAAGATTTATTTATCTATGCATACAGAACTTGGGTATAGGCCAGAGGTGCAGGGGTGGTAAGAGAGACAGTGGGGAGCAGAACAGGCAAATCAATGAAGCACACTGCTGAGGGGAGCAGCGGGTCAAGAGAGGTCTGCTGCACCATGTGGGATCACCTCCAGTGTGGGCAGAGATCAAACTCATGCTCAAGTGGCTTTAGCTTCTCAGTGCTGTGCTTTAACCTGCTGCGCCACTAGGGAGGGCCCTAGAGTTATTCTTTACAAACTGGGATCCTTGAAGAAAAGAACTGGGTTTTGCTCATTTTATTTTTCAAAGAGTCATTGAAGTATAGGAATTTACATACTTGCGAACTGATAAAACATGATAAAACCAGAAGAAATGACAACAGAAAAGAATAGAGTGGCTGCAGAAATATAACTGAACAGAAGTTTTGGGGCCCCAGGATTTTTTTTTTTTTTTTCAGGAAACTATTATCAAGTAGATTGTGGAGTCCTGACTTCAGGTCCTGATATTTAATATCCTGATGTCTTTAAGGAATCATGTAAACTCAATAGAATTCAGTTTGCTGCTCTATAAGCAAGGATGTGATAAACACTTGAAGTGAATGTGAGAGGTCAAATGAATACTTCTGTGAAGGTACCCAATGCTCTTCATAATAATATTCACCCAATCTGTTCTGAGCTTCTGCTCTATAACAAACATTGTTATAACAAACATCTTGCAAACATTGTGTAAGAAACTATGACTATAGTAGTGAAATAAAGTAGAAAAGATTCAATTTATGAAATTACAATAAAGGTGGAGACAAATATATAATATATATAAATAATCACACAAGTAGGCCTTTAAGTAAATTGTGACAAGTGTCACGAAGAAGAAATATGGGGTGTGGGGACCTGATCCTGTCTTGGAGGTGGTCCTAAAGAACCCAGCTTAGTAGTGACTTTTTAAGTCTGTCCAAAGGAGGAAGGGGCATTCTCAGGCCTGGGTGACTGCCTGGTGCTGAAGGGAGACTGATTGTGTATAGGAGAGAGAGAGGCTGCTATTCTAGAGCAGAGTGAGAGACAAGGTAGCTCCAGACAGGTGGAGCTTCAACTTGTGGAGGTTGGGGGGTTGGGGGGGGAATGACTTGCTCCTGAGAATAATGGGGAGTTTAAGTAGTAGGATGTTGTGATGGAATGTGCTTATCAGAAAGACCACTGGCAACAAGGGCCAGGGGAAGGAGATGAGAGGCTATAGAAAGATGAGTTCTCAGGGAGCTGATGGTGGTGACTGGAGCAGGAGAGGATGGTGCATCTGGAGAAGAGAGGGCAAAGTCAGGAGGCATTAAATAGGAAATGATGCTGTGGAATACAGGGTTCAAATTAAAATGCCATACCCCTGGGACCTAAATAATGCTATAAACCAATGCTGCCTCAGTACAAATTGACGAATAAAAAATATTTTAAAGAGGTCTTCAGGAAGTAAACTCTCCAGGACTTAATCTTTATTAGGAAGTAGTAACAGTAAGACAAAGCGAAGTATCAAAGATGATTCCCAGACTGGGGAATGAGTCATCAGGGCCCTACAGGAAACGCTGCAAGAGGGTGTCGGCTGGGGTTCAGGAAGACCATCCAAGCAGTCCGATGTCAAGTTGGAGTTGCACATCCTTGACTTGAGCTTCCTCAGTGTCCTTGAGTGAACACTGGGCAAAGAACCTACAACTCAGGGAGGAATGAACATTTACATCACCCTCTGAATTGCGGGCGATATAGGTTATATTTTTTT
>NW_004567132.1:25668729-25674759 GCF_000260355.1 Condylura cristata | reverse complement strand
GACCACATGGTGTGGCAGACCTCACCTGACCCACCCGCTGTTCCCCTCAGCAGTGTACTTCGTAGATCTGCCTCTTCTGTGCTTGGCTGAGTTCACAAATTACTTTGGCTGGATGGAGCACTGGTCAGTTCTTGCTTAGATAGGCCTATTCTTACTTCCCAGTAATAGCTATTCACAGTACCCTATTTCTGAATGACAATCTTGTCTGAAGAGTTATGGTCATTAAAAGGTTACAAAAGCAAAGTCTCTCTTCTTCCCTCCATCAGACATGATTCCAGTCATTTCTATCTTTTCATACTGCTCAAAATCATCTCTTGGATGATGTTCTTCCATGTCTTTATTATTATTATTATTGTCATTATTATTATTTGTATGGAAAACTGGGGTGTAGGCCAGAGGTATAGGTCTGTGTGTGAGAGGATTCACCAGAGACAAAGTGGGGAGCAAAAAGTTGTTTTGACTGAAATACACTGCTGAGGGGAACAGGCAGCCGAGACAGAAGCGGTCTTCTGCACCATATATGAGTTAGCTCCCTAGCCAGGGATCAAACTCAGGCCATAGTGGTGACAGTGCTGAGACATACCCTTGGCCACCAGGGAGGCTTTGAGTGAACACTGACTGCAAATCTCTTGACAAAGTCCCATAACTCATCCACTTTGCATGCAATATCAACCTCCTCCATGTGGTGTGAGGAGCCCAAATCTCTGCACTGGCTGGTGTTCACGCTCTCATTCCCATGCAGCCTGTGCGTGCTCTCCATTGCTCAGAATGGCCTCTGAGGCGTTCATTGTTTGTCTCAAAGCTTAAACTTCCAATGAAACACTTAACACAGCTTAGACATAACAGAGACGAGGAAGACTGCTACAATGCTTTCTAGGCCGACTACAAAGGCAGAAAGATTAGATGGTTTTGAAGCTAACAGAGGTCTTGGGTAGCTTCCCCCACATCCCATTGTACAAGCTGCCCTAAAGAACATCACTCAGTCTTTATTTCCTTATTGATAAAATTGTTGGTCCTGGCCCTCCCTGGTGGCACAGCGGGTTAAAGCACAGCACTAAGAAGCTTAAGCCACTTCCGCATGAGTTCGATCCCCGCCTGCCCCGGAGGAGATCCACATGGCGAGGCAGACTTCTCCTGACCCGCCAGCTGCTCCCCTCAGCAGTGTACTTCATAGATCTGCCTGTTCTGCTCCCCGCTCTGACCCTGGTGGATTCTCTCACCCTCCGCATCTCTGGCCTGTACCCCAGTTCTGTATGAATAAATAAATAAATCTTAAAAAAAAAAATTGTTGGTCCAATACAATTTCCCAGGGTTGAACAGGAAAACTGCAGGAGAAACACATATATAGTAACTTGGCATTTGCTCTGGTTCATAGTAGGGCCTTAATTATTGTAGCCACCTGAGAGAGATTTTGCTTGGGTCTCTTGGGAAGAAAAGCTGAGCCCCAAATTTCTGTCTATGCAAATTTAGCATGTTAATATTGTTAAATCACAGGAGGAAATTCTTCTCCCAAACCAGAAGCCCTCAAGTTCCTCCAGGCTTCTATTAAAGGGATTACAATCCATTTCCTTCCTAATACAGCTAATGCGCCATGGGAAGCCCTCAGGCCAGGGATTAAAGCATTTACGCCTTTAATTAGGAGCTAACCTTCCCTTAGAGCCTGAAACACAAACAGCCAGTCGACACTACAAAGGGCCTCCTCCCTGGAGTCTTGGGATATTGATCCCTCTCTGGGAGCCAGGAGCCTCTGGGGGCTTAGCAAATACCGCCTTTCCCAAACAGGGTACCTCTACCAGGCAGGCCCTTAGCAGAAATAGAAACCCCTTCACGTGAAGAACAAACAAACAAACAAAAATAGATCCTGAGAGTTAATCAGAATCAACCCCTGCGGAAGTAGGCCTCTGCGTCCTCAGCTGGGGACCAAGGGAGCTTGCTCCTTCAGCTTTGCTCTGCCAGATTTTCCCTGTGGGCTCACACCACCGGGTCATTAGCTTTCAAGTGCATGGCTCTGAAAAACTAAGATGTATTTGTGATTCAGATAGGTCCCAACATGAAGGCCTTCTCCAGCCCTGAACACCCCTCCTTCAGCGTTTCCATTCAGGAGTCAACAGAAACCAGCTGGGTCACCTAGGGGAATGGGGAGCACAGGTGTCCCCCAAGGATCCCGCGGTGACCGTCTGCTTCAGAGTTCCTGTTTAAAACCCAGATTTCCACTACCACCTTCTGTGTCAGAAGCTCTGGGAGAAGAAGCGAACCCTGAAATCAATGTTTCAACAAGCTTCACTGAGGATGCCTATGATTCTTTTTTTTTTTTTTTAAGATTTATTTATGCATATAGAACTGGGGTAAAGGACAGAGGCCTAGGGAGTTGGAGGATTCACCAGAGAAAGAGTGGGGAACAGAATAGGCAGATTAATAAACACTGCTGAGGGGAGCAGCGGGGTGAGACAGGAGAGGTCTGCCATGCCGTGTGGGTCACCTCCTGGGCCTGGGATGGAACCCGCAATGAAGTGGTTGTGGCTAGCTTGCATTGCTGCATCCTAAATTGCTGTATCACCAGGAAGGGCCTGCCTATTATTTTTATGCACACCTACATGGAAACCAGGCAGGGGCACACCCACCTCCTTATGGAAGAAGCTGCTACTAGGGCCCAGAGTCTTCCAGGGACTTGTTTACACAAAGGCAGGCAGCCTATGGGGTGACCTGAGGTGCTTGCAAAGTGGTGAAAGTGCAGATTCCATATAAATGAAACCATAATTGGATAAAACTGTGGGACCTTTTGCTTTGTTCCACCAACACATACGTGCCTGCCTTAGGTGCTGCTCGCTCTCTCTCTCTCTCTGTATGTGTGTGTGTGTGTGTGTGTGAGAGAGAGAGACAGAGAGAGAGAGAGACAGTACTAGTAGTGTAACAGGGTGGTCCCTAGGAAAAAGGGAAGTTCCAGGTTCCCTGCCCCACCCAGAAGGAGGGTGTTGCTGAGCAGAGAAAAAGGAAAGAAGAGAGAAGAAAGCAGGATGGAGAAGGAGGAGACCTCAGGAAGCCTCATGGAGCATCAAGCATGTGATGAAGAAACCAGGCCCGGGCTGGTTAAGGCAGATGTGGGTGAGATACCTGTAGGGAGGTGACTATGGCAGTGTTTATATTGATTTTGATTTTGCTCTTTTCCTCCCAGATTTGTCTGGCCATTTCTGACCCTTTTCCATGGGTCCCAGCCAGAAGGTGCTTTAGTCTTGTGGCAGCTTTCAGGCCTTGCTTTGGGCCAAAACCTTTTGGGTTGACTTTTGCCCACGAGGGGATGGGTAACTTCAGGTGTTTGATTTAGAAGTTATATTCTTTGTGTTCCATATTGTATATTCACTGTATTAAAGTCCCTTTTCATTAAAGTTGTATATGTTTTGTCTTGTTGCGGCGGATGGCAGAACCCACTTAGAGCAGGCAGGATTTGGGGGCAGGAGAGGGGTGTCCCTCTCCCCCTGTTCTGGAACAGATTTGGGGTACCCTATAACAGTAGCAAGAAGGGGGTGTAGCTGAGATGATGATTAGAAAGGAAAGAACAGGGTTCCTGCCATCTAGCACTTTACAAACTTGGGGTGGAAGGGAGGAGGCAGGGAGGGTGGCAGAAGTGCCCAGAGAGAGTAATGAGAGCGCACAGGTGGGTGCAGAGACCAGGGCCATCTGGTACTGAGAGGACACCAGAAAAATGGCAGAAGACGTGACAATGAAATCAAGTCTCGATGAAGAGCCTCTTTTTGTCCGAATCTGGGCTCTCTCTGAACTCACAGCTGACCCCTGGCTCTGTGGTAACACTCGTGATGCCCCTAAGTGCCCACATCCTTTTTCGCCAAACACTCTAGCAGATATGTGTCTCTTAACTGATACCGTGTCCATGTCTTTACTTACTTCCATGAATTTATTTTACTTTCCCAAAGATTTGAGCTGCCTTTTTCTTCTGATTTCCCCTGAGTCTACCAGATTTGACCTGTAAATACTCAATAATATTCTGTAGTAGTTTGGGGGAATTTGATGGGCCAGCATGGAAAAGCAGGCAGGGGCTGGCAATGAAGACATGCAGGCCAGGCCAGGGAGTGTGGGACTCCAGAACGAGGCCAAGAGCCGACAGGAGAGTCTGAGCATCAGATAGTCTTGCCTTGAACCACGAGTTCTTAGGGAAGTTCCTTACAATCTCTTCTCAGCTTCTTTCTCAAATGGTAAAATGAGGATAAAAATGCCTGTTTTGCAAAGGAATGGAGTAGGAATGCCCGCTCAACCTGATGCCTGACATACCGTACATGACAACAGAGAGTCAGTGTGGAGACCGTCACTCGACTGTCACATGATGAAAGGGACTTTTTAAGACCTGTGAGAGCACAACAGGAAAAAGCAAAATGTGAAAAAAGAAATGACAACTTCCAGAGAGGTAGGTGGCTGCGGTCAGCCAGGCCATTGAGAATCAACTGGACATTTCGTGAGAACAATAACACAAACCCTGTGCTGGGCACTGTCCTGTCAGCATTACTACACAAAGACCCCTGTGATTCTTCTCATTCTGCAAGTGAGGCACAGAAAGAATGAGTGACTGGCACAAGATCGCATGTAGGAAATAACTATCAGGCAGGATGCAAGTCCCAGTAGATGAGGCCAGAGTCCCTGTTCTCAGCACATCGACTCATACCAAGGGAGAAAGAGAATGGGGTTCTAAGGTGTGTACCCTAAATACTGGGGTGGGGGGGTTAGTCTTCATTTCAAGCAATGTCCTGAAATCCTCAAGAAAGTGAAAAACTTGTGACCTGGCAGTGGGGACCCTCTCCTGTTGAACATAAGCCATGTCACACAAAGCTCACATCAGACAAGAACAAGTGGTGGATCAAGACAAAAGCAAGAGCCCTCTAAAATTATGTGTGGACACATAGCAGTATCTAAGATACTAGTGAACAACTATTTCTTTAGCTCATTCCTCCAGCCTCACAGCATTTCCCTCCCTTCAAGTCACCTACGAGCCCCAATCCTCTCATAAATACTTCCTGATACCCAATCCTACAATGTCCCCATCACGTGTCTTTTCATTCTTTAGAAGTGGACATAAACCAACTTGTTCAGTTCCAGGAGGGCTCCTGCTGGTTTTAGGTTGGGAGTCTTGACCTCCCATTGTAAATCCTGGGGTTCAGTATCCAAGGTGATTCCTGAACTGCCTCCCCCACTCAGTGGTTGAAACTTTGAGGCCTCTTAAAGAGTCACAATCATCATTTTTGTTGTTGCTTTTATAGCAAAAAGAGAAAAGAATTATCTTTTAAAGTAAGAATGAGAATCCATGTTAACACCAAAGGATTGTTGAGAAGAGCCAGCTCGGTCAAATCTGCATGGCGACTAGAAAGAGATGGTGACTGGGAGGACTCTGACCTTTCTTTCTTCTTTTTTAATGATTTATTTATTTACACATACAGAACTAGGGGACAGGCCAGAAGTGTAGGGGTGGTGAGAGTTTTCACCAGAGACAGAGCGGGGAGCAGAACAGGCAGATGGACGAGGTACACTGTGGAGAGGAGCAGCGGGCGGGTTAGGACAGGTCTGCCACGCCATGTGGGTCACCTCCGGGGCCAGGTATCAAACTCACACCAAAGCGGCTGTGGCTGGGTACAGTGCTGTGCCCTAACCCGTTGTACCACCAGGGAGGGCCCTGACTACTAGTCTTAATTTGTTTTATTTTATTGTCCTCTCAGCAATGCTCCAGTACATTGTAAAAAATTCATCCAGATTATCAGCTTCTCTATCTTCCATTATAGTAGGCCATAAAGTATGTGACATAGTGAAGAATAAGATGTCAGGGTGCTCCTATCATACATTTTCCTCCAAAGTGAAACTTTCTCATATAAAAATTAAATGTTAAAAATTAACCTCATCAGGTTCTTCAAACTGCTAAACATGGAGCTTCCCTACAACCCAGCAATCCCACTCCTAGGTATCTATCCAAAAGACACAAAAACACTGATTGAAAAAGATACTTGTACCCCCATGTTTATTGCTGCTTTATTT
>NW_004567132.1:25657915-25668084 GCF_000260355.1 Condylura cristata | reverse complement strand
CATAGAGAGTTGTTACAAGTATAAACTGCCCCAACCTTTTGAAGGCAATTGAGTTACCTGCCAGATGACTTATAAAATCCTTTTGTCCAAAGGATTAGAAATGAAATATTAAAAACCTTTGGGATCTTTTGCCCATAGTATATTTAAGATACATGCCATAAGTGCTCACTAACTATTGATTACTGTGATTCCTAGTTTTGATGATGATGATGGTAAGTGTATAGCCTAAGTGCAAAAGATTTAGAAGAATATTGCCCCTAAAAGAATTCACAGAAGTTACGACAACATATCAGCACTGTTAATTTTGCCTTCTTCTGCCTCTGTCAACTTTCCTGAATTCTTTCAAATGCTTTTTGGACCATGAGTCCGGGGTCAGTGGTGGGTCGGGCCATTTAGATGTTGAAAGGGCAAGGTGACTGGTAAGTCACACCCCCACCCCCTCCTGGCCTGACCTGGCACTGGGTGTAATCTGTGAGAGGATCTCCCTTTATGCCATCACGTTGGAATGAAGTGCCGAGAGGAGCATCTTCCCTGGAATCGCGTTGACAGATTGGTCAGTCACCTTGAGGTCAGCCCCTTCATACCTCATAACGCAAGCGGAGCAGTGGGAGGGTGCAGAAAAGACTGACTTTGGACACAAACACTTTCAAGACATGTTGGTGGATCTTAGAGTGTGGTCCTCCGGCCTCCAAGAATGGTTGTTAAGAATACAATTGCCCGGCCCTCCCTGATGGCGCAACCAGTTAAAGCACAACACTGAGAAGCTAATACTACTTCCGCAGGAGTTTGATCACCACCTGCCCGGAGGTGATTCCACATGGCTCGGCAGACCTCTCCTGACCCGCCAGCTGCTCCCCTCAGCAGTGTACTTCTTCAATCGGCCTGTTCTGCTCCCCACTCTGTCTCTGATGAGTCCTCTCACCGCCCTGCACTTCTGGCCTGTACCCCAGCTCTGTATGCATAAATAAATAAATCTTTTTTAAAAAGTAAAAAAAAAAAAGAAGAAGAAGAAGAAGAAGATTACAATTGCCATATCCCACTTGTGTCTTCCAGGTTAGAATTTGGTGGGGAAGGTTGCAGTCAGGCCTGGGGAGCAGTGAGCTCAAGTGGATTCTTCTGAACCCTGAAGCTTTGGGTCAACTGAGGAAGATATTGATGATATCTTGCTCCTCAGTAAGACTTTCAGGACTCCATTATAATTAATTGTATCTTTGTGTGAATCATTTTCACAAGAAGTTAAATGATTCTATGTCTGTTCCGTTCCCCTGTGTAGAGAAAAATTAGAAATAAATGAAACTTGATTTAAGTGAGCCCCTCTGTGTACACTCCAGCAAGATCAGACATAACCCTCAAAAGAAATAATAAAACTTCAAGACAATTCGTGTAAATACAGGTCATTTACCGATTTGCTTAACTAGCGCTTATTAAACCACTCAGAGATTTATATAAGAATATATTAATAACTTTAAAATTTGAAGGAAAAAGTATTTGTCTTTAGTCCTCAGAGATTTTCTTCCTATTTATATTCATTTATATGTATTTGTAACATATAATAGGTAGAATTTAGTTTTTTCCCCTATTCTTCCTACCAAAATCTTGAGTGTAGCTCTTTCACTGGTTAAAATCAACTAGCCACCTATGTGTAGCAACATCTTGGAACTTTTTACTCCTTTGATCCTTCCTTCCAATATTTATTGATCTCTGCTATATTCCAGGCACTGGGACGTGTTAGAGCCCAGAAGACATGACCTACCCTTTGTGATTCCACTCTCCGAAATGGGCTTTACACACATAACTGATCACACAAGTACAATTCTACACAACAGACCTAATACAGAGACTCGCCTTACCCATCCCAGGCCCTAGCGGTGGCTGTGGCTTGGGGAAGCGCCGTGTTCTTTGCAGGGGCCTGTGTTCAAACTTAGCTGCCTTACTATTTGTTAGTGTGGTTGTTGGACAGGTTACTTGATTCTGCATACTCTCACGGAAAATGCAGGAAAATTAAATGCCTAGTAATAGATGACTGGATCAAGATGGATCAGCCAACCCAAAAGAAAAGATGAATGCAGACATTTTCTACAAAAGGGGAGGAGTTCAAGGGGATTATGTGTAGTAAAGCAAGTCAGAATGACAAAAATAAATGACATGTACATAGGTAGTTTGCTAACATAAAATACTTATCCAGGCTAGTGAACACTAATAAATACCATGAGCGCTCTGACGTTAAGAGGATCAAGGAAGGAAGAAAGAAAGAGACAAGGGGCTATCAGAGATGGTGGTGGTAAAAAAGGAGGCTCACTTTGAAGAGTAGCTGCCTGGATAAGAAACAAATCACAGAGAGCACCTGATGCACAGTAAAAGTAATACGAGATCATCGCCTCACCCCAAGTAACCAGCCCCAAACAGCTACATACACAATTCATTACAATTCACTAAAATTCTTAAATCTATGAGATCAAAAAGTTTCATTTCCCCAAAATTTGCTTTTTTCTCCCCCAACTTTGTGAAGAGGATCATGCAGAAAAGGGTCCATGCCAGAAAATCAAGTCACCCAGTTCATCACCAAATCGTCAAATGTGAGGGTTTTCTCCAAGTCCCGTTCATGCTATGGGCTTCTATTTAGCTTTTCTGTTTCTGCTTAATTCTCCATCCTGCAAATAGGGTCATCTTTTTGAGGACCAAGTCCATTGTTTTCATCCCGGGCAGAATCTTCTGTGCTCTCTGTTGCCCGCTTGACGTAGTCTACAGAGTCCAGTCGCTGACCACTCAGTCACCGCTCACTTTCTCCACACTGGAATCAGGGAAACTGTCAAGGCATCTCTGGGCATCAGGCCTTTGCCTACTCTTTCTCCTCTTCTTCATGCAGCCATCACACTCCTCCTCAGATTGCCACTTTCTTCAGGAAGTACTCCTTGATGTTCACAGGAGCTGGTGTGGTGCTTCCATGATTCTTCCAATACCTCTAACCTTCCTCTGTCATGAAATTTAGCACATGTCCTGGCAACTGGCTGTCTATTATTGCCAGCCTCTGGGGTCATTTGCTGGAGTTCAATTCCAATCCTGACACTTATCTATGAGGCCCTAAATAAATTTACTAACTGCACTGAGCCTCAGTTTCCTCCAGTTGCCATAGCTGCCTCACAGGTTTGTGTAAGGATCAAGGGACTTGTTTGCATACAGCCTTCTGCACAGGGGGCTGGTTCACAGGGTTGAAGATTCAGCGCTATCAAGGTATCACCAGCCACTGCAGCACAAGTTCCATCCCTGGCCAGGGAGCTGACCCACATAGCACAGCAGACCTCTCCTGACCCACCTGTTGCTCCCCTCAGCAGTGTACTTCAGTCCACCTGCCTATTCTGCTCCCCACTGTGTCTCCGGTGAATCCTTTCACCCCCTGCACATTTAGCCTGTACCTCAGTTCTGTATCCATAAATAAATAAATCTTTTAAAAAAAGAATTCAGTGATCACTGGCTAGTGTGATCGTTGTCCTCGCCACAAGGCACTACTTCACTACTGCCCATTATGTTTGCCTCCCCATTTGCCATTGTCTGGCACTCACACAGTTCAAGTAGAATAATCACCACCACCTCCACAGATGGGATTTGATCTTTCCAAGGGCAGTTCTTAAATTTAGCATGCATCAGACTCACCTCATTGTTAAGCATAGATTATTGTAGAGGTATCAGACTGTCAGATTCAGTTCCTCATTCAGTTCCTCCTATGGATTTGCATTTTTGCCAAATTCCCTTGGGCTGCTGCCGCTGCTGGCTGCTGGCCTGGCAACCACACGTTAAGTAACAGTGGTCTAAGTCTGAGTACCTTATTTCCTTTGCCTTACGATTGACTCAGGCTGGGCACATGCATTGGTGATAGCCCACGGATGAAAGGAGAACCACATTCTCCCTCACTGAGTGTAAACAAGTGGCTGCAGATGCTGCTTGTAACCACCCTGCAGCCTAAGCATTATGACTTCGTTGAATTAAAAGAAAGTCAACCTCAGGCTGAAAGTGGTGCACAAAAGAGGGAAGGCCCCAGAGAATCACAGAGCAACAGAGTCCTGGCTGGAAATAGTCCCAGCCCATCCATGCCTGGACTTTTTCAATTCCCAGAGTAAATAAGTTACTTTTTATGAAATCTCTTTATATTGACTTTTCTATAACTTGCAGCCAGTGTCTTAACACCACCAGCTCTAGGAATGTGAGACCCATGTTTGTCCACTCCCTCCACCCCCCAATATTCCCCACTGTCTCTGAGCTCAGCACAAAGTAGGTGCTTGATAAAGATGCATCAATTGTGCAAGAATGTCCACTCTCCTCCCACAGAGGACTCTAATCCGGTGAGTAGGAGCTGTCCTGGGTTGGCCTGCCTCTGTTTCCGCTGGTCTTGCTGTTCTTGTCTGAGCACGTCCCTCTGCCTTCTCTGGGCTGAACTGAACTTGGCCTATTTCAGGTCCTGGTTACTATCATCACTGACTGCTGCTTGGCAAATGTTTTAATGTTGCTTTAAGTACTGATCCTCTGATTTCCATAGAAAAGTCTGCTTTCCTCCAGTAAGTTTACTGAATGAGGCTGCCTGCTTTCTGAATGGATGGGGCAAGCTGTGTAACTCCTCTCACCTTTCTCAGAGCTCTCTATCAAATCATTCTTTTTGCCATGCCATTAATCCATTAGTGGTGACAGACTGAGCAGTTAAAACTCCCATAGAAAGTCCCTTGTTTTAATTTACTAAGGCTGCTGGAATAATTAGCACAAAGTTAGTGGCTTAAAAGGATGATTGTTTATTCACTCATAGTCTGGAGGCCAGAAGTCTGAAATCACAAGGCATCAAAAAGGTCGTGCTTCATTTTACTCAAACTAACCTTCCACCCCCAACCCCTTGAGTGATCCTTTCTCATTCTTTGAGGCTCCACCTACCAGAATGTTCCAGGCAGAGATAGCCTTCTCCTGGAATGGCGCTTTGAAGCGTTTCTCATCTGCTGTACAGGGTGTCCCCTGCTTTTTACAGCCATCAGCAACTCACTCTACCCCTGAAGACCCCAATGTGTCCCAAGCATTTGTCCACATCTGCCCAACTCCTCAAGTCTATCAGCTGGAACATAGGTTTTCCTCTCTATCCCTGCCTATCCTGTCAGGCATGATTCCTAGTCACTGCAAAGTCCACTTCAACTGGCCACAGCTCTCCGTCACCCCTACATGCTGGTAAGGTTCACCTCCCCTCTTCCTTAACTTCAAAGTTTCATCTGTGGTCTCCCAACCCCTCAGAAAACTTAAAACGCCAACACTCACACCCCCTACCCACAGACCCAAACCCCTCAAGTTTCTCATGCTTTGGAAAACATTCCACTTTCCTCAGTTCCGCTGTGCTCCCTCCCCCAACATCATTTTCTCAGTCTTCTCTTTCAGGTTCCTCCCTCCCTGGCGCCCACACCCAGGCCCATCCCTTCAGCTGCTCTCTTATCCTCCTCTCCCTCACCACATTCTTCCTTGGTGGCAACTACTCAACAAAATCCCAAATTTAGATAGTCCAATAGCTGTCTTCCCCACACCCCAGGCAGAACTTTCAGGTATTTCTGTGATGATGCCCCCACGGACATGGCAAAATCAGCAGAGTGTCCAGAGTTTCCCTCTGCTGCAATCCCAGCCACAGCTGGTGCCACCCTGGAGCACCAGTGGCAGTGACAACAGTCGCTTCCATTTCTTGTAGAGTACAGCACCCACTTCAAACCCTGTTAATGGCATCCCTACCCGGCATGAGCTCCCTTTCACAGATGAGCTCATGGAACTCAGAGAACTTGTGGAGTTTATGCAGGCCGAAGTCAAACCTAGATATACATGATTTCTACAAAAGACCTTAATGGTCCTGGAAGTCAGAAACCTGAGCGTTGGCTTGAGGCCTCCTCCTCCTCCTCCTCTCCCACAGCTCAGCTCCCATTGCCTCTGCCTCACTCCTTCCTGCTCCCCCATGTGTCCACCCCTCTTCATCTCACAGCTCTCCCTTGGTTCCTCCTAACACGGCTTGGCTCTCAGCACTAGCTCTCCTCTGGATTGCTCTAGTCTCAGTTTCCCCCAGTCTATCCTCCACCGACACTTTCTGGAGCTTCAATCTCTGCACTTTCAAACAGGCTCCTTCGCAAAAGGAAATCAAGACAGCTGGAACTCTCCTTGATGCTAAGGAAGATGTGACCCTCCAAAAGACACTGTCTGTGTGTAATCTGCCCCCTCATTTATCCACTATTAATCAACAAATTGATAAAACTGTTCATATATATGAAGAGATACAAATGTTTCATCTGAATCTGAGAGTAAAACAGAGACCAAGACACACTTATTAAGAATTCCCTGACAAACCTTTTAGAAATCCTGGTGCCTGGATCTCAGTCCTGGAGTATTTGCCTCCATGAGTAAAGAAGGTCATGGGTGTGAGTCTGAATGAACTCTCAGGCCTCAGACTTCAGTAACTGATGGATGGTGATCCCACAGATCCCTGAAATAGTGGGAAATGGAGGAGCATGCTTATCTGGGTAATGTAACTTCTTGGTTCATTGTGAAATGCTTAAATTATACACATTAATGAAATCAGTTGAGAACATCATATGGATGTGACCTCTACCTAAGTGAAAGAGAGCCTTGCAAACCACTCACCCCTCCCAGGGACTACACAGAGGTAATCAATGCTCAGTTATTAGACAATTGCCTGCTTGATTATCTTCCTAATGTAATCATACAAGTGTATATCAGCCACGTTCAGTTTGGGATGCCAAAAGACATTCTAGTTGGAATTCAGAGAACTCCAAACTCCCTTCTAACTTCTTTGGTAAACTTTTGAATGCAGTCAAGTCTTCATATCCTTGAAGACCACTCTTTTTTTGAGGCTGGGGAAGGATAGACATCCATGACTGCATGATGTAGGCTTGATTATAAATATTTAAATGAGATGTAAGAATTTCAGGGCATGTTGCAAAGATGTCCTTTTTGCTTTGCTATTTCCTTTACTTTGTTCAGTGCTTATTAAGTCTTAAATGTCATGTTAATTTCAGTACACATTTCCAGAAAAACACAATTCAATAGATCAATGGGTGCACAGAACCTCTATTTTCTCAAGTGTGTGTGCTTTGAGTTCTGGGGACCAGGAAAGTGAAAGCTAAAATACACTCACACACTGTTTCTTCCCTGACTGCCTGAGGACTTGAGCCTTCCTCCAGTCCTGGCAGCCTCGGTCCCATGGGAATGACAAGGCCCACCCATACAGCCAAATGCAGGGCTCCTTCAGGTAAGGTATTTGTGCTAATAATGCCCCTAATAACCATAGCAATAGTATTGTTGGATAAAAGTTGTCACAGAGGCCAGGATCCCAATTGTTTACTCAGGGAGCACCCATTGGGGCACAGGCAGAGTGGGTTCTGTCTGTTGGAACCGGGAGGGGGCCGTTATTCAGGCAATTCTGGGGCAACTCCTTTAAAATTTCTTCAAACAGTGCCTTATGCAAACCATACCTTGCTGTGAGGGCCTTACCTAAATGGAGTCAGGTTACTTTTTCCTCCTCTGTCTGCTCTCACACCTCCATAGCTGTTTAAAGCATTCCTCTCCTCCAAGGGCCTCCATGCAAACTGCTTCTTGGAAGCTCCTCTGTATTGACCTGTCATCGGTGTTACTCGGCAGCACCCAGCCGCTTCTCACTTATGTCCCACAGCCCACAAGTTTGAACTCCTATGATAATACAAAGGCCCCCCCTAACTAGATGTCAAACACTGAGTAATCTGTTATTGCACTGATTAATCATGGTATGTGTACACAAATGTCTTATGTGCCCACACAGAGAAGATGCTAGAGAAACCTAAGATGCCTAAGACTTTTGTTTTGTTTTGTTTTGTTTTGTTATTTGGTACATTTTGTGAGATCTGAGTGATCTAGGGGCAGTTTCTCAGGCCAAGGTATTTACTCCCCACCTTTTGACTACTTTTGAACCAGATGACTTGGGACTTGTAGTGGGCATATAAGACATTTATTGATCCAACTAGATTGCAGCCTGGGGGTGCAGTGGGGAAGGTGGAAATGAGTCTGCTTATGTCCTTCTCTAGATGCCTGACTTTGGCAACTTTCTCAAGCTGTACTGAAATTCCTCATTGTTATAATGAGGTTATTACTAGCACCTACTTTAGAGGTACTCTCTGCAAACTAATTCAGACAAAGAGAATTCATCACAGAGATTGAAGCCAGCCCTTAGTGACTCATGCCACTTAACACCTGACATTTAATCCTGGGTGCCAGGATTGTGCAAAATACTCTGCAAAGATCACCTCCTTTTGTCCTCTTGACAGCACTAAGATGGAGCTGTCATTATCAACCCATCTTTCAGATGAGGACACTGAGGCTCAGATAAGTAACTTGCCCTAGGTTAAAAGCTAATGAAGCACCACACCTGTCAAAGCCAGACTGACTTTCTCTCTCTGCTCTGTGGCCATCATGGCTGAATTCAGCTTAGTGATGGGGTTCTGTTAGCAAGGTCAGTCAGGGCAGGTCCATGGTACTACTCGGTCTGCTGGGTCAGAACCCAGTGCGGGGTTCTCCCCAGTGGCTAGCAGGTTAAAGCACAGCACTGCAAGCTAGCTGCAGCAGCTTCAGAGTGAGTTTGACACCCCCCTACCCCCACCCAGGTGATCAAATTGCACAGCAGGCCTCTCCTGACCAGCCCGCTGCTCCCCTCAGCAGTGTACTTTGTCATTCTGCCTTTCTGCTCCCCACTCTGTCTCTGGTGAATCCCCTCTGCATCTCTGGCCTGTACCCCAGCCCTGTATGCATAAATAAACAAATCTTTAAGGAAAAAAAAAAAAGAACGCAATGCAGTGCCAGTGTGGGAGCCAGCCAGGAGCCAGCCAGGAGCCACATTTCCCAGGTCTCCAGCTATGGTGCCCACTGTAGCAGGGACATTTGGATTTTACATGCCACTTATTGATTCTTATTTGTTTAACCTAAAACAATGGCTAATGCCCAGCTCAATAGACCTTGAAACTCACAGGAGCAATTAGGAGGACAATGGCCCGCTATTTCCCAGAGGACTTCCTGTGCTGGTTTCTTCTGTCTCCTGCTTGCATCCTGAGCACTTTCTCTGAGTCAAAAACTTTTCTAAAAATCTATATGTGCAACCATTTAATCCTCACTGGATTCTCACACTAGGAGCCCTGTTGTTGCCCTATCAAAAGAAACAGGTGGGCTTGAACTCGAATCTCTAGGAGTTCGTCATGGCAAGTAGCACTGCCTGAAAAAGTGATATTCTGTGTTTATCATCAGTGACAAAATACCACCGCTATGCTAATTTTCTCTTTATTTTTCACTTACACCATTATACCTAACTTGTTGGTTAGATTTTGATATGAAAACACGATTATCCTGCTCCCAAAATTCATTGGCCTTGTGTTTAAAATTAGATTACTTATGGATGAACCATAACAGGAGGTAATAAAAAGTCACTTAACATTTTTTTCCTTTAGTAGAAAATAAAAATCTATTTGAGGTATTTTTAAAGTTCAATATGTAGAGCAACAGTCACTGCCTACTACCTTCACGTAATTATTTCTTTTTTTTTTTAATGAAAATCATGGACACTTTATCAAGAACTGTGGACATTTTGTTCTAAATCATGCCTGCACCTTTAAAGAATTGTGAGAGTCCCTGACCCACTTGTGGACCCCCCAAAATTAAAATTTACTCTGTGAAATTACAAATGGAAAACGCTTTGTCAAGCAAATGTTCTTCCTCTGTCTTGCATTTTCTAACTCTCTCTTGTTATCAATTTGATCACACACACTTCGCACTATTTTCTCGCTCAAGATCACCCATAGTTCTCATAAGAGTAGTTCCCCCCTTTTTATTTTTTTAAGATTTATTTATTTGTGCATACAGAACTGGGGTACAGGCCAGAAGCTCATGGGCATGAGGTTTCAGCAGAGACAGAGCGGGGAGCAGAATAGACAGGTCGATGAAGTACACTGCTGAGGAGAGCAGCTGTCGGGTCAAAAGTGATATGTGCTGGAGATGGAAAAGATCATGCTTAGTGAAATAAGCCAGAAAGAAAAGGAAAAATGGGCCCTCCATAGTGGCGCAGCAGGTTAAAGCACAGCACTAAGAAGCTAAAGCCACATCCGCATGAGTTCGATAGTTCGATTCCCACC
>NW_004567132.1:25576379-25657282 GCF_000260355.1 Condylura cristata | reverse complement strand
TCCCCATGGTTTGTCTGGCTTAAAAGCTCCCAGATAGCACACTGCCTCTCTGGCTTTGGTCTTACTTTGAACTCAGATCCATGTTAACAGAGTATCTCACCTTGGAACGAAATAGAAATGTTCACTCTTGGGTAGAGCTGAAACTACTCTTATCCCTAAAACTTGAAAAGGCAATGCACACATAGGACTAGCAGAGAATTTTTTTAGTTTGATTCTTTAACATTGCTACATAATCTGTTTATTTTTAGAGTAAATAAGGAATTTGGCAATTTAATTGTACAACTTTTTTTTTTTAAACCAAACAGGCAGCATCAGATTCTAAATAGAAAGTGTGAAGCCTACATTCCATATGCTTGAAAAGAACTTGCCCATAAGAATCTTTCCAAAATGGATAATTATGTCCAGATTTTCTACCATAGGCCCACTGTTGCTCTGTTAGGTAACACAAACCTGTCCTGAAAAATAAAGCCACAGTACTGAGCAGCCACCTGATTACATTGATGGACAATCAAAGGGAGACCTGGCCTTTTGCATCAAGGATAATTAAACAACTGGATGGTTTCAGTTTGTGTCAAGAGTCACCCTCTGCCTTTGATCTGTACTTCAGCCAAGGTGCATCACGGATCTAGGGGTCATGGGAGAAGAGGGGAAGGGCAAGGGAGAAATTTCAGTCCCCCTTGAAGTGTGAAGTGTTTGCTTTTCCCCAGACATCCCGTCTCACTTCCTTTCCAGTGAAAATCAACCCTCATATTCCTTAGTGAAGCTATTCTTCAACTGTCCTTCCCAAAACTTTAAGAAGCTCCAAATGAAGTCACTGCTTTCTAAAATACCGTGTCATCTGTGTGTTCTGAAATATAATGTGAGTTTACTTTTTGTTTATTTTTTTGGAGGCCTGTTACTTTTGTTTTTGTTTTTATTTTGTAGTAAACTTCCGGCCTTTTGGCATTAGAGTCTAAAGAGCAATATCTCTGTGCTATAAAAAATTATCATCTTCATAATATTATGATTAATATTAAAAGTCAGCATTGTGTTAAATTCTAGAACTTCTCTCTTAGTCTCTATTCCCTGAATATTACCACAAAGCCTAAGTTTACAAATACAAAAATACAAAAAGAGAACTTTGATCTGACTTGGGAGACAACAGACTAATGGAAGTGATTTCCATGAATTTTTCTAGCTTCAAGCTTCCTTCTTACCTTTTCTCTTTTGTTTTCCTCCCACTACTTCATACCTTCGGCATTGCAGACAAATTTGAACTCTCCTTTGCAGCATCTTGTGCTGCCCCCAATTACAAAGCCCAAGGCCACCTAAATTTCAAAGTGATGGGGCAGACCAGAGATATGCCTCAGAGGAACAATAGCCACTCTCCCAGGAATTCTTTTTTTTTTTTAAAGATTTATTTATTTATTCACACAGAACTGGGGTACAGGCCAGAGTAGCAGGGGCAGTGAGAGAATTCACCAGAGACAGAGTAGGGAACAGAACAGGTAGATTGATGAAGCACACTGCTGAGGGGAGCAGCTGGCAGGTCAGGAGAGGTCTGCCGCACCATGTGGGTCACCTCCAGGGCGGGCGGGGATCGAACTCATACTGAAGTGGCTTTCGCTTCTTAGTGCTGTGCTTTAATCCGCTGCACCACCAGGAAGGGCCCTATCCCAGGAATTCTTACTCCACCCTTGGAAATGGAGTTAAGTCAAACATACTTTAAACTTAGTTTTATAAGTCACAAATCCTAGAAATCAGCAAGGATGTCACAGTATTCTAGAAACAGTAGCTTACAGACAAAAACATTGACTCTAGAACTCAAGGCTTCTACTTGTTACCTTGCACACCGTGAAATAAAATATTTGCTAATATGATTTGAAAGTGACACTAATTAGCTAATCATGCAGATCTATCTGAGGAAGTCACGGAAATACTGCTCTTTGATTTGTAGATACGACTTTTGGGGCACCTGAGAGTGAGCTGAGTGCTCCCCTCCCCTGCCAACCAAGGTTTTCACAGAAAGGAGGCATTTCTGTTTTTAAGAGCCGAAAGAACTGTTGGACTGGTGGAAGACTTTTCACCATTGAACATGACGTTCGCTGTGGGTTTTTAATATATGGACTTAATTACGTTGAGGTAGTTGCCTTCTATTTCTAGTTTGTTCAGTGTTTTTACCATGAAAATGTACTGATTCTTATTAAGTACTTTTTCTGCATCACTTGAGATGATCCCCTGGGGGGTTCCTCCTCCCCTTCATTTGTTAATGTGGTGTGTTACACTGATCAACGCTTGTATGATGGAGTCTCCTTCCATTCCAAGAATAAATCTTATTTGGTCATGGGTATAATCCTTTTAATATGCTGCTAAATCTGGCTTGCTAATGTTCTGTTCAGGATTTTTACATCAGTGTTCATGAATGAATTCTGATGTATAGTTTTCTTGTGTTGTTTTGATCTACTCAGTAGAAAGGATTGAAACTCCAGCTTCAGCATCTGTGGGCTATGGGCTCACAGATGTTCCTGGGCCTCTCTAGACTCTGGTTGCCACCAAAAAATGAGGGTGATTTTATTCACATCCAGGGACCTGTGGCCAGAGATAAGAGTGAAGTGACAGAGTGAATCTGGCTGTGGCTCTCCAGAATGTTCTCTGTCCCCAAGAAGGCTCTTAAAGCCTCCTTGCATTACACTTCATCCAGCAGTTAGAGAAAGTTTACAGGAAGGAGCTATTTGGTTGTGCTTTACACATACAATCCTATTCTATCTTTGAGCATTAATTACTTATAGGTTTATATGTGTGCATTTTCTTTCATTTGAAATATATGCTCTCACTATGTTGCTTTTATATTTCAGACTTGGTTGCTGTACCTGTCCTATCAACTGTTGACTGACTGATGGACATTCCTGAATTCTATTTTTTAAAAGATTTATTTTATTTATTTATGTATACAAGAGCTGGGGTATAGGCCAGAGGTGCAGGGGGCAGTGAGAGGATTCATCAGAGACAGAGTGGGAAGTAGAACAGGCAGATTGACTGAAATACACTGCTGAGGGGAGGATTGGGTGCGGCACCATGTGGGTCATCTACATGGCCCATCAGGATCGAACTCATGCTGCAGTGGCTGTGGACAGCTTCATAGTGCTGAGACTTAACCCCTAGCACCACCAGGGAAGGCCCCATTCCTGAATTCTAATGTTAATAATCTTTGGCTAAGCATATCTTTTTTTTTTCACCCTCAGTTACCTGGAGAATTTGGTGGTCATTAAGATACCATGTGCTTAGCATGAGGCAAACCATTGAAAAGGGACTCAATGTTAACTAAAGAAATAAAGGCCACATTCAAGCTTCTGGATATCAAAGTGTTTCTACTGGCATGTCAACAATTGGACAACATCAAGCTAAGAGCATTTGCCCTCATTTAAAAAGTAATTGGGTTTCTAACTATAACAACAGAAAAAACAGATTGAGCTGGTTCCTTTGATGCTTAACAAGTTTGTTTTCTTTTTATTTAGAAAGATTTCAAAACTGTAGAAAAAGTATAAGAGGAAGTCACTAATATGATAACAATAATATTGTATTAGATTGGTGGAACTATGTGTTAATTATTTTCTTTCAACATTGAATATTTTCTAAGATTTCTATTAAAGTGCCCATATTAGCTTATAACACCTCATTTTATAAAATTTCTTTTTAAAGAAACAACTCGTCGATGATCTCAATCAAGATTAAGTATTTCAAATGAGCAAGTCTCCATTTTGTATTTCATTATCTTTCTCATTTTATAATTTCGTGAAACTATTTTAATGTCAGATATGGATTTAAATGACAGCCCTGAGTAGCCATTTTTAATTGAATCTTTTGTTAGGCGAACGTGATAACCACAACACTATGGAAACACATTTGAATCTTTTGTATCTAGACAATTGACATCTGGAGACATACTGAGTTATGAGGACCAAGGAGTAGGGCTGACTTCTGATGGCAGCTGGAAAATTGCTTCTTCAAGGCACATGCTTTAGGAAAGTGATTTAGAAATTCCTATATCCCGACTTCTCATTCTGTGTTTGTCCTGGATTTGACGCTGCCTGGATTATAGTCTGTAGAGCTGAAACCTCTGCTTGAAGTAAAAAGATCTCTACATTAGTGTCGCTCACATGGGAAAAGGAACAGTCATGGGCTACTGAAAGATGGCAAAGAGAAGAACAAATAAAGCTGAGTCAGTTAACAGACACATTACCAATTTGACTACTGGCTGTTCTACCTGACAATTTTTGCTGGGTCTCCTTTTCCATCACAGCAAGTTGTCAGGGTGTTTGTGGGTAAACAGAGCCCCTTCTCTTGGTGATCTGTCTTCTTGCATGCTTAACTTGTCCACGCATCACTGCTTATCCTTGGTGAAATGGCCAAGAAACATCAACAGGCATTTTTCGAAAAGTCAAATGCCAAATTAATTGCTGTACACGGCAAAATAGTGATTGCTTCTGTACGTCTGTCTGTATGGATCCTGTTAGACTCTGGGTGAGCTGATGAGGCCCTGTTGCCAGCAAGAGATTCCTGGTCCATTATGACTTTTTAAAAATGTTTCTTGAATTTGCACATCTTACAACTTTTAATTTAAATATATTTATTTATGCATTCAAGAGCTGAGCTGTAAGCTAGAAGTGTGGGAAGGGTGAGAGGATTCACTAGAGACAGAGTGGGGAGCAGAACAAGCAGATGGACTGAAATGCACTGCTGAGGGGAGCAGTGGGTGAGGCAGGAGAGGTCTGCTGCGCCATGTGACTTAGCTCCCTGTCTGGGGATCCAGCTTATTCCACAGTGGCTGTGGATTGCTTCATAGTGCTGAGACTTAACCCCTTGGACCACCAGAGAGGCCCCACAACTTACAATTTTTAAACCTTTCACATCTCAAGCTCTTCTTGGTCCCAATCTAACCTTCCACCCTCCCAGACTTCCCTGCCACTTCCATTAATTCCCATCAAATGTCTTTCTCCTCACAAGATGTCTTTTTTTTTTTCCTGGAACCTCTGTGCTATACATTCTTTCTGAAACACCCGCCTTTTCTTCTGTGCAAGTCACCCAGCTCAAATGACACCTTCCCCAGAAGCTTTTTCTGGTGATCCCAGATTTTCACTGCATTGTCTGTTCATGTGCCTGACTAATGCCCCAAAGAGGCTGACACTATACTAGAGACCTCCTGGTGTGGGAGAACCTATATGATTCATTGCTATTAGAATGGTAAAGAAAAGCTCCTTAAATTTACTTACATATACATTAACTCATTTGAGGAAGTTAAATGCAAAACTTTATTGATCTGCATTCACTCCTCAAACCTAGTGCTCTTCCTCAGTACCTGCTTTACCTCAGTATCCAGGGGACAAATACATTTTGACTCTTTAGGAAACTAGGGTGTAATTCCTCTTCTTTATTTGACATCTGGTTCCAAAGCTGATTTGTTGTAAGCACCTGATTGGAAATCAATTTGTCAAAATATCACTTTGCTAAATCAACTGTAGCTTTGAGGTAAGTCTGAACAGCAGAGTTGGGAAAAGTTTTCTCAACTTGAAGAATGGTTAGGATTCAGATGTGCTATGATAGGGGAGGGGCTGGAAAGGACATGCCTGAAGAAGGAACCAGCATGAGCAAAAACATTTCTTACTTAAAAAACAACAACAACAACAAAATAGATAATTGACAAAAATACAGGATATTTATCAATGACTACACATGCTTTTATTTATTTATTTATATAAATTTATTAAAGATTTATTTATTCATGCATACAAGAACCCGGGTACAGGCCTGAGGTGTGGAAGGCGAGAAGATTCACCAGAGACAGAGCAGGGAGCAGAACAGGCTGATCTAGAGAAATACACTGCTGAGGGGAGCAGAGGGTGGAGAGAGGGGTTAGGAGAGGTTTGCCACGCCATGTGGTTCCGCTCCCTGGCTGGGGATTGAACTTTTCTGCAGATAGCCCCACAGGGCTACACTTTAACCCTTTGTGCCACCAGGGAGGCCCTGTACAGGCTTTTATTGCTACAATTAATAAACCATCAAAACCGCTACCTTTCTTAAATTTAGAGTTTATTTGAGCAGTTACTTTTCTTTCATTTCTTGGCATCATAAGTTCTGTTAAAGGATGAATTAAAGAGAACCCCAGCATGTTTGTTTAGTATTTTTAGTAATACTAAAAAAAAAGGATGGTACCCCTAGTGGATCTGGCTGCTTTCCACACAGTGTTCCTCTGTGATGGTGGAGACAGAGCCAGTGCTTGTCAAGAAAGGTAGTCTCTAAGGGGATTAAGAAGGGATAGTCACTTTGGAAGACATTTTGGCATTTTCTTACAATGCCAAATATTACTGTATCATTCAGCAATTGCACTCCCTGGTATTTTAATAATTTACCCAAATAAATTAAGATGCACAAAAATCTAAAGAAAGAAAAAAAAAAGTACTGTCTCCATGCAGAGACCCAAACTCTTTAAGAGTGGGACCAGCAGGGCCCTCCCTGGTGGCGCAGCGGGTTAAAGCACAGCATTAAGAAGCTTAAGCCACTTCGGCATGAGTTCGATCCCACCTGCCCTGGAGGTGACCACATGGCGTGGCAGACCTCTCCTGACCCGCCCGCTGCTCCCCTCAGCAGTGTACTTCGTTGATCTGCCTGTTCTGCTCCCCACTCTGTCTCTGGTGAATCCTCTCACCCTCCGCATCTCTGGCCTGTTCCCCAGTTCTATATGAATAAAAAAAAAAAAAAAAAGAGGGGGACCCAGCAACCTAAACTTTCAAACCTGGTGGCTGGCCTCTCTAATGGCTCAGGGGTTAAAGTCTCAGCACTTTCAGGTTATCACAGCCACTGCAGCACGAATTCCAGCCCCAGCCAGGGAGCTGCCCCACGAGGCCTAGCAGACCTCTCTAATCCCACCTGCTGCTCCCCTTTGCAGTGTATTTCAGTCTATCTGCCTATTCTGCTCCCCACCTTGTCTCTGGTGAATTTTCTCACCCACCACCACCTCTGGCCTATATCTGGTATCGCTTCAACTTTGAAAACTAATCAAATAAATACAGTGAAAATGAAATAGAGATCCTTAAAAAAATATTTTTATGGGGCCCTCCCTGGTGGCGCAGCCGGTTAAAGCACAGCACTGAGAATCTAAAGCCGCTTCCGCATGAGTTCGATTCCCGCCTGCCCCTGAGGTGACCACATGGTGCGGCAGACCTCTCCTGACCCGCCCGTTGCTCCCCTCAGCAGTGTACTTCGTAGATCTGCCTGTTCTGTTCCCCGCTCTGTCTCTGGTGAAGCCTCTCACCGCCCCTGAGCCTCTGGTCTGTGTCCCAGTTCTGTATGCACAAATAAATAAATCTTAAAAAAAAAAAATATTTTTATGTTACAGAAGACAAGCTCTTATGCTCTCTCTCTCTCTCTCTCTCTCTCTCTCTATATATATATATATATATATATTGATATTGGTTTTTTTTTTTCAGACAAAAGAGCTATTTTAAGTATCTGATATGTAAATATGAGATACATATCTAAACATCACCATTTATGGTTAGAGTGAATAAAAAACACTTAAATGCTACCTATAAGAAACCCACTTTATGGGCCCCCCCTGGTGGCGCAGCGGGTTAAAACACTGCACTAAGAAGCTAAAAGCCACTTCGGCATGAGTTCGATCCCCGCCTGCCCCTGAGGTGACCACATGGCGGCAGACCTCTCCTGACCAGCCCGCTGCTTCCCTCAGCAGTGTACTTCGACAGTCTACCTGTTCTGCTCCCTGCTCTGTGTGTGGTGAATTCTCCCACCATCCCTGCACCTCTGGCCTGTACCCCAGTTCTGTATCCATAAATAAATAAATGTTAAAAAAAAAAGAAACCCACTTTATAAAGTTATAAAATTATATTAAGTTTATAGGAAAATACATACCATGCTAACCCTTAAAAAAAAAAAGTGGTACAATTACATTAATACCAGGTAAGGAATGTTTCAGTTTCCTGGGATAAGAGAGGTGTTTCATAGTGATAAAAGGGTCAGTTCATCAGGGCTATGAAGCAGCTCAAATGGTGATGCATGTAGTATCAGCTTCAAAACTAAAACAAAACCTGGAGTAACTACAAGGAGAACTAGATAAATCTACAGTTAAATTGGAGTTTTCATCAATATTCTATCACTATTTGATAAAAAAAAAAAGGGTCCTGAAAAGCAATAAAGACACAAAAGGCTCAATCAATATCTAACTTTCAATTTAACAGAGACTATTTCACCAAGATAGACTAAGTTCTGGGTCATAATACAAACCTCAATAAATTCAAAAGGATTCAAATCAACACAGCATGTCCTCTGACTGCAATGGGATTAAAAGTAAATCAAATTATCTCTAGAAAGTCTCCAAATATTTGAAAACTAGAGAAAACATTTCTAGACAATTTACAAAGAAACAAACAAAATTGGTAAAGGTTTAAGACAGTCAAAACAGGATCAGGAGAAGAGACAGCAGAACAAACACCAGGTATGAAAGCAGAAGAGACACACAGGGCCCTCCCTGGTGGCGCAACGGGTTAAAGCGCAACACTATGAAGCTCTCTGCAGCCACTGGAGCCAGAGTTGAGTCCCCATCAGGGAGGTGACCCACATGGCACAGAAGACTCCTCCTGACCCGCCTCGGCAGTGTATCCCAGTCAAGCTGCCTGCTCTGCTCCCCACTCTGTCTCTGGTGCATCCTCTCACTCCCCTCCCCACACTTTTGGCTGTACCAGTTCTTGCATGCATAAATAAATAAATCTTAAAAAAAATAAAAGCGCATAAACTCTGTGCTGAGGGCCCTGGGACTGGAGCGCATTTACTCTTTGATCAACAGGGTAGAAGGGTTGGGAAGCTGGGCAGAAGCCTCATTGTTGGTAATATGCAGGGAGACTCAGGACAAACCTAGGGCAAGAAGTTTAGCGGACAGATGCCTGCGTACTGAGCTGAACACATTACGGTTTTATTAGGATGCAAGAGAGAGAACATGGAGCCAGGAATCCCCCTACCTGGGTTCCACTGATGGCTCAGCCAGTAATAAACTATGTCATCCTTGAGGCCAGAAGAGCACCAGCTATCACATCTGTCACAAGGGCTAGAAGCTTTTACCTTTCACAATCTCTTAAGTATGTAATGTATGCCCTACAATGAGTGCCACTGGAATATTCATTGACAGAGTCCCTACCATCTATAAAACACCCTCGGCGGCCCTCCCTGGTGGTGCAGCGGGTTAAAGCACAGTACTGAGAATCTAAAGCTGCTTCTACATGAGTTCGATTCCCGCCTGCACTGGAGGTGACCACATGGCGTGACAGACCTCTTCTGACCCGCCCGCTGCTCCCCTCAGCAGTGTACCTTGACATTCGGCCTGTTCTGTTCCCCACTCTGTCTCTGGTGAAGCCTCTCACCACCCCTGAGCCTCTGGCCTGTACCCCAGTTCTGTATGCATAAATAAATAAATCTTTAAAAAAAAACCCTCGGCACAGACTTCATTCCACTGCTCAAGGCAGTGCGGACTATGCACTGTTGGTCCTATACACAGGAGGAAGCTGCCCTCAGAGAGGTAATCAGTGCCAGGCACTCTGACCCATTTGGCCAATGAAGAGCCTGGGGAAGAGCTGCGCCCACCAGTTCTCAGACCAGGGTTGGCAGTGATGACTTGGGGAGAAGGCTTTGGATGAGGATCAGACAGAAAAGCTCATTCTTGGACATAGCTACAGTGACCAGAGTGTCCCAGCTGTGTAAATGACTATTTGCCTTTTAGCTGTCACGTAAGGAGGCCCTACTTCTGGATCACAGGTTTGTAAATATAGGTGCTACAGGTGTGGTAGGCTGAACAAGTCCCTTAAAGATGCCCACACTCTAATTCCTAGAACCTGGGACTATGTTACTTCATACAGTAAAGGGGGCTTTGCAGATGTGGTTAAGTTACCAACATTGTGGTAAGAGATGATCCTGGATTATCTGGGTAGGTACAAAAGTTCTTGTAAGAGGAAGGCTGGAAGGTCAGAGTTGGAGAGGTGAAGCCAGCAGTTGGAGCGATGGACTTTGAAGATGGAGAAAAGCTGCAAGCCTGGAAATGCAGGCAAACTCTTTGAAGCTAGAACAGGCCAGGAAAAGGATCCACCCCTCCAGAAGAGCGCAGCCCTACAACACCTAGACTTTAGACTTCCGATCTTTAACACGGTAAGAGTTTGTAGAAATTGATTACGCAACAATAGGAAGCAAATATGCTGCAAAGGAGAATGCACACACAGACACACACTCACAAAAGCACAAATCTCTGTCCCTGGCTGAATGGACCTAATTCATCTGTCCTATAACAAAGTGATCATGATTTTGCTGTGCTTAGTAGATATTGTGTAACACACACACACACACACACACACACACACACACACACACAATGTTTACACTATTCTCTCCAGAACCAAACCCAGAGCTATGCTCAAACAAATGTTGGGGGAACTTTTATTAATGCCAAACTCTTCAGGGTTTGAGTGGAGAAAAATACATACATTAAAGCTTAGTTGGAGGTTTGATGATTATACTCATGTTTTTTTGTTCTGATTTCAAAATGTCACCCTTGTTTTCATAAATACACTGATACTTAACCAGATACAGATTTTTGATTCACAAAACCACTCTTGTTTCTCTGAAAACAAGTATTGAAATGTCTCAGGATGAGCAAAAAGGAGTATGGGAATAAAACTTCTTTTTTTAAATTTGAAACTTCATTTAACATTTGTGTTAACCCAGCTCTGGCTTTACAAATGAGCTATTGCTCCATTGCCTTAAGATTGAGTTTACGATCATTCCAGAATGTGTTAACAGACAGTGACATCATCTGGAAGCAAGAAATGGCTCTCAGGTTACCATATAAATTGACTTAAGCTTGGAAGAGGATTACAGGGCAAAACTTGGCTAAGTGTGGAGATGCCATTACAGCTAAATCAAAGGTAACTGTGAGGTCTGGCAGACACCTGTCAACAGGTAAGGGAAGGAGAAGTCCATAAAGGAGCCTTGAGTCAGGATTACATTCTCCAAGCTTTATTTTTATTTCAGGTTAAAGGGTCAGACAGAAAAGCCATTCGCACTGGCTTTTATTTATGGTTCTCAGAGGCCAGGCTGGTGAAGTGTCTTGAAGAAGAAGGATGGCTCAGGTGAGACCCCAGTTTTCCACCCAGCTGATGACAGACTGAAGACTTTGCTCTTTGTAAAAGGCCACCTTTTTATGAATGCGCATTAATGTTTGCGAGCACAACATGAGACTCATCCTCTCTTACCTCCTGTGCACAGAGAGCTGTGTGTTTTCCCTCTCGGTCTCCTCACTCCTCTGTCACCTGAAAGACTTGTTTCCACCATCTGTTGTTGGCCTTTGAAGGACAAGTAAGGAGATACAAGCATCCCTGGATGGCAAGTTTGGCGGGGGAGATTCTCACACTCTTCTCAAATATTGGCACCCAGTAGAAATTTTTATTAAAGACTTCTCTTGGTGAAGAATAAAAAGTCTTGGGGCCTTCCTGATGGTGAAGAGGTTAACTCTCAACCCTATGAAGCTATCCACAGCCACTGCAACATGCATTTGACCCCCAGCCAGGGAGGCGACCCATATGGCACAGCACACTTCTCCTGTCTCTCCCGCTGCTCCCCTCAGCTGTGTATTTCAGTGGAGCCTGTTCTGCTCCCCACTCTGTCTCCAGTAAATCGTCTCACCTTCCTGAACCTCTGGCCACACCACAGCAATTGTATACATAAAAAAAAAAAAAAAAGAATAGTAGTCTCCATTGTCTTCCTCCCCACCAATGTGCAGTCTTAGGGGAAGATGGCCAGGGAACAGCAGAGAAGGAAGCAGACACCTGCTCCAGACCCACCCTGTTCCACAGTCATGCCTACCTCCGTCTTCTCCTTGAACATTCAACTTGGATTCCTGTCCCTCCACAATCTGATTTTGTGGTCCTCGGCAGTTTCACTGGCAGCTGACACAATGGCCAAGTAGACAGAGAATGACTACGGTGATAGGAGGAGGAGGCTGATAAAATGTTTTACTGATAAAAATTATGCTGACTAGAATGTCACCTGGCCCTCAAAGACTGACAAGAAAAATATTTCTATGCTTCTTATACAGTTTCACTTGTTAAAGATTTTCTTATTGTTTAAAATATGCAGTGCAAAATTCATTTGAATAAGTTGGCTGTAATGGATATAATTTGAAAGTGCTTTATCTTTGCAATTTCCAGAAATAGACTCCTTATTCTGAGGTCATATAGCAAATGTCAAAAGCCAGAAAGCAAATACCTACTTTTCAGAATGAGTCAATCTCTCGGCTGTGCGCATGTGGGACATTGCTTGCTTGAAAGTCTCCAGAGCAGCGCCACCTAGAGGAGGGCAGGGCACCTGCCGCCTGTTCCTTGCCAGCCTGCAAGGAGAGAGCCGAGGAGCTTAAATTAAGCTCCCTTTGAGAACTCCATCATCGACATTTTATTAACAAAATGGGTAAAATATCAGTGCATGCTCAGAATAAAAGCAAGTCCTACATCAAGTCTGATTCTGCGCTCGGTCTACCAACACAGCCCATGCAAATCCTGAACTATTTTCAAACACGGGCCGTGGGGGACTCCCAGAGGCTGGGGCAGGAAATGTGCTTGTGGCCTTTATAAGAGACATCTGGGCTCATCAATATTTCTCCATCATTGTTTAGTTCTACAGAAAGATGACAGATTCTGATTGTTTCTGAGTTCCTTTTAAATTTTTCTTTTGCATTTTCCTACTTAGGTAATATTTATTAATATTAATAACTAATAATAACAATATAATGAGTCAATGTACTACATTATGATATCACATAACATTATCAGTAATATCAATTACTATCTCTGTCATTAACACTTAATTTTCTCAGTGTTTTTTTGTGTGTGTGTGATTTGGAGGTGATGCTTTATGAAGGTGGTTGTTTTTTTAAACATTTCTTAAGAAATGCCCAGGAAGAGGTAGCAGGACCATGTCAAAGCTATTGCATAATATAACTGGTTATCATCTATGATATTTATCCATGATCTTCCTTGAATTTCTCTGCACTTAGAGATTCTATCTATCAGTTGAGATGTACTCTTTTAAAAAATTATTTAAAGATTCCTTATTTATGCATACAGAACTGGGGTACAGGCTAGAGATGCAGGGGCAATGAGAGAATTCACCAGAGACAGAGTGGGGAGCAAAACAGGCTGACTGACAAAGTACACTACTGAGGGGAGCTGTGGGAAGGGCAGGAGAGGTCTGCCGTGCCATGTAGGTCACTTCCATGGCAGGGATAAAACTAAGGCTGAAGTGGCTTTAGCTTCTTAGTGCTGTGTTTTAACCTGCTGCGCCACCAGGGAGGGCCTGAGATGTACTCTTACTACACCTACTTGGTAAGAGAGAACCACTAGATTGCATCTTCATAGTTTCTACACACTTTCTCTACCAATGACAGAGGAGATTCTAGTGGCTATTTTTCTAATTCAATTAATAATTATATTTGAATTTGGCACATCAATTGCCTCCAGTTCCTAAGATTATAGAATTGCAAACCTAAACCATGGCAAAACTGGGAATCACTTAAAGAGTTTCTTCCTATGCCTTTGAAAAATGTATTGCCTAGGACTAATCTTACTCATACAGTGCAAAGAGTTAACAAAGTACTGCTTTCACAGTCAAAAGTATTTGTTTGGAAACCTATTTCAAAAATTTTAATCTGGAATGGTCTGAGCATGAAAATGTTTTCAATATTTCCCATGAGATATAAAATCTTTATAGCAAAAAGATATAGGATTTTATGGGATGATCAATACTGAAGAAATGGCTAAGCACGTGCAAACATCTGAATATGCCTTTTCCTATAGAAAATTCCAGCTTCTCGACAGAGGCAACCATTATCAGAGAAGCCAGGGGATATATTTTCTAGTAAAATATTTGAAGAAAAGCAGGCAGCAACCCTCAGTACCATCATCAACTACGGGCTCCTCCAGAGATGAGATTAAAAACAAACACCTCTTAACTTTCACAGAAGCAGATGTTGAGGAAGCTAAAGGAACACACCTGAGAGGATATGATGTCATCAGAGCCTCTGATTAAGTCACACCAGCAAGCGTGCACTCCCAAACCAATCAGGGTTGACCAGTCCGGTGTGAGGCCCAGTGCTGGAGTCCGAAACACAGTCATCATAGCCTTACCTTCGGGTGCTGCCCGAGACTGCTGTCCGCTCACAGCCAGGATCTCCCCACCTTGCAGAAAAGGAAGGCTTTCACAGGTAGACGGAGCGGAGGTAATCAGTCAGCTGTCTTCTCACTTCCTTTCCTTCCTCTCTGAGACAGGGCTCCTTCTAATCCTTTAGATCCTACTTACAGAACCAGTTTTGTTCTGAGGAGTTTAAAGCCTTTTTATGAGCTTTAAATCTCTGAGCAACACTGTCGGCAGCTACTATTCCTTAGGGTTTACAGGGAAGTCAGGTGTATGTGAGATTTATTTGAGTGCCTAGCCCACCACCCTCAAATTGATGGAGGAAGTGAGAGGAATTCCCTGAATCCTTTCTGTTTTTAAAAGATAAACTATTGCCTGGTGTAAGACTCCATCTCTACTCTGGCTCCAAGGATTTCTGAGGGAGAATGTTAATTGAGAAAGGGCAGCCAGTTGCAATGGGAGAAGCAAATTTCATTCACTGTTTTTCTACAGGGCTTTTCTCCGAGGGCTCCATGGTGCTGGAATAATAATAGTCATCCTACAGCCTGAGGCTTGAGGCCCACGTTCCCATAATTTGTCACATTTACCCACCTTGTCAGTTTGAGAAGCAAATTGATTTGGAAATGAAACTCTCCTTTTGGCTGTGAGGCAGTGAGGTGGAGGGGTGGTAGAACATTCCGGTTTACTTAAATAAAGGTAGCAGCTTCCAGCTATAGCTAGGGGGCGGTGGGTCTCCTTTTCTTCCTAATTGTGCTTTTGGGGACAAGAGAAATAGCCTTGTGGAAGGGAAGGGGTTAGGGCTAGCCAGGGGAGCTGACTGGAAGAAACAGTAGTCAGCTGTTTCAAAGGATGAATTAGACACACACTCCAGGTGTTTGGAAACAAGTTTCCTAAAGCACTCAGCAGTTTGCATTCCTTTCCACAGCTCTTTAAGAAAAGTATCTCTTCTGGCTTAGGAAGACTCATAAAAAATTGCCACTCAGACCTCCTCACCTTAATCCCTCCCATCTGGGAAGCAAAAGAGAAAGCACACCTGACAAAGGTGTTGGGCTCATGCCTTGGCTCCTCTGCTGTGTGGGGAGCAGAGTGGGGGATTTCATCTGTACTTCCTCCAGGTCTCCAGGCAGCTCAAACCCCTGATCTGATTCCGTTTGGAAATGCATAAAGCTGCAAAGGGAAAGACTGCTTTCCGTGAGAGTGTCCTGAGATGGGTCCTTCATACAGAGACATTGAGGTGCATTTTACGCCTTTGGTAAGGAGCCGCCAACAATTCTGAAGGAATTTAAATGTCCTGCCAGAGATTACTCAACAAACAGTACAAAAACATCATCAGAGAAAACAAATGATATACCCCTTACTTTCAAGTGGGTTTTCACCAAGTGCTCCGAGTGAATAATGTCAATCAAAGTGCACTGATTTCAGACAGTAAAATATGGCTGATGTATTCAGATGGGAAAGTTAGACTCACCTCTTCATCCTCTAGTGATTTTTTGGGAAAGATGTATTTATTTATGCATACAAGAACTGGGATATAGGCCAGAAGTGTGGGGGAGGAAAGAGGATTCACTAGGGACAGAGTGGGGAGCAGAACAGATAGATGTACTGAAATACACTGCTGAGGGGAGCAGCAGGGAGACAGGAGAGGTCTGCTGTGCCATGTGGGTCAGCTCCCAGGCCAGGGGTTGAACTTGTGCTGTCTTTAACCCCAGCACCACCCAGGAGGACCCTTCTAGTGATTTTTGATACAAGCTAATAGTGTGTTCTTGTGTAATGAAATAGGATGACCCATCCAGCCTGGCTTTTTTTTTTCTTTCAGCTCCTCGAAGTTGAGATTATCCAAACACGAAATTGAGGTCAAGCAAGCAAGATGGCCTACTGCAAGGTGCTTTAATGTCCCAAATTGAACAAACTCAAAAATTTTACATGGCCAATAATTGAGAGGCAGATACAACTCAAGAGGTAAAGACACTGGATGGCATTTTCAGAGCTGATTGCCTTGGATCACTCACACGCCTTGGTGATGGTGAGAGCTAAGAGCAAGACCAAGAAAGAGAAGAGCCAGAGGGGCCTTCCCTGGTGACGCAGCGAATTAAAGCACAGCACTCAGAAGTTAAAGCCACTGCAGCATGAGTTTGGTCCCCACCCCAGAGGTGACCCATATGGTGCGACAGACCTCTCCTGACCCGCCCGCTGCTCCTCTCAGCAGTGTACTTTGTTGATCTGCCTGTTCTGCTCCCCACTCTGTCTCTGGTGAATCCTTTCACCACCCCTGCATCTCTGGCCTGTAACCCAGTTCAACAGACATCAATAAATAAATCTTAAAAAAATAAAAGAGAAGAGCCAGAACCTGCCAAATTATGGCCCAAAAACAAGAAATATTTAGGAATCTTTTGAGTCTGGATAGCTAAAATAGATTTGGGAAGTGGTTGAGGATAAGATCCCAGGCATGTCCAGGGACGTGAAGACATGCCCGGGCCCAGACACCTTCCAGAAGCAGCTGTACTAATCCCCACCAACCATGGCCCAGCTAATTTTGCACCTGATTTGTCATATTCTAGCACCAATCAGAACTTGACTGACTCCTAGCCTAATTTAAGTAATGGGTCCCCAATCTTGATTTGATGTTCTTGTAATCTTAATTTCCATAGTTCACCTGAGTGAGAACTATTCTGCCTTTTCTATGTGGATTAAGTCCAATCCCATCCCTGCAACTTGGAATGCAGTTCAAGAACTTCTTCCTCTTCTTCTTCTCCTTTTTTTTTAAAAAAGATTTTTATTTAGAAATCTGTACCTCTGGTATAGGCCAGAGGTGCAGGGGTGGTAAGAGGATTTACCAGAGGCAGAGCGGGGAGCAGAACAGGCAGATCGACGAAGTACACTGCTGAGGGGAGCAGCGGGCAGGTCAGGAGAGATCTGCCGTGCCATGTGGATCACCGGTGCGCGAATCAAACTCGCACTGAAGAAGCTGTGGCCAGCTTGCAGTGCTGCATCCTAACTATGCCACCAGGGAGGGCCCTCAAGAATTTCTTGTATCGATGTTTCCCCAGGCTGCAGTCCTAATAAAATCCCCAAATAAATGTTCATCATTTGCTTCAATAGGCCTTGTTTATACTGGGACTAATCTCTTACAGCAGCTATCATTTTTATACACACTGGAACATAAAGTCAAATGAGGAATTTAAAAAAAGCAAAAGATAACTGCAGATGCATTTTTTGTTAGACTTCTAGAGGTTCTGTTTTATAAAGGGTTCAACTACTACCATGTCCTACGTCGTTTCCAGTAGGTTTCTTTTTCCTCTTAAAGTTTAATAAAAGTATTTTCTTATAGGTGATTTACCATTCATACATGAGATAGAACTTTGAGAAGTCTAGGTTTTAAAAAGACCTAAGTAGTTAGAAGGGCACATTATGTATAATGTAAGTCACATCTATCCAAAGAAATCAGTATCCCAGCTGTTTGATAGTCCAGCGCTACTCATTTTATTGCCTAAGACACTTGACAAGTATTGGTAGTAATGTCAAAATGTGCACCAATGAAGCAAACCATGGAATTCTAGTTACCTTTGTTTTACCATCACTCCTAATATGATTTCCTTATATGTCAGTGCCACTTTCAGATTAAATATCATGTTGACAGAGAATTCAGTTTTATTCTAGGACAATGAATGATGTCATAGAACAAATACTTTTATTTCACAGAAAAGGACAGGAAAATCCTAACACAGCAACTCATTAGCTAGTAATTAAGTGGCTATGACTTCTAAAAGGGGAGAAGCCTAGGGCCTGGCATCTGATTGAGCAAGTACTGCTTATTTGTGCTCCTTTGCCCCAGGAAGGGATCCAGCTGGAGTCATCCGCAGCCAACTGTCCTGCCTTGGTTCTGCCTGCCCGTCCCCGAATTCACCCCCTCCCCTCTGACAGGTCATCCAGGACATCCTTAGATATCAGCTTCTTCTGTTTTAGATTCTTTCATTTCTGTAAGTTCTTCTATGTATCTCTGACAACATGCATCACTCATCCAGCAAATATTTCCTAAATACTGCCCCCACCCCCACCCCCAGTGCCATGGTCCTTGCAACAACCTGGTGCTGCCAGGACAAGCATCAGTCAAAACATCGCACGGTCCTGCTTACCAGTGCTGAAAGTGCTATGAATGACAAGTGACATGAGATGACCGTAAAGGAGCCCTCCTCTACTTTCGGAAGGACAGGAGGGAAGGAGCTAGGCTGCTTTTCTGAGGATGGGATGTTGAGCTGGCATCTCTAGAACAGGTGGCAGTTAACTGGCTAAAAGAGTGGGAAGGTGGTCCAGACCCAGGGAGAAGAATTTGCCAAGACCCTGAGGAGACAGAGTATTATTTTGCTTTTCTTTTCCTAACTCTGAATTACCTCTTATAATTATCCCCAACAAAAAGACTTAAACCAACCAACCAAACAAACAAAAACAAATACAGTTATAAGAACTGAGATTCTTACAGCTGAGCTCAAGTATCCCAAAGTAAGTCCAGGAAGGGAAGGAATTTTACATCTGAGGAAATAGGGATGGGGAGGCTTGGTACTAATTACCAATTGCACCCAGTATTTGCTCCTTTCTTTTAGTATAAGCGCCATACCCCTGTCCACCGCACCCCTGTTTCAGGAGGGCATGGAAGAGACCACCCAGCTTGAGACTACATTTCCCAGCTGCCTGTGCAGCCAGGGATGGCTCTGTGACTGAGTTCCACTGGGAGCTTAGTGGATGTGAATGTGACTTCCTTTAAGGGAAACTGCTTGCTCTTATAGCCTCTCCTCCCTTTCCTCACATTCTCTTCTAGTACAGAAGGTGCCTGGGTCATGCAAACCCCTGGTGCAGAGCCACGACCCACCCATGATCGTTCTGTAAGAAGGAAGTCCTCTTTTGTGATTGGGGCTTCTTTAAGTTAGCCTGTCCCTCTGATCAAGCTGGAGTGCTTATCTTATTCGATGACTTTGTTTTTACAATGCCATAACCAAGGTCATGATGGAAAAGAGAGACATTTGATTATGTAGATATTTTATTGGTCAGCAAACCACAAGCCAAATTAAATGCCAAATAACAAAATTGGAGAACAGTATTTGCAATGTGTGACAGATTAAAGGTTATTATTACATACATTTCATGAGGTATTTGCTACTCTCAGGTGCTGTGCTGATGTTCATGAGGACTGTCCTGATTGACACTGACTACATGGGAGGGGCTGTAAAGCACATCCCCAGTTTCCCACTGATTTGGGGGAGGTAATGCAAAAGGCAGATGATAGCACCTTCCTCCTTGGATTGTTTATGAAAGTTAAAGGAAGCAGTGTTGTGAACAGTTGGGGCATATTGTACCTGGAAAAGGGCAAACTACTGAAGCAATACATAGGGCTGACATCCAGTGTCTGATCTCCAAGTCATGTGCACTAATCACGTGGTACCAGCCTGAGGATGGAGACTTTTCTAAACTCCATGAAGTCACCTTAGACTTTAGTGGCTCTGAAATGTTATATTTACCAAAGATCTTTGTCTTTGGTAAGTGCTTAATAACATTCACACTAACATTACTGATCTCTTTCTCCAGATGAGAAAACAGGCTTAGTGAAGCTCATGGTTTGCCTAGCACAGGGTTAATACAGATTCTTTTTTAAAAAAAGATTTATTTATGTATGTATACAAGAACTAGGGTCTAGGCTGGAAGCACAAGGAGGGTGAGAGGATTCACCAGAACAGAGTGAGGAGTAAAATAGGCAGATGTACTGAAATACACTGCTGAGGGGAGCAGCGGAAGAGACAGGAGGGATCTCTGTGCCTTGTGGTCACCTCCCTGTGCTACAGTGGCTGTGGATTGATTCATAGTGCTGAGACTTAACCCCTTGGACCACCAGAGAGGCCCCTAATGCAAAGATTCTTATCAATGCATAACAAGAGGTCAAACAATACAAGAAATATGTGCAGAAGAATGTTGTTCACAGAAAAGTAATATACAAAAGTTATTTTAAATTACTCATAATTAAAGAAGTGAAAGTTAAAAACAATACAAAGCATAATTTTTATTTATTAGGTTGTTAACTAGTCATAAAAGAGTTCAGGAATTATTTTCTCACACTACGATTGAGGCTGTAATCGAGATGCAGCTTCCTTGAGGTTTCCACTTAGGATAACCATTGGTGTGAATAGCAGAAGAGCCCAGATATGTACAATCTTTGTACACCTCAAAGTACTCAAAGATTTTATAGATATTGGAGTCTGCCAAGTGGAAAAAGTCACCAATGTTATAAATCAGCTAATCTTCATGTGTTATTCAAAGATAATCTTAAAATACTGCAAGTGATATTATTTTTTGTCCATTTGAAATATTTAAGTTGTGCCATGCATAAAATACTTAACCAGTAAGTACCCACCCTAAAGATTTGGAATCCCTGGGATGGAGCCAAAAAATCTGAATTTTAACTACTCAATTAGACACTCTACCGTAAGAGTGGGGAGCACTGATTGGAAGATTAGATCAGTCCAGCTTCTCCGGTCTTTGTCTTGACGGGGCCGGGTCTACTCAGATGATGAGTTGGGAAGATGTAAAGTTGTCAACATAATTGTTGGCATCAGAAAAACCATCCGTGAAGTAGTTAGTACATAAATGGCAATCCTCAAACTCTAAATGCAAAAACAAAAAAAACAAAAAAACCCAACAACAACAACAAAGGATTATTGGATGGAAAGGCTATGGGAACCAGGATCAAAACAACAAATCAGAATTTGTTGGAGATTGGTTGAAAAGAAGTACAGTCATCAGTAAAATGGACCTGAAATTTATACTAAGATTTTATAGCTAATGGAGTCTACCAGGTGGAGAAAGGCACCGATATTATAATCAGCTAATCCTCATGGGTTGGTCAGATATAGACTAAATAAAGTCCACGATTACCTCTTGACATGTCGACTCATACATGATTTTTGAATGTATTGATTCATTCATAACAAACCATGACAAGGCTATGATACAATGTATTGGGAAAGTCTGAAGGGAGCTAGCTAACGCAATGACCAGTTCAATAAGGAAACTAGCTTCCTTTATTCAAGCTGCTACAAGGAAACTATGACTATCCATTGCTGGATATAGGTGATCCTGTCCACAGACGATAGGCAGGAAGATTCGTTAGGGCAGTTAAAACTGTTAATTATATTAACAGAGGTCACTGAATCCTCAAACTTTTGGTTTTTTTTTTTTCTTTTTTTTAAATTGAGCTAATATTGGTTTACAACACTATATGATTTGGAGGTATAGGCTGACACCTCTTCAGATGTATGTCACCACACTGTACCCCTCCCCCAACAGTCCATGGGGCCTTGCCCTTTTGCTCTGCAGCCCCCATTCTTGGCCATTTCAGCTTTATGGAGTGTTGGGCAGTGACAGCTGCTTTATGCTGAGCTCCACACCTGTCTTTCAAAGATAGGATAAGAATTGAGCCTTTTTAGAAGTAAACGTCTATCTTCACGGACATCATATGCATGATTGGCTGAGGATTTTCAAATCAGCATATCTGGTAGATAAATTTACCCTTAAAGAATAAGCTCATTTCAATATACCCAGGTAAGATAAAGTGACCTTGAGTATTGTATGCCTGGAACCTGGGTCTCCTGGGTCCCCTGGTCCTGACTCACAAGGGTTGGGAAACAAGGAGTTGTCTGAAGCTGTGTGGGTATAGAGATACAGAGTTAATCATGCTTCTTTAGAGCCAGGCCCACCAAGGTCTGTCATGCTCAATAACCACTTCTTGAATTCATTAATGAACCCCGTTATATAAATTCATTTAAAATATGTGCTTGAATATTTAGCTGAGACTGAAGAAAACCTTCTCAGAGTTGAAAGATTTCTGCAAGTATTTTCCAGTGACAGTAGAGAGGACAATTCCTTCTATATTCCTTTTTGGATATTTTCTTGGGTTATAGCTACACAAATTTTGGAACCAAAGAATTACTTCAGATAACTTCTTGACTCAAATATTTTGAATAAAAGTTAGCCAAACTTGTCAAGTGAGATAATTAATAATCTTTTTCCTTCTCTGCAGAATCGAGTAAGCTGCAATTCTTCATATTGGTTAAAAAGTTCAAAACACAGACTGTTTTACTAATGTAACAGCGTAGTAGTGTTTCTGTTTTCCTAATGTACTAAAATGTTCACTAATATTTTAATAATGTAGAATTTTGTCTTACTCTTAATTTTCAAAAGACCTCATTAAATTGAATGTCACTTTTCTACTGAACTGATCACAAGTAGTGAAAAGCTTAATTTATACTTAAAGGATAAGCTTATTTCAATATTCCCAGGTAAGATAAAGTTACCAGATTCACTTTAATTTCAGGCTTAGCTCTACGTAATGAGTTAAGCTTATTACTACATACATTTTTATACCTTTAAGTTTTTTTTTTAAATTTAACATTATTTAAAGGAACAATTTTATGAGTAATATTAATAATCCATTTAACTTGCTTGTCTTCTATGCATCTTATAACATCCCTTCAACATTAAATCAAAAAGGAAATGTGTTAGCTGAAAAAAACCAGGAAGTTCCTGAGACTGAAGGAGAATCCTGGATCAAGGGATGCAGCTCTTGGATGCAGGATAGTCGCCATTACTGTCACTCAGCTTTTCTTGGTATCATCTGCATTTCAGGCAAACTTTTCCTTAAGGTGCCAAAGATAGACATCTCAGAACTACAAATCTCTACACAAGAGTTAGTCCTCATGAAGAAAGAAATTGTTGATCCCAGTTTTTTTTATTAAATATTTATTTATGCACACAGGAACTGGGGTACAGGCCAGAGGTGCAGGGGCAGTGAGAGGATTCTCCAGAGACAGAGAGGGGAGCCAAACAGGCAGATAGATGAAATACACTGCTGAGGGGACCAGTGGGCGAGACAGGAGAGGTCTGCTGTGCCATGTGGGTCACCTCTCTTGCCAGGGATTGAATTCATGCTGCAGTGGTTGCAGGGAGCTTCACAGTGCCGAGACTTAACCTCTTCCCCCACCTGGAAGCCCTGATCCCAGGAGTCTTGTGGAAGATCTTGTATGATTTATCTTAAACCACTCACTCACCTTAAACCAGCGGAATAGTCAAAGATCCCCCTGGCAAACGCCTCCTCTGAATCTTCAACTTGTGTCTGCCCAATGGCTGACTCCATATAAACCTTGTTCACTGGGGAAAATGGAGCAGTGTCTTTTTGTAACGTGACTAGATAGGCAACAACAACCACTGCCTACCATGCTCATTACAAGTTTTAAAACCATGGCAGATATACAACCCTTGAAGAATATGTAGAAGGAAAACAAGAAAGTGGAGGTTTGGAACAACCTTAGGCCAAAGCAACATTCAATGTATGAGCTGACAGATAGATGTCCCTGAGGAAATGCAGAACAGAAAGTAGAAAGCCAGGACAGCCTGTTATCACAGATGCCAAGAGAAGAGACTGTTGGAAAAAAGAAGCCAAGATTTGACACACCTTGCAGCAAAAAGGCAAATACCTTTCATTGCAAAGAACTCAGATGCATCTTTAAAGTAAAATGCACATATAGAAACATGGGCACAAGATAGACAAGTCATCTAAAAACATTAAGTGACATATGACCAGGTACTTCAATTCACTGACAAAGAAAAACCAACCAAAATATTTTTGAGATATCTTTGGTGTTTTGAAAACCAGGAGAAGGCCCTCCCTGGTGGCTCAATGGTTTAAAGCGCAGCACTGCAAGCTGGCCAGAGCCACTTCAGTGCCCAGTGGATCTCCTGCCCCAGAGGTGACCCACAGATACAGCAGACTTCTCCCATCTTGCCTGCTGCTCCCCTCAGCAGTGTATTTCTTTTTTTTTTTAACAGTTTATTTTTACATCATTTGTGCATTTTTCCCCCCATCTCAATTGTAATCGCCGCGGGTTTCCCATCACCAAGTCACCCATGTGCCATCACCATAATCCCGTGCATTCCCCCCCCCCCCCCGTTTTTGATCCCATTCCCCACTCCACCCCCACAAAATGTCTCTGGTATATGGTTGTTCATTATTTTTGTTATTTCTCGCCTGGTCCATTATACTCCTGCTATGAGTGACACCATCCGGTATTTTTCTTTCTCTTTCTGGCTTATCTCACTAAGCATGATCTTTTCCAGCTCCATCCAAGTTTCAGCAGTGTATTTCAGTAGGTCTGCCTGTTCTGCTCCCCACTCTGTCTCGGGTGAATCCTCTCACAGCCCCAGCACCTCTGGCGTATCCCCAAGTTCTGTATCCATAAATAAATAAATAACTTAAAAAGAAAAGAAAACCAGGGGAATAAAATAAGACTTGAACAAATCCAGCCTTAGCAAAGATGAAGAGCAGTAGGCATCCAGGGTGGGCCTGCTACCGATACAAACCAGGGCACCTCCCGGCAGAGTGCTTATTAGAATCAAACACTTAAATGCACATTAGCTGACTTAGCAAATGCCAGCTAGGACTTGACTACCCTAAGTAAATTAAGCCCTAGTTTTTAAAAGGAAATAATCCAAATATCCCTCACAAATAGGTTAAATTCAATATATTTCTCAGTAAGTATAGAGGGCCACCACCAAGTCAAAATGGACATTGATGATCAACCTTTTGCACACAAACTGTTGAGTCCCTACTGCATCTCCCATGAAGAAGAACACAGCTGGACAAAATGAGGCAGACGTACGGACATGTGACTGTTTTGAAAGTTCTCCAGAATACAATAATGAAAGTGCATGGCCATATGAATAATACAGACTTTATTTTTTGGGTACATTTTAAAATGCCCATTGCTTAAAATAAATACTTTCCTGGAAGAAAGCATAAGAAACATAATAACTGACTGCCTTTGGTGAAAAGGACTGTGTAATGGGGGCTAGTAGGGGTAACACTTTTCCTGTCTCTTTCATAGCATGGGATGCTTAACCCTTTGAAATTTATTCAAGCAGTTAACACTACTCCAGAACGCACAATGTCAGTCTCAGGAATAGGGACATAGAGAGGAGGCAGAGAAAGCCAAGTGCAACTAGCAGAAATTCACAGCCAGACTGGGGCTGAAAGACACAAGTGCACTCAAGAAGCTGGGAGATCACAGTTAAATTACTTGACTTTTCTGTTTGTTTCTTATGTGAAATGTGAGCTAACAGCTGTTATCTCAAAAGATCGCTGTGAGAATTGAAGGATTTAATCCATGTAAGATGCTTAACACAGTGCCAGGTACTTAAATGTTAACTCCAAAAAAAAAAAGGGGGGGTGGGGGAAACATGAGACACAGTCCTGATCCTTGCAGGACATATTGTGGGAGGCTGATCTGGAAGAGTTGGTTGTTGGAAGTGGGGGAACAGGGAAATGAGGGGGCTGTCTGGGTGGATGCTGGTGCCACCTGGGATGAAGCAGGGCTGGAGGACTTTCTTGCCCTGAGGTGGTGGCGGGGAATGCAGCCTTGAGCTGAGATGTCCTCAGGCCATCAGGGGAGGGTCCTGGGGGAGCCAAAGATGCAGTCAGGTCAGAGATGCTGTGCAGGTAAGGAGGAAGAGTCTTGTGAGTCTGCTCACAAGAAGAATCTGAGAAATTAGGTGAGGGAGCTCAAGAATGAGGCTAATCAGTTAGAGCCAGAGGCCAGGAAGCATTCCAAGTAACTGGGGAGGGGAGAGTGAGGCCACAGGAGGAGGCCTCGGGAGCCACATGTTAGACACTGTGCCCAGTCAAAGGGATTGCTGTGTACCAAGATTTTGGTGAATCATTTTTTCTCTTGTTTTTCTAGATTAAGGACATAGAACTTATGTGGTTTCTATGGATGTTTTAGGCTTTTGAAACCCCAGGATTCATCCTTTTTACTGCACTTTCCGTGCCAATGTTGGCAATGGGAACAAGGGCATGAAACTTGGGGGTCAACTGGTGAGTGACGAGGTGGCTCTGGGGCCATGTGCCTGCTCCCTGGGTTTGAATTTGACCCCACCCCAGCCTTCCAGATTCTCAAAGTGTGGAGAAGTTGGGTGGGGGTGACTAATGGGGGTAATCTGCCAACATCAGCATAAAGACCCTACAAGGGAAAGTGCCATAAAAAGCTTACTGAGACCCTGCAATCCCACTCCCAGGTATCTACCCAAAGGACACAAAAACATGGACTCTAAAAGACACCTGCACCCCCATGTTTAATGCTGCTCTATTTACAGTAGGAAAGACACGGAATCAACTCAAATGCCCAAAAGTGGATGACTGGATTAAAAAGAAGTGTTACATATACACAATGGAATATTACTCAGCAATCAAAAAGATAAACTCATGCCTTTTGCAGCAACATGGATGAAGCTGGAAGGGATCATGCTCAGTGAAATAAGCCAGAAAGGAAAAGAAAAATGCTGGATGGTTTCACTCATAGCAGAGTATAAGGAATCATGGAAGAAAATAATAAAAAGGGAGAGACAAACAAATGTAATAGAGTAAAAATGAACAACTATAAACCAGAGACATTTTATGGGGGTGGGAGGGAGGATGGGATCAGAACTGGAGTGAGAAAAGTGCACTGGACTGTGGTGATGGCACATGGGTGAATTTGGTGGTGGGAAACCCATGAGGATTACCACTGAGATGGAAGAAGAATGTAAAAAATATATAATAAAAATAGAAAGAAAATAAAAGCTTATTGAAATAGAAATCAAACCCCAAATTGAAGGAAAGCTTGTTTTTATGGAGGGGAGAGGACTGCCTCATTTTCCCCCTAACACTTAGACGTGGTATATAGAATATTTGTGAAAATAAATGGTCCCTCTGAGTTCTGCTCCGTGTGAGAGTCACAGCCTTGCGGTACAGACTGCGAGAGGACAAAGGCTCCACATCCGCCTCTAACGATATGATGAGCTCTAAAATAACCAGTTGGTGGTTGTGACAGGGCAGGGAGAGGGGCACTCCAGAGCCCCCAAAAGTGCCCGTTCTACATAGGTTCTGACATCCGCCTCATCAAGATAAAACATATACGATGTTTAATGGAAAAGAACAGTATACAATTAGCGTGCAATACAGAAAAGACAAAGAATACTGTTTCCAAGTCAAGCACTCACTATTACCCATCCCCTTGTGGGTGTAAGTCCACCCAGAGTTGGCCCAAAGGAAGGCCCAAAAGCCCACCACAAGTCTAAAGCACCTTTCAGCAGGGACCCAAAGAAAAGGTGGAGTCCTTAAAATCAAGATAAAAGGAAGCTAACATTGTTTTTTTTTTTTTAGATTTAAAAAATGTTATGTATTCATACAGAACTGGGGTACAAGCCAGAGATGCGGAGGGTGAGAGGATTCACCAGGGACAGAGTGGGGAGCAGAACAGGTCAACTGACTAAGTACACTGCTGAGGGGAGCAGCGGGCGGGTCAGGAGAGGTCTGCCGCGCCATGTGGTCACCTCCAGGGCAGGCAGGGATCGAACTCATGCGGAAGCGGCTTAACCTTCTTAGTGCAGTGCTTTAATGCTCTGTGCCACCAGGGAGGGCCCTGAAGCTGACATTGTTAACTTCCCTGTGGGTCTCTCACCCTCATCTGCTTTAACCAGTCCAGGACCAAACTTCACTAACTTTTGGTGTATGCCTGCGGTGGAGTCTTTTATATGAATGAATCCCTCTTAAGGGCACAGATGAGGACACACAGCCGGGTGACACATCTCATATCAGGGTTGCTCTGTAACAGTGGGAGCTGGAAAATTCTGACAGCAAGTGAGGACTGAGGCTGTGGGTCTTTTCTTCACTAATCTTTCTTTTAACACCGAAATAATAAATGTTCTTATTAAGGCCTATGTGCAGAGCTAGTCTCCCCTCATTGTTCTAATTAGATTTTAGTTTTCTTGTATTGTTTTCTGATTCCTCTCTAGTTCCTTGCCAGCTCCATTTGCACCAGAATTTGTTGTGTGTATGTCTGTTTATCTGTGTGTTTTTTATCTTTCTCTGATTTCTTGTTTTGTAAGGGTCAAATTTTGTTATATATGCATTGAAAAAAAAAAGCAGATACTTTCTAAAACGTTCTTTCTATTGCCCTAGTAAATTACCTTCAGAGATGGCATTTTTCTCCACATTTGAATAACGCATGTGTGTGTGTGTGTGTGCGTGTGTTTCTAGAGAAATTTTTCTTAAGTCCTATTTTGGGTGATTGGTTTGGGGGCTTGCGGTAAAGGCATCTGTGTGTTTGTGTATGTTTAATATACTTGGAGGGGCTTATTTATATGCCAACATAGCATTTGAAACTAGTCATTCACTTAGTCAAAAAAATTCTTCATTTTCAAAATTATATTTGTTTAATCTATGGTGGGTAAGGTATTTAAAAAACTGATTTATATACAAAAATTCATTTTCAAAGAGCCTTTCACTTACTAGAAGAAATAAGATAGATATAATTTCAGTAGTATGAGGTAGAAAGCCAGATAGAAAGAAGATAAGGGTAGGTTTTGTGATTTCCACCTATGAGTTTTGTTTATTTTTCTTTAAAGATTTATTTGTTTATGCATGCAGAACTGGGGTACTGGCCAGATGTGCAGGGATGGAGAGAGGATTCACCAGAGACAGAGCGGGGAGCAGAACAGGCAGACTGACTGAAATATACTGCTGAGGGGAGCAGCGGGCGAGATGGGAGAGGTCTGCAGCTCCCTGGGCAGGATGGAGTTCCGGCTGAAGGGACTGTGGCCAGCTTCCCAGTGCTGAGCTTTAACCCACTGAGCCACCAGGGAGGGCCCCTCCACCTAAGAGTTTTTCATAGCTGATACAAGGTAAATTAAATCAATTTTGACACTGAATAACCCAGAACACGGGATATAAAATAGCTTTAAGCTTATCTAATTGTGATTAAAATAGAAAAGTGTAACTTCCAACACCCCTAGAGGGTGTGTCTACTTCACGGATCCCTATCGGGATGTAACTGTAATAGAGGCTTAGAGCCGCTAGGTGGCGGTGTCATTTTTAAATAAAATGAAAATCCGCAGAAAGATATAATCTAGTTAAGAAAGGAGTTATCTATATAGTAGGCTGAATCTTTAATCAAAGAAGCAATATGAAAACATGGACTCTAATTCAGAATAATTTGGAGCTATTCATATAAGAATTAGATTTTAAAAACCTGCAAAAATGCAAAGTACTTATGGGTAAACAATGTTCTAAAAAATAAGGGAAGGTTTATATTTTTGAGAATATCAATAATAATTGGGACATGAATTCAAAGTTTTTTTAATGATTTTTAAAAAGATTTATTTATTTATTCATACAGAACTGGGTTACAAGCCAGAGGTGCAGGGACGGCGAGAAGCTTCAGCAGAGACAGAATGGAGAGCAGAACAGGCCAATCTATGAAGTGCACTGCTGAGGGGAGCAGCAGGTGAGACCGGAGAGGTCTGCCGCGCCATGCGGATCACCTCTGGGCCAGGGATCAAACTCGTACTTTAGTGGCTGCAGCTAGCTTGCAGTGTGGCGTCTTAACCCTTTGCGCCACCAGAGAGGGCCGACTTCAAATTTTTATAATTTTATAATTCATCTATGTTCACAACTTTTCTTTTGGGCTTGTTCCCTTTGATTTAGATTTTTAAGAAAATGCTTAAGAAAAATGTTAAATTTGGACATTATAATTTAATAAAAATCGTTTTCAACTTTCTAAGTTAATAGTTGTCATACTTATTAACATCTAAAAAGAAATAGCAAAACAAAAAACTTCATTTGGGGCCATTTAGAAAGGGGGGAAGGGGGCAGCTGGCTTATCTAAATTAAGAAAACATTTAGACACACACATATATATATATATATATATAAAAGAGCAAATGTTTTTCCGTTCTACAGCATCTACCTCGAGATTGAACGAAATAATGAGCTTTGTAATTGACAATAATTCTTTCATGGTTTCTGAAAAGATAAATCACAGTTACTTTTGAAATGTGGCACCAAATTTGCTAGTTAAATACTTCTGGATTTCTCCCTCTCTCTTTTTTTCTCCTCAAATTTGATTCTTTTGATTATTTCATTTTTTAAAGATGTGAGATAATAGAAGGCAATAATTTTCCCCAAAACACGTAACTATCTTTATCATGTAAATGAGGGGGGAGGGGAGGGTGGTTTAATTTTCCGAATTTTAAAATACTGTGAACTGACGTGACTGCGTTCACCTCCCGGCCGCCCTCCCCCACTCCTCTCCTTCACCCCCCTGCCCCCGCTTTTAAATGCAAACATCAGACATGTCACTCATTAAAAACATATTTAGTACTATTTTTGTGAAAAAAAGAAATGTTTGGAGCCATCAAATAACGACTGCGTGGCTCGCGGGGTAGCCGCGGTATTTTTACTGGTTTTGTTTATTTTTCCAAACTCATTTGAAAACTTACAAAAGTAGAGGGCGGGTCATATACCGTAATTCACTGAGACCACTTTGTAAATGAGGGGCTTCTTCCACAGTTAAATTTGGTTGACTTTAAATGCTAATTTAAATGTCTTAGAAAACGTTCACCCTTCGCTTTTGGGAAACACCAAACCTCACAAACGGACGTGAAATGAACAGTACAGAATTTCCATAATGTGAACGAACGCTTAGTGTGTTAGCGACCCTGTTAGAAAAATTCCAGAGTCCGTCGTCTTCCCCTCACAGAATCATCTAGGAGAAGGGGACACACCGCGGATGCCAGTTATAATGTGCCGTAGACCCAGAGAAGTCGTCCTCTCGTCTACTTGCAATTGAGTTGATCAGTTGCGACGGACAAGAATCCTGCGATTCCATCACAAAAGGTGCAGCAGCGCAAGCTATGAAAACCGTAGGGGGCTAAGCAGGTGGTCTGGGCGGCTCGGAAAGTTAACTTAGGGACTTTTTAGAAAACATCCGTATTGTTTTGGCTTTCTTTATCTTGATGGTGATTTTATCCCATGACTCTATTAAGAACACGCTGGCCACAGATGGGGTTCTTGCCTTAAACCCGCAGGCGCCGGCCTCCCCAGGCTTCCCCCCGACCGGCGTGGAGGGGTGTAGGGGCGGGGCGGAGCGGGCGGGCGGGAGGCGCTAGGGTTTAGGCGCGCTGGGCTGGGGATGCGCGGGCAGGTGGGGCGTGGCGGGGGCGTGGAGAGCCGGGGCCTGCGGGCCACCGCCCAGCCCCGGGCCGGGCCGGGAGGAGCCGGGCTGCAGACGGGTATAAGAGGCCGACTAGCCGTGGCTTCGCGCGCACCCGCCGACCCGCCCGTCACAACCCCGATCGCCGAGCTCTGGCCGAGTTGGGGCCAAAGGGTTGGCCCCCAAAGGGATGCTCTCGCCCGAGCGGCGAGACCAGCCCCGCTCTCCCCTCGCCGCCGCCGCGCCGCATCCGCCGACGGTCACCGACATGGCTCTTTACTGCGGCGACAATTTCGGCGTGTACTCGCAGCCCGGCCTGCCCCCTCCCAACGCCGCTGCCGCCCCGGGTGCCCCCACGGCGGCCAGGGCGCCCTACGGGCTCACCGACTATGCCGCGCCGCCGGCCGCTGCCGCCAACCCCTACCTGTGGCTCAATGGGCCGGGAGTGGGCGCGCCGTCCACCGCCACCGCCGCCGCGTACCTGAGCGCCCCGCCGCCGCCACCCCCCGGGGGTGCGGCCGGGCCCTTCCTGCAGCCGCCCACCGCAGCTGGCACCTTCGCCTGCGCGCAGAGGTCCTTCGCGCAATCGGCGCCAGGCACGCCCGCCTCGCCCGCCGGGCCCGCTGCTCCCGGGGAGCTGGGCTGGCTCTCCATGGCCAGCCGCGAGGACCTGATGAAGATGGTGCGGCCGCCCTATTCGTACTCGGCGCTCATCGCCATGGCCATCCAGAGTGCGCCCGAGCGCAAGCTCACGCTCAGCCACATCTACCAGTTCGTCGCCGACAGCTTCCCGTTCTACCAGCGCAGCAAGGCCGGCTGGCAGAACTCTATTCGTCACAACCTGTCGCTCAACGACTGTTTCAAGAAAGTGCCCCGTGACGAGGACGACCCAGGTGAGTACGCCAGGCAGGTGCTTCCCGGGCGAGTGCGGGGGGCGTGGGCGGGGGTGGGGGTGGCCAGAGTGTGGCTGACTTGAAGAACCACGCGGAATCTCCTCATTCTAACTGAGAATGAGATTCACCCGAATCTCAACCGATTGGGGTGAGGGAAGCCCAGAGGACAAAGAGAAGAGTATCATCAGGATCTTCGGGAGGAGGACGGCGCGTTCAGCAGCCTTTTGAACGGGAGGGTCATGTTACAGGGAGGTAGGTTAGGAAGGAGAACCCAGTGAGCTCTCAGGTGGATGACTGAGAAGGATTCAGAACCGCAGAAAATCCGGAAAAGGTAGTGAGAGGAAAAGCTGTCCATGGGCGCACTTCTTCTGCATCAGGTTAGTAAGAATCCTGTGTCCTTGAAATTAGTACAGTGTCTGCCTGGAGAGATGATTTGAGGATAGCCCACGGGCATTATGAGATGGGCAGAGGATTGGGAGAATTTCGGCTTAGTCTTGCAAAGTTCTTTATAACTAGTGAGAAAGGTAAAAATGGAACCCCCAAATATGATTCCATAAGGTCTGAGGTGAGGAGCGTTGGGTTACAATGGATTGTAGGTGGTGGTTTCTCTATTGCCTGAGAAGTGGAGACAGACAAAAGAGTTAGACATTTATTTTCAGAAGAAGCCTGGGACAAGAGAGACAGACAGAACTGGGTGCGAGAAAAGAGAAATAAAGCCATTTTATTTCATTTCAGAGATGCAGGCTTTTGTGTAAGTTATGTAAATACTCTGGAATGCAGAATGAGCTGGTACCTGAAGTCATTCCAGGACACTGCTTGTCACTAAAATACAGTACAGACCACTTGTGATTGTAAATTTTCTAGTAACTACATTAAAAAATGAAAAGGAAAAAATGTATAAAAACTGGCAAAAAGTATTTTAAGTTTCTCTGGAGAAACCCAATATTGCTTCAAGCTATAATAAAGTCGATTACTGAGATAGTTGCCATTGTCCTTTGGGTGTTAAATCTCCAAAATCCTCTCTGATTTTATCCCACATCTCAGTATGGACTAGCCACGTGCATTCAAGTTGCAGCAGCCACACGCGGGCTACCGGCTGTTTGGACGCGGTATAGGTTCTAAAAGATGTATCATCTTGATTTGACTTCTGAGTCACCTGAGAATCACTTGTAATTTGTCATGTATATCCTCAGGACTTTGTCGAAAGTTCAAGGATCTGTTATTGCTATGTCACATCAAAACACTTAGTACTGAGGTAGCCCAATATGAATAGCACAGAGCTGCAGGTATTGCTATCTAAATAGTAGTTACATGAATATATTTTCTCCCTCCTCCATCTAGTTGCAGAAAACATGACAGGGGAGAAAATGGATGTGGAGATGTATGTGCTAGTTTGTCCAGCCAGCGTAACTCAGTGGTTACTTAAGAATTCTGAGTCTGGAGCCAGCTGCTTCAGTCCTGGCTCTGGGACTGTGGCTGATTACTAGCCTGTGCATAGCTCAGTTTCTCCATCTGAAAGTTGTGAGAAGTAACTGAGATTATCCAGGTAAAGGCTCAGTATACCGTACATTTTTAACTATTTTTAAATACCACAGTTTATTTTCAGAAATGAAAAAAAAGCTGTTGGGAAATAAGATCACCAAGATGCTAGATCTTTCCTACCTCAATTACGGTAGAGAGTGAGGGGAATTTTCTAAGCAGACACCAGTATTGCAGGCATTAAATGATCTGTGAGATTTGCCCACTGGAGGTAAAGCTTGGAAGAAATGCAGAGGCTCCATCAGCCTAAGATGAGAAGGGAATATAAGTAGATTCCAGGAAGTAGCTTGTGTACCAAATAAATGCCATCCCAGGTAGTGTTAAAATAATCAACTGCTCAGTAAAAGTTATTGGAAGATTAGGTATTTAAAGTTGATTTTTTTGGGACGTATTTTTGGGGGAGGTTGGAGGGACTGAGACTTGTATCCTTTTAGTGAAAACGATGATGACATACTGTTTTTCTACGCATGCTACTATGCAGAGTTATCATTTAACCCTCACAGCCAGTCTGTGATATAGGTACTATTTTTATTCTTATATTAAGTGAAGAAATGGAGGCTCATGTTGAAGTAGCATCAAAATTCTATGGTTTCACAAGTGCACACACTTGGGATCTAAAAGGGAGCTAGGATTTGGTCTTAAGATTCAAGTAGCAGATAGTAGCAGGAGACGGTGCAGTAGCCAGTAACAGACATGGCTAGAAGGTGGAAATCACCAAACATGTTTTTTCCAGATTTCCCCTTAAAGATGAATAAAATGTCCCAAAAGGATATATTTAGATGGTAGGGTAAACTGAACATCTGTGTCAGCTTTCAACAAGAGTCTGCTCTCCTGAATACATGGATTAGTGAACACATGAAGCTGGAGACATGGACATAACTTGGTCTTTCTCTAACTTACTTTTCTCATTTCCCTAGGAAAGGGCAATTACTGGACCCTGGATCCCAACTGTGAAAAAATGTTCGACAATGGGAACTTCCGTCGGAAGAGAAAGCGCCGCTCTGAGGCCAGTAGCAGCTCCGCTGTGACCACGGGGACATCTAAATCAGAAGAAGGATTGGGGTCTGGAGTGGGTGGGAAGCCGGAAGGAGACAGCCCCTCCTCTTTGCTGAGGCCATCCCAGTCCCCAGAGCCTCCCGAGGGCGCCAAGAGTACTTCCTCCTCCCCTGGAGGGTCCATGCTCAGCTCCGCCCCGTGCCTCAACACCTTCTTCAGTACCCTCAGCACCTTAAGCGTCAGCAGCAGTGGGAGCACCCAGCGCACCCTCCCTGGCAGCCGCCACCTAGGGCTTCAGGGGGCCCAGCTGCCTTCTAGCAGCACGTTCTCCCCCGGCTCCATCTCAGAGGCCTCGCCAGACACATTGCAGCTGAGTGCCACCAGCAACAGCACCAGCTCCGGCCAGAGATCTTCCTATTACAACCCTTTCCCTGCCAGCAACAGTGGGGGGCAAGGCGGTCACTTCAGCAGCCCTTTCTACAACTTCAGCATGGTCAACAGCCTCATCTACCCCCGGGAAGGCTCCGAGGTATAGGGCGCTGCGGCTCAGACTTTGAATACGCACACCTCAGATTTGGACAAAATGCAGTTTCCAAGGCAGTAGGTCTGGGGTAGGCACTGAGGCTCTGCATTTCTCTGGAGCTTATGGGTGAGCTCACGGTCCACTGTGTAGCTGAGGGTCCCGTGGGCATGGTAGATTATTCTCTTCACAGCCCAGCAGGCTTTTAGAGGTTTCTCTGGATGAGGGTCTTCCTGGAGAGAGTCCACCCCACTTTCTGGGATAGTACTGTGAGTCCTATGAGGAGAGGGGACCGTGTCTGTTTTAACTCATTGCTGTGTATCGGGGTTGCCAAGCTCAAACATGTCCAGGGCCGGCTTATGAAAAAAACTAAGTGCATGAAGTTATTCGATAGGAAAAAGGTCAGTTGGCATTAGGGTGCAGTTGAGACTGGCTAATGCTGCTGCTATAGGCAGTTAAGTTAAGCTAGTGATATCCTGCCTGGCAGCTTTTGGATTTTTCTAGAAAGGTCAGATACCTGGATTGTTTTTTTAAATTGAAGTAACATTGGTTTATTATATTGTCAGATATCTCAATTTTTATAGGACACTTCCATTTGTGTTCTTTGCCTCCAGAGTTTGGAAAATACTATACAGCCATGCTCTGCCGAACTCTGTGGTCAATGATGGGCCATGTATATGATGATGATTCCATTTCCTGTTGCTCGCTGATATGGTAACATCTCCTGTTTATTTCATCTCTTGATAGTATCCCTCCCCACCTTTGTATTTGATTTACTCTGTTGTTTTGCCCATTGTGGCCCCTAAGCTAGCAGCGTCTACCGCTCTTGTGAGTTTGGACAGTAAAGCATTTCTTAGAAGGTATCCCCGTGGGTAGTGACATAATGGCTGTACTAGAAACACAAGGTCCTCGAGCTGTATATATCCAGCTCACAATTTCTCCTCTACTTATGCCCAACATCAGCTACCTGGTGGATCCCAATGGTAGTAAAACTGCCCAGGCAAGCCCTGTGTGCCAGGTGCTGTTACAGACACTTACATGTATTAACTTATTTAATCCTCTCAGAAACCTTGGGAGATAGGTATAGCTATTCCTCATGTTTCATACGAGGACAGTGAGACCCCAAGATGTTAGGTAACTTGCCTTAGGCCACACAGTCATGGAGCCTGAATCACATCCAGTTAGTCTGGCTCCAGAGCCAGGAAGCTCTGTGTTCTAGTTCCTGAAAACACAAAACAAAGGCAGCAGCCTCTCTGTAGGCAGAAATGAGCGTGATCCCATGTGACCAAAGATCCTGCTTGAAAAGCCTCCCCCCCACCCCATAGCAACGAGGGCCACACTCTCTGCCTTCAGCTGTCATGTTCCTGAGGCTTGGGGGGACCATTTCTCAGCTAGCCTGGTGTCCTATCCCTTTGATCCCGTGTTCTGGATTTTTCACTTTTAAAACAAGTTACCAGAATTTTAAAATAGGTTTTAAATGGAAATTTTTTATAAAGTTTTTAAACTGTGGATAAATTTTAAAAATATTTTTAGCATTTCTACTTCTTACAGGTGTATCTCCACTTGAATAATTTTGTGATCACCTGATGCCCTGCAGAACACTTGGTGCATGGCACACTCAGCCACTGTTTCTCAGAGAACTTATCAAAAAGCATTAACATTTGTAGAGCTGTCAGTTTATTGGAACAGAGTTCTTTGATGACAAAGATAATAACCTATACAAAATGTATCATGTAGTTGGATATGAACGTTGCTTGTTTGGGATTTGAATTATTTTAGAAAAATGAACACGAGTACATTTATATACATTTTTAACTTTTCCCCCATATATTCTTTTTTTTGAGACTCACTGCATTCCTACTGAGATCTTACTTCTAAGTATACATACAGAAAGCATTAATAGTTCATTGAAGTATAAATATCACCATTACTTCTTAAATGTTATGCAGAAAATCAGCCAAAGAAACTACCTATCCCCATATTGTGTATACCAAAAAAAAAAAAAACAAAAACCAAAAAACAATTTCTATGTATATTTTTCTATGTGAAAAATCATATGGACTTTTATAAATATTGTTTCTAACACAAGTCTATGTTTGTAAATTAATTTATAATGTGAACTGGGAAAGACATTTTTTCCCCAAGAATGCTCACTGCATGCTGAGAATCACATGAAATAAACTGAGTGGGATGACTTCTGGCTACTTTTAGGTGTTACTGTTTTTCTCTTTCGAGTCTTCCAATGCAGAGAGGTGGCCAGGCACTGAAGCCACCACAGGAATTTAAGGGAGTGACTGATTTGTATTGTATTTGTACCATCTTCCTATATTTGAAAGGGCTGGAGTGAAACCATTACTAGGGACAGAATAATGGTATTGTTATTTAGATCAAACAGCTTCAGTGTACAGAGTGTTCCAAGACAAGACAGTGCCGCGGAGTCTTTACCAGCTGGCCATTCTCCGTGGAAAGCTGCACCTTTGGGTATTGTCCTCACTGGTTTTACAGGCAGCCCATCATTTTCAAGGAAATTGCTTGGAAACTGCTGTACTTGACTTCATCTAGATGAAACCTGGAAGTCAGTCTAGACTGGAATTTCTCGGCATCAGCATTGTTGCTACTTGTGACTAGATAATTTGTTGTAGAAGTTGTCCTGTGTATCACAAGATGTTTAACAGCATTCCTGGTTTCTGCTCATTAGATGACAGAACTCCCCCTGCCCCACTCCCTGGTCTTGTGTAACAAGCAATAGTCTCTCCAGATATGGGCAAAAGCCCCTGGGGGTAAATTTAAGCTTGCTTGATTACCATGATCCAGATCAAAACCAACAATTTGCCAGTGAGGATATAGCACGACACTCCCTCATACAAAGCCCTGGTGCCATTAGTTGAACCCTGAATGAATTAGGCTTTTGGATTTCAGGTGTAGGACAGTTTCTCCTAAAGAAGATCAGTCGAGCAATTCAGTAATGGAGGCATTTCTCAGAGCTGAGAACTACTGGTGGCGCTGTCACATGGAAGAATACATAGTGCGTTACTGGTTACAGATTTTTATGGTAGAAGGGAAGCCTTCTTGGCATCTATTTCTGTAAGTGACAGAAACAGGCTGGCAATAGTTCTGACTTAACAAACTATCCAGGTTATAGGGGGCTGGGGCAGGCATGAGGATTTCCTGGATTCACTAAAAGAGCATGATTAATCTGTATTTGGCAGGACCTGAATCTGGGTGGTTGGTACTAAGTGCCACAGCACTGGCACTTATGAGAACAAAGGTGAAGAGAAGAATCCACTCATTAGAAGAACAGCAAAGGGCAGCATGGTAGTTTAGTTCCCACTTCCAAGGCTGAGGAAGCTATTATGGGCAAGTCTCCATCAAGGAAATGGTATTGGATTAAAGGGGAAGGGATGAAGCTGCTTGTGCTCATCAAATCAATTGGCATCAATTTCCTGTGTATGGGACATTTTCAGATTGGAAACCAGGTCAGAAATTCTGAATCTATACTAGATTTAAGCATTCAGGATGGTGCTGAGCTAAAAATGTGATGAATCCAAGGCACTACAATTAGGTACCCTTCTTTCCCTGGAAACTAGAGGCTGTTGTCAAATTGCAGCCCAGGCTGAGGCTAAAGAGGGCCGGCACATATCATATATAACTTTAAAGCAGTTCTCTTTTGCGCTTCTAGAACTTGTATACCTTCCAGAATAAGAAAAGGGCAAAGGAAAATTTGTAAAATTAATCAAGTTTTTAGTTTTCTTCTTGATTCTTATAAATCCTTTGCCCCAATTCTCGAACTTACTGAAGAAAGCATCTATGAGCCTAGAGGCTTGTAAACTGTAACTTTGCACCCTCTCTCCTCCCCCAGCCCTCAAGGGCATTCACAAGGCCCTCCCACAGCAAACTGGGTCAGCTTTAGGACTTCATTTTGGCCTCTGGACTTCAGAGGAATCTCAGAAACTGCTTTCCTTCTCAAAAGAGGCCTTGGAAGGAGTGTGGATTTCCAAAGTCCAGCTAGTTGTTTTCCTGAGCTCTCTAGCAGCTAAAGCTTTGAAGTTGTTTTATATATATAGATATATATATATCTATATAGATATATATATAGATATAGATATATATTTTGGTAGTTTCTTAAAGCCAAGACTTGCTGGGTTTTGGGGTAGAGACCTGGACGCCAAAGTGGCCTGGCCTTTTGTCATGGAAAGCAGTCATCTGGGGCACAAGGCTGGGTGACTGGTGCTGAAGTAAGAAGGAATTTCCTGTCAGAGTGAAAACAAAAAGGTCAGAAAAGACCAATTGCCTACCGAATTCCTCTAAGCCTTTTTTTTTCTCCCCTCCATTCATGTTCAGGGGATCATCATGAGCACCCTGGGTGGCCTGGGGGTAGCATTCCTTTATTATCTTTAAAAAGGAAAATATTACAATAATAATAATAATAACAATTCATTTATGGGTATCTGGCACTGTCTTAAAATATATATATTCAATATAAAATAGCTACTAACCTTCCCAACAGTTTCTGAAATAGGTAACATTGTTCACTTTACCAATGTGAATACTGAGTTTATATAACTGGGTTATGCTAAGAACAATCTAAATGGTTGCTGCAGGTAAAGGTTAGAATTTGGATTCCAAGTCAGGCCTCCTGATGTCAGCCCACCCACACTTAACTGACTATCCTCTCCATTTTGAAGTGAAAGGAGAGAAACAGAGAGGTCAAGTGGCTTGCCTTACAGTCACACAGCTTTGCTGGTTGCAGATTTGGGCCTGGCACTCAAGCTCCAGTCCCTCTGGCCCTCTTCAGGGATGTGCTCTTTGGGCATTTCATGTGTATGCTCCTGAATGGGCTTTTCTGTCTGGGGCTCCTTCCTGTGGAAACAAAAAGGTAAGCAGTAGGAAGGGAAGTCATTTCCTTGGCATGGCCTTCACTGGATCGACAGGCAGCCAGGTGAGCTCCAAAGCTGCAGAGAGAAGACAGGTGCTGACCTGGAACCTTGGACTCAGGAAATCTATCCATTGAAGTCAGCAAATCCTCTGGAATCAGGTCCTGTGTTGGGCTTTAAGGTTACTAAAATGACTAAGTTCCAAGCAAACCCTTAGCAAGCATGGGAAAGGGGGAAAGAACAGATGAGAGCAGGGTAGGGAGGATCCACACATTGAATTGGGCGCCCCTCACTTAACTGCCAACCTCCAGAGAGGGAGCTGAAACAATTCAACCTCTTCAAGAGCAGGCAGCTCCCCTTGCTTGGGTTGGAGAAGACCACTGCTCCACTATATATTCCTTCACTCCTTCCTTGACTTTTGTCAAGGGGAGCCCTCTTTAAGGCCCCCAGGGCATCAGAGTTAGCCCCTTCAGGTCCTTCCCACCCATGGTGAATTCCAGCACTGCAACTGCTGACTTTCAGCCCAGACCCCAGGCTGGCAGGGGACTGACTTCTTTGCACTGCACTTCAAAGGAGGCCCTAAGCTTAAGGTTGTCAGAAGAGTTCCTCCCCAGTTTACCCTTTTGAAATGCTTTAAACAAACCACAATTCGGGGAGCCCTCTGCTCCTTGTTGGGATTAGAAAACCCTGCATGAACAAGTACCTCATTTCCCTCTCACCCCTGAGCGTGACCCCATCCTGTAGATGCTCACCTCCAAGTCTCCACACCTGGGCTGACTGACAGGCTCTGTGACAAGTCATTTATACAAATTCGCCAGCCATGTCGTCTGCTCAGTATCATTGATAGTAGTGATATCGCCTTACAGGGCTATTGAAAGGATTCATGGATCATTTTTTTTATTGAGTCTGTGTGTTTGCCCAACAGTGACATCAAGAAGGGCTGCATCACCGAGCTTAGAGTTTCCACTGTCTCCTCTCAGCAAGCCTGATGTCAATGCTATCCATTCTGTTGTCCAATAGCCTGGGAAGGTGAGTATTATTGCCTCATATTACAGAAAAGCAAAAGTAAAGTAAGAACCTTAGCAAACAAACCTGAGTTTCACAGAAAAGGGAAATTCACTCAGGTGGTGAGACTAATATACCAAACACAACTCGTATTTGACTGCCTCTGCTTCCTTCACATCCTATATCCCAAGCTCTACCCAATGACGTCTGGGTCTAACATCCATATCCCAAGCAACAAAACTGATCTCCAGCCTGTCACTTCACAGCAGATCTCCATATCACCACCTCTCTGGGCAGACACTGGCTTCCCAGGCTCAATTCTGGCCTCTTACTGTATGTATAGGTTGCCTTCTCCCTACTGTGGACAAGTCACTCCTTGAAAGTCTTAAATATACAGAGAGAATGGTATCGTTTACGTGCTTAGCAACTTTCAATAAGTTCTAGTACTGTAAGTTCTCTCCACATGGCTCCAATCACTTACTGCTTCACAGCTCCTCAAACAGTGCAGACTCTTCTGATTGAGTTTTTCTTCTACAAAAGCACAATTCCCATAGCTTCTCAGATTTCTGCACAAAGACCCATCTTTGAAGCAGTTGTCCCTAAGCATGTAACCCCTTTCCACTCCCACCAACACCCCTCAGGCTGCCCTTTAGAAACTGCTCTTTCAAAAAAAAAAATTGCTCTTTCCACTTTTACTAAATTTTAGACTAAAAAAAAAAACCTAAACCATTATTTTAAAGGAAAATTTCAGGTTGGGGGTGAGCATGTTATGTTGCACTCAGCTGCATTCTTGGGTGACCCTATCATGTCTAGTGTCTTTTTCAATAAATTAAAACAAATTTACTTATTTATGCATACAAGAACTGGGGTGTAGGCCAGAGGTGTAGATAGATGAGAGGATTCACCAGAGGCAGACTGGGGAGCAGAAAAGGCATATGTATTGAAATACACTGCTGAGGGGAGCAGCAGGTGGGACAGGGGAGGTCTGCTAGCCATGTGGGTTGGCTCCCTGGTCAGGAATGAATTCATGTTGCAGTGGCTGGCTATAAATACTGTGTCTTTAAGCCTTGTGCCTCCAGGGAGGCCCCTACCTCCTATTTTAAAAAGAAAGACTATGTCCAAGTGAAATAATTGTTCCTCTTCCCTGTGTGGGGAAACTGGATCACAGGGCATCCCTTTTCTCAAGACATTATCTATGATACGCCTCACCTGCTCCACTGTGGCATCACTTGGTACCTAACATAGAAAGAGTTATCTTCTCCTTCAATTTCAAATGGGCAAAACCCCAAGAATTTTGGCTATGTTGAGCCTGGATTTAGAACTCAGCCGTCCCCATTTCCCACACACCACTGCCCCCCCCCCCACCTCCCCTGCATTCTCCTGGAGACAAGAGCTGCTCAGCCAAACACCTGGAGTCTTTGATCATCAACCCATCGGCTGCCCCCCAGCACTGATTTCAATGAGGCTTTCAAGTCCGCTCCCTGTACTAGGTTTGGGAAAGGAGGAAAACACCCGAAGCAGCTGTTCCGGGGGGACCTTTCTCATAGTGATGGAAAGAATCAGAGAATTTCCCCTTCTTTAAAAACCTTCCCTTCAACGGGATTAGCGGCCACGCAGCCCACAGCCCCCCCGCCACACATCAGCGATGTCAGCGGCGGAACCTCAACCCCTGCGGCCGCAGGACGCGTGCTGGAGGTCCGGCTCCATCCGCCTTGCTGACGCTGACGCAGGACTGGAGAGAACGCCCGTCGGGTTCCAGGACTCTCGCCATTGCTGAGGTCTTAGTGGGGCCGGCGCCGGTGTGGCAGTAACTTCTCCCTTTCTGCGTCTGATAGGCAAAGATTTCACTAAAGGCACTCGTCACAATTCGTTTCGACGCCTCGCCCCTTCATTAATTCCGTGAGTTTTGCTAACTACTTGCTGTGTTTACTAGGAGACGCCTATAAGATCGAGCTCCCCCGTAAAATGATGCTTACCTCATCCTGGAGAGGAGCTAAAGAGAGGATATAAGGAAGAGGACAACAGATTTGATTGGAGAAGAATGGGGGTGCCACGGGAATCTCGGGGAGAAGCCCTAGCCCTGAGCGGGAGCTGTCAGGGGTTGAAGAGGAAGGAGTGTGGGACAGGTGTTTGGGGCTGGGGGTGGAAGCAGAGCAGAGATCTGGATTGAGAGGTTGATGCTCCTGCGGGGAGCTGAGAGAAGCTGGGGGAATACAGGGGAGGTCGCGGCAGGGAAGAGCAGCGGAGGCAGGAGGCGAATCTGTGCTGTGATAAAGCCCATCAGTAGAATAGAATTGGAGAGAATAAAAATTAATGAGTTTCACTTTAAGAATGAAATCTGGATTTCGAGTAGAGCTCTTTGTGATGAACCCTTTGGAACCCTTTGGCGGGATAAGACGTTCAGAAGCACCCCTCCAGGCGCTACTAAAAAAATGCAAGAGAAAGGTGATGGAATCTGAAGTCCTGTAGCTGAAGGTCTGAGAAGCATCAAGGTGGTGAGAAGGTCAGCCTTTGGGATTTCCCTGAAATGGTAGTTGAGACAGAGAGAAGACTTCAAAATAGAGATCAGGGTTGTGTGTGAAATAATGGGGTGAAGGTTAGTGCTGTTCACTACATGGGGATACTCCAGAGAGGAGGGATATCTGTGGGTCACCTAGGAGGAACTTTCCAGAAGGAGATGGAATTTGTAGATTGAAATTAGGAGAGAGGACTGGGCGGGTTGAGTAAATCTGAAGTGTGGATGACAGATTTAATTGAGTCAAGTACTGAATATTCCTTAGCAGCTACTTTGTGAGAGGCCATGTGCTGTGAGTTACAGATACAATGGTGAGTGAAACAGCTTGTTTCCTTCTTTCTTGGAGCTTATCCTCTAGTTGGGGAGACAGGCATCAACTAAGTAATCTAAGGGATATATAATTGCAAAACAGTGTAAGTGCTGTAAGGAAGAGTCAGGACAGGGTTCTGTGCAGCATAAAAGGAAATATTCTAATCTAGCCTGGAGAACTAGAAAAGCTGTCCCTGAGGGCATGAGACTTGAGCTGAGAACTGAGAAAGTGGGCAGGTGTGGAGCAAGTGAGGGAAAGGGAAGCACGTTCCAGAGGATGCAGCACTTACAAAATCTGTAAGTCAGAAGAGGGCCCAGCGTAATGGAGGTGTTGAAGGAGGCACAGGTATCCGCCTCAGAGTTAGGGGACCTGGGGCAGTGTGCTGGGTCATAATTAGATTTGCAATGTGAATGGGCTGGGGGAGATGGGGGAGACTTCAGGAATGGTGTGGGAACAGTAAGCTGTTATAAGATATACATGCAAGAGACTTGTACCATGAGAATGACAGTGGAGAAGGACACATAGATTAGTTTGAAAAATATCAAGGAAGTACAATTATAAGACTTGGTTAAGTATTGGCGGTGGAAATCTAAGAGAGGTATTCAAGATGACTTCTAAGTCTGTCTGTAGTCTAGAAAATGTGCAGCTAGCACTGCTATTTCTTAAATGAGGGAAATAGGAAGATCAGTTGTTGTTTGGCGGGTAGGATCTAGGAATGCTCATAAATTTTGTCTCAGGGTACATTGAGTTGAGGTGACTCTAGATTCAGGATTATCAATGAAATAGTAATTTTGGTGATTGGTGGCTGTGATCAGACCAAATCAGTACTGATTTTCTTCTTACAGGAATCTAAATTCCATGAATAAAGATGCTAATATCTTTAATTTCACTTGTTTACCCAATGGACTCAGGGATAGATCTGAGTCTGGGACATACTGAGTATTTAATCAATATTTATTGAATAAATCAGCGGTTGACCACTAGCTAATACTCAGGAATCAGAAAGATTCTTGCTTTAGATCTTTTCTTCTTGAAAAGAAGTTGCCTGAAATTTTGTCTTCTGGAAGAATATCCTTTTTCTTTCTTTCAGGGTCACTACTGTATGTAAGTTACACTTACTGTATGTAAGTGTAAGGCTGATGTCAGACCCTTCCTGTTGATGCTAGAAAATCCATGAATAAACCTGGATTTTCTTTTTTTTTTAATCCTTATTCAGCTTCCCTTGGGGCTATGCCACTCATATGCGTAGGGTATGTACTTCCGCCTAAGTAGCTGAGGTCCTCACAGGACAGCCACTTCACAAGACAGACACCTCTGACTCTCCCACTTGGTAACTTGATGAAAGATTGCTCCTCAATAGCACCCAACCCATGATGGTCACTGAGACTGCGGAGCTGGAGTGTCTGCTAAGTTTCATGTTTCCAAAATTCATTCTTAAGACAGAAGCCGCATTTTAAAAATGGAAGAGTCACACACTGGATGTGGAATATTTTTGTTACAAAATAAGTCATTTCCCCAGTCATTCTGCCTAGAGTTTTCCATTGATCCAGAAAGCATTTTCATCTTCTTTGACACACCCAGTGCCATGTATATGCTGAGACAGAATGGCAGAGGAGCTCATGATATACTTTGGAGTAAATTAGAGAGTTTTATCTTCCTTTGGGATCCACTCCAAAATATCAGATTGTAGTATAACCTTGGAGCAGGGCAAACACATGTACTATATGTTGACCCATTAAGTATTGTGATTCTTGCTTAGTAGTGTTACAGGGTAGCCCAGAGTGGACTGGGCCGCCTGTCTGTGGGTCCTCACTAGCACGCTCACAAGTCAGTTATACTGCAGGTACACACAAAAGGGTAAATAACGGGTTTAGTTACAAAAGGGGAAAGGAAAAGGAAACAACCCAGGGAATGAGAGCAGGATACTAAGTAACTGCAATACCTTACAGTTAGGCTGACTGAACACACCGAGTCAAGTGGTCAGGAGAGCTGCTTCCCAAACGAGAGAGCGAGAGATGCAATCACGCCCTATTTATCCCCCAAATGTCCCAGAATTCCTGCTAGCCTCGCCCTTGGGTCCTCGCAGTTCTCTCCCTGTTACTGCTGGGAGTTGTAGTTTCTAATCACTGGAGTAGTGTGTAGGGTCCAGAAAGCTGGAGTAGGGAGTAGAGTCCACAATACTCTGCAGAGTTCCTTTAGGACATCCTTCCTCTTAACAATTCCCCCCTTTTGATTTCATACCACCATATCTATGGTGGCACAGATCACAGGGTGTAGTCTTCATAGACAGTCTCTATAACACTTCCACTCTTTGTAAGGTTTCCAGCATATGCATAAGAAGCAACAGTCACCAGCAGTGTTCATGAATGCCAAGGATGATGGTCATTACTGTAAAATAGTCCATTATATAGGTGAAGAGAAAAAAATGTTGTAATATATGTATATCAAAATAACAGGAACTAGCAAAAATCTTCAAAAACTGGTTTAACTTCTGTAAAAACAAGTTCTCTCAACCTTGATTCCAACTTAATCTAATAATATATAACATATTTACAAATTCAAGCTAACATTTAACCATATTTCTATTTTTGCATAAAATCACAGGGTAGACTAACCAAAGAGCAATTTTTAGATGGTCTTGTTGGAACAGTCCATAGTATCAAAACGAACAGCTGATGTCCAGTTGATGTAGGTGTCAGGAGCAACATCAGTTCCAGCAGATTCCGCCTGAGGTCACCTCTTCTTGAGGTTACCAGGGCTCAATATTGTCCAGTCTGGGTTGTCCAGGCCTTCCAATGGAGGCAAGCTTCCTCACCTTCTTTGGAAGTCCCTGGAACCCTACAAACAAAGCAGCAGATGCTGATCTTCTTCATTCAGCTCTGTTTGAAGTTTCTGGAGAATGCCAAGCAAAGCCACTGAAGCACATTGCCAATTTCTATAGGTTATACATACAAAATACCCTGTTGAAGTTATGCAAAAACAGACTCGTGAGTAGTAAAAATCACTACTACAGTTTTTATACTGTGTTGGTATCAAGGGTAGAGAAGAAATAGAAACAAAAATTAGCTCTGTTGGAAAAAAAAAATTAGAACATTATTATAGGTCCAGGTCATTTAAAGTAAAGAATCAAACAAACTTTGAATCAAACAAACAAAAATGTCAGTAATATTTCAAACAAAACTTAGTAAAATCACTCTATTTGGTTCTTGTGGGGAATATTTTCCAATATCAAAAGTTCAATCAATTAGAATCTGTTGAGAGCTGTTACTGGAAACAAAAAAAGTTTTCATTTTCTTTAGAAACAATTACTGCAAATACTAGACTATCGAATATAGTATGGCAAAACAATCAACAACATTCAAAATTTACATACTTATCAAAAATGTTTTTCAGAAACAATTTCTGCCAGTACCAGACTAATAATATGAGAAGAAAATGATCAACAGTCACAATTTATATACATATCAAAAAATACTTCTTTTTACATGTTTTAGAAAAACAAGGTTAACAGTTGTGTTTATGTGCAAGGTTTACCTTTTTCCAAGTGACAATGCTTCCTTCCCAATTTTACTGTAGTATGATACCAGATTAGACAAATTGATCTGAATGCTTTCTTTTCCCAGGGGGAAAAGGAGAAATTTTGTGGAGTATCTCAGGAGCTCTACTGAGGTTCCACAAAACTTCCTTCAATGAACCAAATGGCAAACTACCAAATTTCAATTCAATTTGGAATTCTGGGAAGCTTTGTCACAAATATGAAGAAGAAGAAAAAAATAACAGCAAAGACAATCTCAATTTCGTGAAAGCTCCGGCTCAGTTCAGTAAGACAATTGTTGACATTCAAACCATAGCCATGTAATTTTCCTATTTTATTTATTTATAACTAGAGACTCCTTCCTCTCCCCCCCAAAAAAAAACCCTTAACAATAGGGGATGCAGATACTGGAAACTGTCATTTTCAAAGATCTGTTGTGTTATACTCTGGATTTTATGATCAGCAGAAACTTCCTTAGATAGTGGCCCTATACAGTTTTGATTTATTTTTTCTTTCATACATGTCTTGCTATTTCTTGCTTTCTATGTTATCATGACACCAGTGTAGACAGCTAGCATGAGGCCCTTTTAGATGGCACCAGTGGCATACACTTAGAAAGTTAGCCTTCTGGGCTGAGGTGTATAGGTCTAGATAATCTTCCCAGGTGTAAGCAAATCATCCCTAATTTCCCTGTTTATTGAATAAATAAAAATAAATCTCTGCCTAATAAATACTTCCACATCAGATACCAAAAGCTATATTGCTGCCATCCAGTAGACAGACCACATCTAAAATAGTAACAGCTGTGCCCTCCCTGGGGGCGCAGCAGGTTAAAGCACAGCACTAAGAAGCTAAAAGCCACTTCAGCATGAGTTCCACCCCCACCCCAGGAGGTGACCTATATGGCGCTCCAGACCTCTCCTGATCCACCCGCTGCTCCCCTCAGCAATGAGCTTGTCAGTCTGCCTATTCTGCTCACCACTCTGTCTCTAGTGAATTCTCTCACTACCCCTGCTCCTCTGGCCTGTACCCCAGTTCTGTATGCAAGCAAAGAGAAAAATACCAAAACATCAAGGTGAGTTCAGTAATTTACTAGAGATAATAAATAATGCCAAAGTGAGATTTTTATTAATATTTTTATTAAAATTACATTCAATCTTTCTGAATTTTATAAAACACTTTCTCAAGGTCAGAAGACACAATATATAAAATTGTCACTGCCCCTTCCAAATAACTAATAAATTTAAAAAAATGTAAAATCAACTGAAGTCTCAGAAGAATTCTTTAATGGAACCAACAAGTGTCATTGCTTAACTAGAATAGGAAATATCTGAGACAATTTTTGAAAAAGTATCTATCTATCTTCTTCCCCTTGCCTTGCCAGCTATTATAATACAACATTTACAAATGCTAAAATACTATGTTTCAGTGGAGAAAAATACGGATGGATCAAGGGGATAGTTTGAAGTTTCCACAACTCCATCTCCATAATGGAATTTGAAATACCATCAAAGTGATAGTTCAAATCAGTGAAAAAAAAAAGGGGAAAATGGCCCTCCCTGGTGGCGCAGCGGGTTAAAGCACAGCACTGAGAAACCAAAGCCACTTCCACATGAGTTCGATTCCCGCCTGCCCCGGAGGTGACCACATAGCGTGGCAGACCTCTTCTGACCCGCCCGCTGCTCCCCTCAGCAGTGTACTTCGTCGATCTGCATCTGCCTGTTCTGCTCCCCGCTCTGTGTCTGGTGAAGCCTCTCACCACCCCTGAGCCTCTGGCCTGTACCCCAGTTCTGTATGCGCAAATAAATAAATCTTTAAAAAAAAAAGGGGGGAAAAACAAAGAGTTAGGACCATTGGAATCCATAAAGGAAACAAAACTCTTATGTAGAACATATAAAAATAAAGTTCAAGTGAGTTATAAAGATAAATCTGAAAAACAAACTTGAAAGTATAAAATTAAAAAGTGATACAAAGATATTTTTGTAAACTTGGAAAGATCTTCATTTTTACTCTCTATATATTTCAACTACAAATCCATAAAAAAACAGACAAATATAGAACAACCTATTTAGAAAAGAAATACAAAAGGATAAAATATGTAGAAAGATGCTCCATTCTGTTAGTAGTCAGGAAATGCAAATGAAAACAAAAACTATTTTTTGTGTCTTCTTATATTGACAAATTTGAAAAGGTAATTTCCACGGTTCATGATGGTATAGCACACATTATTGGTGCCAAATTAAATTGCTTCTGACTGACTGATTCTGATGGCAGTCTCTGCACCAGCTTTTAAAGTACAATTATTTTTGATCCAGTGATAACTTTTAGAAAATTATTGCAAGAACTATTCTAAGATGTGCACAAACTTTCTCTGATATTCACATACAAACATGTTCTTTTCTCAACAGTATTTGCATGGTGTCTGTTTACCTCCCTTCTAAACTAATCTTTTAAAGTCAGCTTATTTTAATTGTGTGCTTTTTTTTTTTTTAAGATTTATTTATGTATTTGTGCAGAACTGGGGTATGACCAGAAGTGCAGGGGCGGTAAAAAGATTCACCAGAGACAGAGGGGGGAGGAAGGCAGATGGACGAAGTACACTGCTGAGGGGAGCAGCGGGCGGGTCAGGAGAGGTCTGCTGCGCCATGTGGTCACCTCCGGGGCAGGCAGGGATTGAACTCATGCTGAAGTGGCTTTAGCTTCTTAGTGCTGTGCTTTAACCTGCTGCACCAACAAAGAGGGCCCTAATTGTGTGTCTTAACACAGCATATTGTGGGGTTGTGTGTTTGAACCTTCTGGAAATCTTGCTCTTTCATAGATAAGTTTTTTTCAATTCATGTGTATTTGTCACAGGCAGTTTTGATCTAACATCTGTCATCTTATTAAACTATTTTTCATGTTCATTGCTGAAAACAGCACTTCATTTTTATATTTTACCACAGGGACATCATTTTCTCCTCATCTGCTTCTTCATCCTCGTTGCTGCTTGAGCTGCAGGCCACAGTTGCATCTTCTGCAAAGTGGAAAGCATGACATTTATTTACTATTTCACGAATTCTCATCTTTGCTTTCTGACAACTCTTTAGCAACCCTGACAAGGTTACAGTCTTCCTCAGTTCCTGAATTCAGTGTCTTGGGTCTTCAAGAGAGAGAAGACCCTTTACCCTTTGAGTTCCTGTCTGGCGTCTCCTAACTGTTGATAATTAGTTCTTGTCAGAACAGTTATCTCCGGCCATGCTTTTGCAGGGAAACCAAACAGGACTGTAGTTTGGTTTGCTTTTGAAGGTCTAAACATTTTCTACTATTTTGAACAACTGATAACAATCAACCTACTCAACAAAATCGCCTAACTTCTGGCAAAAGGAAGAAGAGAGGGCTGAGGGCTGGTCAGACCAGTACCAGAGTCTGGGCTCATCTGCTTCACTGTGGGACTCATCCCCTCCACCCTTCCCCCCACCTGGACCTACGGCTCATTCTAACAGTGCTGGTCCCACCTTGACCTTCCTTCTCCCTTCCCACCTTCTGTCTAGACCTGAGGCACAAGAGTTTTAGCATACAAATAGAGAACGTGACTGTGAGCTCCACCCTGAGGCACAGGAATTTGGACTTGTTATTCTGGAAGCCAGTCCCAGTAAATTAGTGCCCTAGTTTGGTGGTGGTCTGGGGGAGATAGAGAACCTATCATCAGTGCCTTCTGGACCCTATCCTCTGATTTCTCTCTTCCCTAGGCCAGGCCTGAGTGTGGGAGCCTTGGAAGCCCCTTTCACTGTTCCCCAGCCCAAAGTCCTCTTCTCCTCTCCTTGCTTGACTTTGAGGGGTGTGGAGATGACTGCTATAAGCCAGATTCCTCCAAGTTGAGACTATTTGGTTGTGAGGCACTGGGATAAATCTCCAGAACTTGGTTGGCAGTTCAAATGATTTGCAAACCCCTTCATGCAGGAAACTCTACTTGGTGCCATTTAAGATGTGATCTGGCCCCTCATCTGGGAGACTGCCAAAACAGAGAGGATGTATTCCCAAGGTACTGTAAAGGAACCTTTCATTCCACACATACGAAATCCCTGAGAGAGAGGGCAGAGGACTTTCTTTCCTCCATTCTCTGGGTCAAGAGAAAGAACTAACTTTACCCCGCCCTGCCCCAGGAAACAGCCACATTCTGCGTAAAATGCCAGAGGCTGTGCCCAGTGCTGGGTAGCTAGTGCCTGGTGAGAGAACAAATGTTGGGAAGCCATTTCAACATCCAGGTGTTAAAGCTGCTTCATAAGAGAATCTTTATATATATATATAAAGATTTATTTATTTATGCTTACAGAACTGGGGTGCAGGCCAGAGGTGCGGGAGATGAGAGGATTCACCAGAGACAGAGTGGGGAGCAGAACAGGCAGATCCACTGAAACACTGCAGAGGGGAGCAGCGGGTGAGACAGGAGAGATCTGCTGTGCCGTGTGGGTCAGTTCTCTGGCTGGGGATCAAACTCGTGCTGCAATAGTGCTGTGTTTTAACCCATTGCGCCACCAGGGAGGCCCTCTAAGATACTCTTAAGTGTGTGTTTTACTGTGTTTTCTCTGTACTTGGGAATAGAAATCCTTGAACTGAGGGAGAATTCTGTCCAAAAAGTTCAAGTGACACTGGAATGGAGCATTTGATCTGAGCCAAAGGATGTGGGGCCTAGCCAGTTGGGAAACAGCTCCCCCCACTCTGGGGGAGCCCTCACCTACCTCACCCTGACAGGATGTCTCCAGAAGAGATTTAAGTTGGCAGAGTAGGTCTAGGCCAGGTGTCTGCAAACTATGACAGGCAAAACAGGTCCCACCCCCGGCTTGTTTTTGTTCAGCCCGAGAGCTAAGAACAGTTTTCACTTTTTAAAATGGTTGGTAAAAATCAGAAGAATACTCTTTCATGACATAAATTTATATGAACTTCTGGGCTCTCCCTGGTGGCACAATGGATTAAAGCACAGCACTGTGAAGTTTGTAGCAGCCACTTCAGCGAGTTCCATCACTGGCCAGGGAGGTGACCCCATGGCACAGCAGACCTCTCCTGACCCGCCCACTGCTCCCCTCAGCAGTGTATTTCAGTCGATCTGCCTATTCTGCTCCCCACTCTGACTCTGGTGAATCCTCTCACTGCCCCCTGCACTTCTGGCCTATCCCCCAGTTCTGTATGCATAAATAAATAAATCTTAAAAAAAATTATATGAACTTCAAATTTCAGTAGTAAATAGTTTTATGGTTATACACTTTCTCATTTGCATTTTACTCAAGGCTGCTTTGGACTCCACTGCAGAGCTGTGTAGGGAGCCCGTGACCCTCCAACCAAAGATGTTTACTCTCCAGCATTCTATGAAGTGTACTGCTGAGTGGTTGAGATCAGAGATAAAAATAAAGGTCTTGATTTGGCATAGTTGAAGGCTAGATAAGGAAGCTATTTTTTGTCAACTTCAATCTTTTTTTTCCTTCCTTATCATTATCATCATCATCATTATTTTGGAGACTGCTTGTGAGGTTGGAACAGCCATAGTCAAAGGTCAAGAGTCAAGGGTAGTCTTTGCTTCTGAGCATTTTTTTTTCAATGTTTACTTATTTAGGCATACAGGAATTGGGATACAGGCCAGAGGTGCAGAGGTAAGAGGATTCACCCAAGACAGAGTGGGGAGCAGGAAAGGTAGATCTACTGACACACAGCTGCGGGGAGCAGCAGGCGATACAGGAGAGATCGGCTGTGCCATGTGGGTCACTTCCCTGGTGGGGGATCGAACTTGTGCTGCAGTGGCTGTGGTAGCTTCATAGTGCTGATTCCTAACCCCTTGTGCCACCAGGGAGGCACCAGCATTTTCTTTTTTCTTAACAGTTTTTAAAATTTATGAAGATGCTCTTAAAATTTATGAAGTTACTTTTAAAATGTGTAACTGGTAACACACTGGCACGAGGCAGCCTTCAGTGATTCACTCGGTTCCCCCTGCAGGCACCGGTACCACGTAATTGTTCGCTCCACACAAAAGGTGGATCAGAGAAAAATCACTTCTTTATTCTTCCCTTTTACATCATCTCCCCCACACCTGGGGAGTCTGGATGCACTGAGTCCAAGTACAACATGCATCTGATGATGGGTTACACCAAAGCACACCAAGACCTAAATCCTTCCCAGATTTATGGAGATTTTCTATAGCTTAACTAGATTTCTAATTGTCCTGCCACCTGTACTGAAATGTACAATATGTGTTAATCTCAAATTCTTTTCTGTTTCCATAATCTTGATGAAGTTTCCTGTACTCAAGCAGTAAATCCAGTTTGGTCCATGGGCTAGAAAGAGGGAGGTAAATTCACTTTTACGCCTTCTAACAGAAAGCCTACGTGGGAAGTGTTTGGGTGACGAAAAGGCCAACACATGTCTGGCCCCTGTGGCCCCCATACTGGACCTTCTAGGCAGAAAGTTCATGTGTCTCATCAGAGGTTTCATAGGCATCCAAAAGAAACGGGTGAGTTTCCACAAACTCAGCACACCAGGAATCCTGCTGTCCCCACAAACTGCCCACTGGTTGGCTTATTTCCCTCCTCGTGGCACTGACTGTATAGAATGAAAAGACAGGCTCAGTTGCTGTTTCCATCCCCGTTTTTTCTGGCTCTTTTGAAACACTTGTATCTGAGTTTGCCATGAGGTTTTGGCCAGATCGCCTAAACATCATCTTTGTCATGTGTGGATTGAGTAACGCATGATCTGCCATGCTGCCTCACAGGGCTGTTCTCAGGACTTAAATGGGGTAAAATATGCAGCCACCTTGGAAAGCTGAAATGACCACAGGTCACTTTGTGAGTGGCCTGACCTCTTTAAGAGCAGAATGTCCCTTCTGTGCTCCAGCCTCCATTCCCCAATTTTTTTTTTTAGATCTATTTTATTTATGCATACAGAACTGGGTACAGGCTAGGGGTACAGGGGCAGCGAGAGGATTCACCAGAGACAGAGTGGGGAGCAGAACAGGCAGATCGACAAAGTACACTGCTGAGGGGAGCAGTAGCCCGTCAGGAGAGGTCTGCCACGCCATGTGGTCTCCTCCGGGGCCCAGATTGGACTCGCACTGAAGAGGCTACAGCTAGATTCCTAGTGTTGCGCTCTAACCCGTTGCGCCACCAAGGATGGCCCTTTCCCCTCCCCCCTCTCCCAAAATTAAGAGCAATTTTGACTTTATTTAGAGATCTTAAGTTTGTCCTTACGCAAGTTGCTTCACTTGTCAGCTTACTCATCTGGAAATGTCCATTTTAAAATATACGTGTATAGGTATGTGAGATGGTATCATTGGAGAAAGCCAAGGAGAAGGCACAAAAGCCTCTCTGTACAATTTTTTTTTTGCAAATATTTCTGTCTAAATTACTGCAAAATAAAAATTTAAAAAATGACATGTAAAGCACTTGTCATCATGCCTCACATTTTTAGAAGTTCATAATGTCAGGTTGAAAAAAAATAAATGTAATATAAAGGTAAAAGTTTGTGCTATAAACATTATATAAACTTGGACTTTAGTATTATTATGATTTGATATTACTATCTAATACCATAATGACTGATGATTTATTGAACACTTATCTGTACTGGACACTATTTTAAGCATGATCTTATTTAATTCTGACAATATCCTTGGGTGGTAGTTACATTTTTAAAAAAAAGATTTACTTATCTATACATACAAAATCTGGGGTAGAAGCCAGAGGGGCAGTGTGAGAGGACTCACCAGAGAGTGGAGAGCAGGACAGGCAGATCCACACTGCTGAGAGGAGCAGAGGGCGAGAGAGAAAAAGCCTGCTGTGCCATGTGGGTCACCTCCCTGGCCAGCCAGGATCAAACTTGTGCTGTAGTGACTGGCAACAGCTTGAAAGCATTGTATCTTTAACCCGCGCATGAGGGAGGCCCCAGAAGTTACAATTTTTACCTCCATTTTATAGACAGGAAAGGTGGGACAATGAGACAGGTGATTTGTCCTGGCTCACAAAATTTAAAAGTTAAGGAGCCAGGATACCAACTCAACTGGTCTGACTCTAACTCATTTTCAATGAAACCAATATTATTTAGTATTATGTCAAATTTTTGCCAAATCAAGCCTGCAGGTGGGAAACTGCCAGTTTTCTCTTTTGCTCTCACCTACTCATTTTACAATCCTGGGGTGGGAGAGGGTTGTATTTGGCATGACTTTTAAGATATCTAAGGACTCCCCTCCCACCTCCCGATAATTTAACTCTCCTAGGTCTCAAGCTGCAGCCGTCCTACTGAGGAGATGCTCCCAGCATTAAGACAGTGGTTCACCAGTGGGAATGCCCGAGGGCAACGCAGCCTCCCTCGCCCTATGCCAAACACATCAGTGGCCTGGGCTGGGTCTACAGTAGGTTCTTACCATTAGCCAAATCCAGGAGATAATAACTGCTGATTGTATGTTCCAGGAGTACCTAGCAATAAAAAGCATGTCTTGCTGGTGACGGGAGTTTGCAGTACAGGACAGACATCTGCCTGGGGACACTCGAACAGGAGCAGATATGGGAGCAAACAGCCCTTGGTGCCAGTCCTGCTTTTTCTGATTATTAATTATGTGGTCCCCATGTTTCAGTTTTCTCATCTTTAGAAAGGGGAACAACCTAGCCCACCTCACAGAGGTGCCATAAAATTGGCATTCATGTCATGGGAAGCATTGGACTTTGTATATAATTGTTGTTTTATTTTTTTATGTTTATTTATATATTTATATAATATAATAGTTTATTTCTACAACATTTTTATTGTTTTTATTTTTTATTTTATATATTTTTAAGATTTATTTATTTGTGCATACAGAACTGGGGTACAGGCCAGAGGCTCAGCGGTGGTGAGAGGCTTCACCAGAGACAGAGTGGGAAGCAGAACAGGCAGATCGACGAAGTACACTGCTGAGGGGAGCAGCGGGCGGGTCAGGAGAGGTCTGCCATGCCACATGGTCACCTCTGGGGCAGGCGGGGACTGAACTCATGCGGGAGTGGCTTTAGCTTCTCAGTGCTGTGCTTTAACCCGCTGCGCCACCAGGGAGGGCCTGTTGTTTTTATTAACCTACCATCTTCTCCCACATCAACAGAATTGGATTATTAGCCAAGGGACCATTTGCTGTGGATGGTGGAGAATCCTTCACTATTAATTTTAATTGTATGGCCAATTTTTATTAAATGGAGAAAGCTTTCCAGAGATGGAAAGGCAGGTTTTGGGTGTAGAAAATAATCCAAACCAGAGGAAAGCAGCCCTAAGATTTGCCGCTTTTAAAGGCCAGTAAGTGAACAGAGGAGTTGATGACAAATGATCACAAACTTGTTACCACCACTAAAGACAGAACTGAACAAATCAAATCCACTGATTTAGGGCGCAATGTTAGCTTTGGACACAAGGACCCACCAATTCCCAACCTACCTACTGTTGCCAAACTGACTTCCCTTTTAGAAGAGACCCAGCCTCCTGCCTCCAGGATGGGTTCCATCCTTATGGGCCTTGATAGGATATAATATCTTGACATGAATATCTTGGCTCCTAGTTGAGCACACCCAAGAAAAGATTTTTCACACAACCCTCTTAATCATATCTCAATCTGCACATGCAGAGACCTCTTATCCACTCAGGAGGAAGTGAGTCCTTTGGAGATAACCAACTCAACCCAGGTATGGAAACAATTTCATGTCTATTTAAAACTTTAACATAGTTGACTTAATCTCAGGTAAGCTTGATAAGAGTCCCTTTACAAGTGGGATCTATTTCTATTTCTATTTAATTTATTTTCAAATGGAAGTAAAGTCTATGAGGACTGAATTGGGGAAACTCTTGAGTGTCCAGGTTTTGAGGTATTATGCATTATCATCTGTAGCATTATGATATCATCTGTAGCATTAGGGACAGTCATTTGGAATATAAGGAGAATAACTGCATTAGGTAGCTGGGAAACAGAAGCTATGCAGCAATGATCTCCCAAGGGTATGCCTTTCAACGCAATGTCCTGGGACGTAGTTGGGTATAAAATTGACTGAGAACTTAATATAAAACATCCTAACCTCACCTTAAAAGTTCTCAGCAGGAGACCCAGGGGAAGCTGCTAGACCCAGCACTTTTAATTTTTGCAAAAGAATTGGAGAGTCCATTTAAAAGTTATGAGGAACACATCAACACAACAAATTTCACCAGCTTAAGCTCTTTACAGTAGCTGTGATTTATAAATCATACCAAAATCTCGTACCTGGTTAAGTATAAAGAGAACCAAAGTAGGATTTACATGATTTTACAACCAAGGAGAACACAGAGAATCAACACGTTGGAGGACCAAAAATATCCACATTGTTTACATTATAAAAGTCACACAGATCTCAGTCCTCCCTGGTGACACAACGGGTTAGGACACAGCACTGCAAGCTATCTGCAGCCACTTTAGAGCAAGTTCAACCCCCAGCCCCAGAGGTGACCCACATGGCGCCGCAGACCCCTCCTGACCCGCCTGCTGTTTCCCTCAGCAGTGTACTTCCTCCATCTGCCTGTTCTGCTCCCCACTCTGTCTCCGGTGAAGCCTCTCACCACCCCTGCACCTCTGTCTTGCACCCCAGTTCTGTATGTATAAATAAATAAATCTTAAAAAAAAAGTCACAGATCTCATAAAAGTCTGAGCAGAAAGAAAAATTCAGTCCTTTGAAGGCTGGAAAGAATATGAAGTGGAATGCTAAATGTGTCAATGTTTTATTTCACAAGACCTATTTTCTTGGTTTCTAAACACATGGAATGCTTCACCAATTTGCAAATCATCCTTGCTTCGAGGTGGTGCTAATCTCTGTATTGCTCCAACTTTAGTATAGGAGCTGCCAAAGCTGGTACAGAATGCAGCATTTTAAAAAAAGTTCTCTCCAGTGATTTAGTTGCATGACAGAAATTAGAGAACTATTATTCTAGTGGCCTTTGCTGTTATCCAGGAGAACTAGTAACTTCAGGGCCCACAACTGGTGGTTTCCTCTAGAGTTCCTTCAGCTTCTCTTAATCCTGCGCAGGGTGTGTGCCAGACAGGACTCTTTGCCTGCTCACTCTCTGCAGTGAGGAGCCAACGTGGCCACGTGGCAATCTTGACCTCCTCTTCATGGAATCCCCGCTGGGTGCCCAGGGGAAGTATCCCCTTGGGAGCAGCGGGACCCAAAGCTGTGAAGCAGGAAGCAAGGCCTGGGCGCTGAATCAGGGAGGGTAACAGTGAGGGCCAGTCCCACTTCCACACCGTCACCCTGCCGGTGAGCCCTGGCCGTGGGAGAAACAGCGGCACCCGTGGGTCACAAGTTGTCCTTGTTCCCAAGGTGGTGTTACCCAGTTGAGGACATAACTTGAGTCCTTAAATGGTCATCAGCTGTTCTCTGTCATCCCTGTTTAGGATGACAGGAAACATGGTAAGTGAGTTCTGTGATCATAAACCCATGAGTCCATTTGCTGTAGAAGATCTCAGTCAGAAGGCAGGCTACCTGAACAAGGTGAGTAGCCCTGCTGTGAGTCCTCAGTAGAGGCTAGTGGACAGGAAGGCTCATCCTACATAGATTGAGCAGCTACTTCAGAACATATGATAGTAATGAAGCCTAATTTATAAAACTACATTTTCTTGGGGAAAAGTTTGCCTACAAAATACAGAGAATAGGACCCTCCCTGGTGGCGCAGCAGGTTAAAGTGCAGCACAGCAAGTTAGTGGCAGCCGGCTCTATCCCTGCCCCGGAGGTGACCACATGGCGTGGCAGACCTCTCCTGACCCGCCCGCTGCTCCCCTCAGCAGTGTACTTCATCGATCTGCCTGTTCTGCTCCCCACTCTGTCTCTGGTGAAGCCTCTCACTCTCCACACCTCTGGCCTGTACCCAGTTCTGTATGCATAAAAAAATAAATCTTAAAAAAAAAATACAGACAGTAAAGGGGGGATCACTTTCTTCCTTACTTCACTGTTACTCTATCTATGCACAATAATTCTTTTCACCATAGTTTGTAGCTAGTAATCTTTGTTATTTTTCTTAGGCATTTATATATATACCCGTACACATTTTAATTTGAGCATTCATTTCTTTAAACTGAATTTAAACTATTACAAATACTGTTTTAGAACTTTTGATTCCATTTTTTTTCTTCCTTAACTCCTAAGATACTTTTCTGATGTGCAGGGAAGTTTATGTGTGTGAAATCTCTATGTCTTATTCTGCCTCTTGGTTATGCCTACCTCTTTCGTCTACATCTTCTGGCTAAATCTATGCTGCAGCTATGGTTACATTCAGCTCTACAGCTCTGTCTCTGACTATCTACAGCCATCTCAGTGTTGAGATAAAGCATTGTAAAAAGATGAATGCAAAAGTGAGCCCAGAATGACAACCTTACTGGTAGTTTATCTTAACTGTATATTTTTTCTCTATGCAATTCTCCTGCATCTTAGCTAAACACTTTCTGAAGTATCACAGTGATCATTCCATTGTTTCTCTTTTCAGCACTTAAAAAAGCCTTTGAAAAAATACTTTAAGACTATTGTGAAATAGGATAGTGAGTTCCAGTATATTATTTACCAACCTTTCACCAATGATAATATCCTTCATGATCATAATTTCAAAGCCAGAAAATAAGTGATATAATAATAATAATAAAAAAACTCAGGTACAGACTTTATTTGGATTTCAACAGTTTGAAATGCGCTCATATATGCCTGTGTGTATGAATGCTTATGTGAACCAGCATCACAGGCAGATTACAAGAGCCATGAAGAGTCAGGATAGAGCTGCTCTATCACTGCATCTCTGGTAATCTCTGCTCTGTTCTCCATCTCTGCTTCTGCCACTTCAAGAATATTCTATAAACAGAATCGCCGTGCATGTAACCCTCTGAGATTGGCTTTTTTCCCCCACTCGGATAATGTCCTGGAGATTTATCCATGTTTTTTGACTGCATCAGTCATTCATTTCTTTTGTATGTATCGACATGTACACTTTAATTTCTCTCGAATAATTAGCGAAACTACCATTGCAGGGTAAACTGCTTTTCAGAGTGGCTGAACCATTTGCATTCCCGCCGGCATGATGGGGTAAACCCAGCTGCCCACCTCCTCAGCAGCGCTTGGTATAATCAGTATTTTTGCCACTTATTCCTTCAAATAAATGTGTCATAATGTCTCATCATAACATAATTGGCATTTACCTAATTGCTAATGATGTTAAACACTTTTTATATACTAATTTACTATGCAGGTATACTCTATGGTAGAAAAAAAGTCTTTTTCAAGTGACTTGTCTATTTACTAGTTGACTTTTCCCCCCTTTAGTTGAGCTTAGAGAGTTCTTCATCTATGTATTGCAGATGCAAATTTTTTGTTGGTTCTGTAATTTGCAAATACTTATCATCTGCAGCTTGTCTTTTCATAGTCTTTTTAGAACAAACGTTTTAAGATTTGTTGGGGGCAGTTTATTAATCTGTTTTGCTTTAGAACATGTTCTTGTCAAGAACTCTATACAACACTGAGTAATGAAAAATTTTCTTCTATGTTTTCTCCTAAAATTTTTAAAGTTTGTATTTAGGTCTATGGTCCATTTTTTTTTTTTAAAGATTTATTTATTTATTCATACAGAACTGGGTGAGGAGGGTGAGAGGATTCACCAGAGACAGAGCGGGGAGCAGAACAGGCAGATCGACGAAGTACACTGCTGAGGGGAACAGCGGGCGGGTCAGGAGAGGTCTGCCGCGCCATGTGGGTCTCCTCCGGGGCAGGCGGGAATTGAACTCATGCGAAATTGGCGTAAGCTTCTTAGTGCTGTGCTTTAACCCGGGAGTGCTGTGCGCCACCAGGGAGGGCCAGGTCTATGGTCCATTTTTAAGCTAATTTTTATAAAAGGTATGTGGTTTACAGGTTAAGGCTCTTTTCACTTGTGAATATCTATTTCCACCTCACTTTTAAAGATTACCCATGCTCCATTAAATTATTTTACACTCTTGTCAAAAATCAGTTGACAAAATTTTGTGGGGGTCTGTTCTTAAATTCTTTACTCTGTTCCATGATCTAAATGTCTATCCCTTGCTGACACCACACCATCTTAATTATTGTAGCTATATAAATGAGTCTCAAATCAGGTGGTATGGTTCCTCCCTATTCTTTTTCAAAATTGTTTGGTTATTCTAATTCCTCTTGTTTTGCTATAAATTTTGGCATCAATTTGTTTATATCTGCAAAGAAGCTTATTGGGACTGTGATAGAGCAATTTTGGGATAATTGACATTTGTCTCTATTATATCTGTCAGTTAATGAACATAGTACGTTTGTCCATTTAGTTGCTTTTTTAAAAATTTGTAAGCATTTTATAACTTTCAGTATGCAGATCATCCTATTTGTCAAATTTATATCCAATAATTTCTTTTTGTGAGAATTATAAATAGCATTGTGCTTTCATTTGTCATTGCTAGCATTAACGATTAACATGATTGTTTTTTGAGTGTTGACTTTAAATCTTGAGAATCTACCTCTCTGATTCTGGGTAATTTTTAATTTTTGTTTTGTGTTGATTCCTTAAGATTTTGTAGACATTCATGCCCTCTGTAAATAGGCAGATCTAATATGAATCATGTTTTTGTAAACATTCATGTACAAGTTGTGTGGATATATATTGGGAGAATTCCTAGTAGTGGAATTGCCTTGTCAAAAGGTAACTCTATATTTAATAATTTGAGCAACTGTCGGATTATTTTCCAAAGTGATTGCCCCATTTTATACATTCACAATTGTGCCAATGACCCATAGATCTCGTTAATAATATGTTTATATTATCTCTGTTCATTATTTAAGAATAATGCCATTTCCTCAAAGAGGAAGTCACTTTTTTTTTTTTTTTAATCAGTAAAATGGGCACAACTAAGAGTCCTGTCTGGAATTCTCTGATAGGTACAACAGGTTTGTGCTCAATCAATGCCACAAACACAGTGCTTTCACTGGAGCTTTTAGAGCCTGAAACCGAGTAGTGCTCAGTGACCGTGGGTCCTAGGAAAGTCTTAATCAGTCCTGGCCAGGGAGGTAGAACCAATACAAGAATATGTGGAGTCTGCCCCCAACCTCAATTAAAAGGCAGTTCATGCAACATGCCTTCTTTTTTAATCAGAACCGGGGTCATTGTTGGGCTGAGGCAACATTAATTATTTTTCCGCTTGTCGGATTCCATGAAAAAGATGTGAAAATGGTCTTTTGGCGAAAGAGTGCAGGCAGAGGCTGTGAGCTGATTATGTCAAACCCAGTCAAAGCTTCTTTGGTGTGGGAGATTGTAATCAACAAAGCATGGCGGCATGTTCCCCCATTATAGGAGGAGCCCATCCAGCCTGGATCCCCAGAGGAGACCAGGAAGCAGCTTTAACCCCTACCAGACTGCACTGCATTGACTGTGCAGAGCAAAGATCATCAACTAGCTCATTTAGGGACTGAGCAGTGAAGGAGGGAAATGTCCTTGTTTATAGGGGAGGCATTGAATTGCTTTGTTGACAGGGCAGCTCAATTCTTTCTGTGCACAGCTTGACAAATGCAGAAATCAGCTGCATACATGGGGCTTAGGGACCGTGTTCTGGTTGAAAGAGGCATCCCAAAGTGTCAGTAGACCAGGGCTCACTTTCTGCAAGAAATCATCTACTATCAGAGAATTGGAGAAGGCGACTGATGATGCTACCTGTGAACTAAAGTCCCTTTCCTAGTACAGCCCTGCCCCTGCCTTTGGCAATTGTCATGTGGTGGATCTAATTTTCTTCTTTTACAACCAGTATTTGTTATGTGTCCTTCCTTTCTTGAAAAACATCAATAATAAAGCCCTCTACATATGTGACTATAAAAGATCTTATGCCATCAACATAAGAGTTTATGTCAGAAGTGAAAATCAGTCACAGAACTAAGCACACTACTTAGTTCAATTGACATTTTTCTTATATGAAGACTTTTTTCTTTTAGTTTTATTAAGAAATAATTGAGGGGCCTCCCTGGTGGCACAAGAGGTTCAATCTCAGCACTAAGAGGCTGCTATCCACAGCCACTTCAGTGCGAGTTCAATCCCTGGCCAGGGAGGTGACCCACATGGCACAGCAGACCTCTCCTGTTTCATCTGCTGCTCCCCTCAGCAGTGTATTTCAGACAACCTGACTGTTCTGCTCCCCATTCTGTCTCTGGTGACTCCTCTGGTGACCTGTACCCTAGTTCTTCTATGTAAAAATAAATAAAAATCTTAAAAAAAAATTCACGCAGCACTGTATAGGTGGAGGGCGTATAATGACTTGACTTACATATATTGCAAAATGATTGCCACAGTAAACTTAGTTGGTATTCATCACTTCATATAGATTTTTTAAAAAAGAAATTTTTTCCCTTAAGATGACAAATGTTAGGATCTAGTTTCTTAGCAACTTTCAAATTTATCATACTGCAGTGTTAACTTTAGACATCATGTTGTACATTACATTCCAGCACTTATTTACTTTATGATTGGAAATCTGTACTTTTTGACCAGCGTAGAGGTCAAGGTAATATTGCCAGTTACTAATTTTTGTTTAATAACATTGTTGGAGAAAATGTTGACGGTAAGAGAGGAAAAACACTCAAATATTTAGCTGATTCGAGGCTTCTTCAGTTTACTTGTGTCAAAATATTGCCCGTTGGGGTGGGCCACCGTTAGGCCTAGACATGTCTTTAGTGGTCTTCCTACTGTGTTATCATCAGCCCTACAAGGATTTGTTCATAGGTTTCCTCTCACCTTAGATATGGAGTTTCTTGAAGAACTCCTGGCGAACAGTTATTAAACCTCACTCTCTGAACAAGAATGTTAATCTTTCTTCATCAGAAGCAGTAAAAGCAACTACAATGTGAAGATACTTCATATTTGCCTCTTTTGCTAGACCCAAGTCTGTCTCACTTGCGCCTTTCTGCTTGATGAGAACCATGAATTCTGTCTTTAAAAAAAAAATTATTGATGCATACATAGCTGAGGTACAGGCCAGAGGTGTGGGTGCAGTGAGAGGATTCACCAGAGACAGAGTGGGGAGCAGAACAGGCAGGTCGACGCAGTGCACTGCTGAGGGGAGCAGGGGGTGAGAGGTCTGCTGAGCCATGTGGGTCACCTCCTTGGCCAGGATCCAAATGGTGCTGAAACACCTACAGCTAGTTTCTAGTGCTGCACTTTTGTGCCACCAGGTAGGGCCCAAGAGAACCATTAATTCTCCACTGCTGTCTATGACACCAATTATTTGTCCAGGCTCAAGACCCTAGCAACGTCTCTTGGTTTGTCAGCTGCATCTCTTTCCTCCTTTGATTTGCTACTATCAGATTCACTGTCAGGTAGATTTGCTTTTTGCATCTTCTTTTTCTTTACCAACTTTTTGAGAATTAACAGATGCTTCAGCAAATTCTGGATAATATTAATTTCTTCAATTTTCCAAGTATTATCAACCTCTATAAATCCTTTCCATTGCAGGTAACATTCCTACCCTCCCAATTACTAAATATTGGTCCAGTATTTCACCAAGATCCTTCAGCCTCTATCTCATCAACTGTTTTATTCTTTCCATTTTATCTCTTTTTGTAATGTAGTTTCATTGGAGACCTTTTTTTTTTTTTCAAAGATTTATTTATTTATGCTTACAGAACTGGGGAACAGTCCAGATGTGTGGTGGGTGAGAGGATTCACCAGAGGCAGAGTGGGGAGCAGAACAGGCAGATTGACAAAGTACACTACTGAGGAGAGCCAGCAGGCGGGCCAGAAGAGGTCTGCCACGCCATGTGGGTCAGCTCCCTGGCTGGGGATCAAATTTGTGCTGCAGTGGCTTCGTAGAGCTTCCTAATGCTGTGCTTTAACCTGTTGTGCCACCAGGAAGGGCCTGGAGACCATTTCCAGTTGCAGCTATGAAGAGCTGTTATTCACTGCCTCCCAGCTGCTCCTGGACCCACATCTGCAATGCCTCTAGCCCTGCCCAGAACTCAATTTATTGACTTTTGATATGCTCATGAATTTGTGCAACCGTCACCATTATCTAATTCTAGAATATTTTCTTTATGCCCCAAAGAAATCCTACACCTCTTCACCCCAACCCCAGGGAACCACTTTCTGTTTCTCAGGATTTGTCTGTATTGGGTATTTCATGTTAATGGAATCATATAATTTGTAGTGTTTAGCATCTGATTTTAAGGTTCATCCATACTGTGGAACATATCAGCATCAAACTCCTCCTTATGACTCCCATACTGTTTCAGTGTTTGGATATACTTCATGTTACTTATCCATTAATTAATTCATGACATTGAGTTGTTTCATTTTGGGGGTTAGTATAAATAATGCACCTATTAATAATGGTCATGTCTGAATTCTTGGGTGGTCATGTTTTCCATTCTTGTGGGTTTATACCAAAAAGTGAAATTGCTAACTCAGGTAGTATAGTATGTCTAACTTTGAAATTTTCATAGTGGCTACATCATTTTACATTCTCACCAGCAATATAGGAGGGTTCCAATTTTTTCACATCCTTGTTAACACCGCTATTGATTATATCCCCCTTGATTGCTTTTATCTAGTAAATAAAGATTTTGAATATCTTTTCATGTGCTTATTGGCCACTTCTGTATTTTCTTTGGAAAAACGTCTATTATATCTTTTAAAACTGGATTGTCTTTTTTTATTGCTAAAATGTAGTTGTTGTTCTTATATTCTGGATTCAAGACTATCACGAGATATATAATGTGCAACATTCTGAGTTGACTGTCATGGTAGCATCCTTGCAGCACAAAAGTTTCTAATTTTGACAGTCAAATTATTCTATTTTTCTTTTGTTACTTATGCTTTGGTTTCATATCAAAGAAATCATTGCCAATTCAAGGTCAAGTACCTCAACACCTATGCTTTCTTCTAAGAGTATGACAGTCTTAGTTCTTATATTTTAGTTTTTGATCCATTTTAAGTAATTTGTATATGGTATGAAGTAAGAGTCCAAACTCATTCATTTGCATGTAGATATCCAGTTGTCTCAACACTGGAAGTGTTCTCCACTGAAAGTCTTGCTACTATGCAATAGCTTTAAAATTCTCCAACCTTATTAAACTGATGATAGAGGAAGACAAATATATTTGTGGAATTAAAGTGGAGTTTTGAGAAATGGAGACATTTTGTTAACCTAAGAACTAAAACATTCACAGAGGACTTTCTTTGGGGGTAAAAATATTTTTAGGAGTTTGGGTACATGTCTTGCAATAGAGGACCCATTTACTTCTGGGCTGGACCAAGTCTTCTCAGAAGAGAATGGAGAAAAGCTTAATCAATGAGGGTTTGTAATCTGATGTTTTGGTCTCTACTTTTTGGTGTGCAAAATTGGGCCAACAAACAGTTCTTTCCCAAGAGTTTGAGAAAGGGTTTTATATTTTCCAGTGCAGGTAATCTCCCCAGGTGACCAGATACGGGGCCCAGCACCCCCACCTAGTGCCCAAATTCACCTCACCCACAGTCCTGAATCTCTTTCTTACTGAGTCTAGAGAGGCTCTCACAACCTTTCCAACACTGGACTCCAAGCAAACCGGTCTCTTAACCTTGCTAGAAAAAAAATGCAACTTCTATTAACCCGCCAAAGTGATACCCAAAGGGAACATGGCAAGTTATACAATTATCTAGATCTTTAAGAGGTAGCCCACCAAGTGAACAAAGACTTAAAAAAAAAAAAAACCAAAAACTTAAGCTTTTTATTTAAACTGGGTTAACTTACGAATCACAGCATTTGATTTTCTAAGTTCAGGCTAGTTATCATTTGTCAAGTTTGTTCATGATACTGTATGCTAATTATATAACACTTGTTTGGGATTATATTCTGGAAAGGATTTTTGCTCATGTGCTCAGGTACTTCTTTTTCTTTATTCCAGGGTATCCATTTACCCTATCACATAACAAGAAATCTGCTGTCAAAGGGCCATCTTCTGCTTTCTTCTGAGGTTCTCTGGGCTCTTTCTCTATCCAAGAACAGAGACTTCTGTCTTTTGTTAAAGAGAATTAGCTCCCTGCCCCTTTCAGACCTCAACACAAACAGCCTGGATGCTTGGCATAGGGAGTGAGCAGAGCCCAGGCTGAGCCAGCACAGCTGTCACCAGGCATTGGAAGACAGGTGACACCATCCAGGAAAGGGTCCTCATCAGCCTGGCTGAAGTCACTGTGGGCATCCCTCAACCCCAGAGGAAGGGCAGTTGGGCTGGTGTGCGGCACCTCTGCGGCTACCCTGGGTTTGCCTGGGGTGGCACTGATGGGAAGTGCCAGCCAGTGCGGAATGAGGGGGAGCCCAGGTAGCAATTAAGTGGGGGATAAATAGCCATTACCAAGGAGGCCTGACAACTGCAGGAGACCGCAGTCTATTCATGAGCAACTGCTTATTTTCCCATTGATCCTCGGCGGGATAGGGCTCTGCCTTCTGCAGCGCCCCAAATAACAGGCTCGCAAAGCCCAGTGCTAAGAGGTGGCATCTGAGAAGAATCCGCTCAGGTCTTCCTGTCTGTTTCATCTTAAGGCCTGCCAGGAGAAGAGATAATTACGGGTCTGAGATTCTGCGCCATCACAGACAATGGAGGGATCAACAGATGCCTCTCTGAAATCAGATTAAAAAATTTTTTAAAAGGTTTCGGCTCAGGAGGAGACCAGCATTTCCCACAGGTTTCAGCTGGATAAAAATGGAAGAGTGAAAAAGAAAAAGAAGAAAGGAAGGGAGGAAGGAAAGAAATGTGAAGTTCTTAAAAATAGAAATAATCAACTTGGAGGGTGCGACAGATTTTGTTTTTTTTATTGCTTTCTCCCAAGTATCCCTCCCTTGGCCTGTTACACACCCTGCAAGGTTCCCAACCCGGATTGATTTGGGCTAGAGACAAGAACCTCCCACGGAAGCCCTGGCAGTCAGTGACCAAGCCAGCTAACCATGATCTGATTTTTTTTAAAGATTGATTTATTTATGCACACAAGAACTGGGGTGTGGGCCAGGGGTGGAGGGGGTGAGAGGATTTGTTAAAGTCAGAATGGGGAGCAGAACAGGCAGATGGATGAAATACACTGCTGAGGGAGCTGCAGGCAGGTCAGGAGAGGTCTGCCCCGCCATGTGGATCATCTCCAGGGCTGGGGGTCGAACTCATGTTGCAGTGGCTGTGGAGAGCTTCATAGTGCTGCATTTTAACCCGTTGTGCCACCAGGGAGGGCCCCATGATCTAATTTCTATCACCATGGGTTAGGTTTGCCTGTTTTACAACATTCATATTAAAAGAATATATAGTATGTACTATTTTGCTTGTTTTTTCACTCAGCATGATCATTGTAACTTTCATCCCTGTTAGTGCATGCATCAACAGTTTACTTTTTATTATTGCATGGTATTCTATTGTTTAGATATATCCCAATTTGCTTATCTAGTCACTAGGTTGTTTGGTTGTTTAAAGTTTCTGGCTATTAAGAGCAAAGCTACTATGAATGTTTTCATGTCAACCATTTTGTGGCTATGTTTCTACCCAGATGTAGAATTTGTTGGATCATGGTGTATTTATAATTTTTTTCTGTGAAGTTCACATTCTGGCTTTCAAAAATGGTTGTACCATTTAACTGCCATCATTTTTTTTTTTTTTTAAAGATTTATTTATTTGTGCATACAGAACTGGGTTACAGGCCAGAGGCTCAGGGGCGGCGAGAGGCTTCACCAGAGACAGAGTGGGGAGCAGAACAGGCAGATCGACGAAGTACACTGCTGAGGGGAGCAGCGGGCGGGTCAGGAGAGGTCTGCCACGCCATGTGGTCACCTCCGGGGCGGGCGGGAATCGAACTCATGCGGAAGCGGCTTTAGATTCTCAGTGCTGTGCTTTAACCCGCTGCGCCACCAGGAAGGGCCTAACTGCCATCATTTTTATATGAGGTTTTGATTGTTCTATATCAAATCTTACAATTTAATTTAGTTATTATTTTAGTTTTCATACACATTTTCTGCATAACTTAATGATGCTGACTATAATAATTTTATGTACTTATTAACCATACATTTTTTTCCTTTGTTGAATTTTCTGACTCAGACTTTGACAATTTTAAAATTTGCATTGCTTTTCTAATTATTGAGCTAATTATTCTTTTTGTATTGGGGCTTCAGATATGTGTCACATAGAAGCATTGTGAATATTTTCTCCCAGTCTATGGCTTGCCTTCTTATTATCTTTGAAGTGTAGAAGTATTCAAGTCAAATTTACCTCTTTCGTGCCTCAATTTTCTGTCACGTTAAAGAAACCTTTGCTAATCCCAAAATTGGCTTTTTATTTTCTTTTTTCTTTGGTTTTTATGTTTGGTCTGTGATCGATCTCAACTTAATTTTATGTCTAGAGTGAAAAGATTGGGGTTGAGATTAATTTTTCACCTTAAAATATATATAGTTATTTCACACCATTTGTCAAAAGATTTTCTCTTGTCTACTGATGATGTATATTGGTTCAAAATCAATTGATCAGATAGAAGTGTATTCATTCCTGGCTCTGGTTGAGTTTTGTTGGATAATTGGATATATATTAACAACATTGAGCCTTCTAATCCAGGAATATAGACTACTACTCCATTTTTTTAGTCTTCTATAATTTTAACAGTATTTTTGTTTCAATGTAGAAGGCCTACATATTACATACCCTAGATAGTTTGATTTTAATGTTATAAATGGCACATTCAAAAATTTTAGTTTTCAATTGTTTCTTGATAGTTTCTGAAAATACCTTTTTTTTTTGCACATTGACCTTGTATTTTACAATCTTGCCAAATTCACTATAAGATCTATAAATCTAATTATAGATTCCCAAGAGGTTTTCTATGTACATAATCAAATTAACTGGGCAAATGTTGTTCTTCCTTTCTAAACCGTGTAACTTTCATTCCTTTTTGTGTGTGTGTGTGTGTGCTCCAATTCTTAATAAAACTGGTAAGAACAATCACTTTGCCTTGCTCTCAGGCTTATTGAGAAATGGTTTAATATTTCAATAGCATCAACTGTGATACTAGCTATACATTTTTAAAATTACTTTAACCAGATTGAGAAGTTCCCTTTTCTTAGTTTGCTGAGAGCTTTAATTGCTGAGGGCGCTGAATTTTGTCAAATGATATTTTTGTATCTTTTGAAGTTTAACTATCAGGGTTATGTTGGACTCATAAACAAGCTGATAAGTGCTTTTCTTATTTTTGGAAAGGGTTGTTATACAACTGGGATCATTTCTTGCTAATGTTTGATAGATTTTTATCAGTGAAGTCATTTGGTTATTGGTGATATTTTGTGGATTTTAATTATACATTCAGCATATTTAATAGTCTAGACTTTCAAATTTATCTTTGTCATGTTTTGTTATGTTTTTGAAAGAATTTATCAGTTTTATCTAGATTTTTTAGTTATATTAAATGAAGCTATTCATAAAACCCTCATATTTCCATATATGTACACACACACACTCATACATATGTTATCATGAATAAAAAATGAACACTCCTGAATTGAATAGGAGTTGCCCCAAAATTGCTAAAAATCTTTCTAATAGGAAATTGAAGAATTACTAAGCTGTCTTAGAAAAAAATAGCATGAGGTTCTCTATGATCTGCTGCTTCCAGATCTGTTAGTTCTTCAGAATCACAGAAATTTTTTTCCCTTTACCTTGTTTTCCTTCCCTTTTATGTTTTGTGTGTGATCCACCTCAAATTAATTTTAGCTCTTCTTTTTAGAGAACTGCTCCATTTTTTTTTTAATCTACTGCACATGAACTAAAATGGCATTTGAATTTGCAGTGGTAATTTGAATATAGTTGTTTCCTTAGCAACAAAATTTTATTTGTAATTCAGACACTTAACTATCTAAGAGATGTAAAGCAGTACTTTTCCTTGAACAAGCCATTTATAACCAGTATTTTGAAAACCTAACATAACTGTAAAATTGTGAATTGAGTTTTTTTTTTTTTTTACCACGTGAGGCAGGTACACCAGGCAAAGGTTTTCCCATTCCTTTTCCTGAACTTCCTGGAATTAAAACTTGCAAATTTTGTAGGGTACCATGTTGGCTACAGGCATGGTCAGGAGCAACCCAGAGAGTCAGTTTTATTCCTGGGTGGGATAGTTACAGAGGATCAAATCCTTCTCCCTAATCATCAGCTACCCCACCTTCAGCCTGCGTGTGTGTGAGCATATACACACACACAACCAGTGTCCCATACTGTTTTTTTTTTTCCAAATTATCAATTATCCTGTGGTCAAAGGTATTTTGGTCCCATCCAGCCCCTCTCAGTTTGTGGTAGGATTAATTTGTTAATGGGTTTCCAGAAGGACAATGCCTCATGTTACTTCTAATGAGACATGACTGCTTTAGAATGACGATGGTTGCTGGTCAGATCTCAGTGTCCCTCAGCCTGCATAATAAGCTTCTGCCACTGGCCCCTAGGTCCTGACTAGGACCTTCTGTGGTAATGAACTTGGACTTAGGCTTATTGTAGATTGCAAAAAAAAAGAAGAGAGAGAAAAGCACAGTCCAGTTCTTGCCAGTGAGTTCCATTATGGTTTCTGTCATCTTAACAAAGAAATTCAGAAAAGTTGGACTAGATAGGAGGGGGTTGTCAAAGAAGGATGGGGTGGGAAGAATCCATGGTAGAGCCAGACCGAAATGCCATCAGGTTTCTAGGCGGACACGTTGAGATGTAACAGGAGTTGAGTTTCCAGTGACCATATATGAAGTTTTAGCACATGATTACCATAAGGCAGGGCTCCCTGTGTCTCAGATCTGAGGGGACAAGCTTCTCTATACCCCTTTTTTCACTATTGATATCATCACCCACGTGGTCCAGTTACAGAACCCATTGTGCACATTGTGGACTAATTATAATTATAATCATTGTTTTCTGAGACAGGATCTTAGAGCATTAAGTGCCAATCTATCAATAAACTCTTACAATTATTAAAAAAATTATTATGAAATAAGGCAAATATAAAGAAAAGTGCATAAAACGTGTTTCACTTAAGGTATTATAACAAGGGAACACATGCCATCAGAATTCAAGTAAAGAAAGAACCAGAAGCTTCAGCTATTCCACTCAGCTCCTTACCTTATCTGTAAGTTAAGCACATCCTCACTTTTAAGCTAGTTAGTTCCTCAGTAGGCATTCCTGCTTTGCCTGTTTTTGAGCTCTCTTTCAGGTGTCTCCTTCCATGTCTCCCAAGTTTCCAAGTTCAAAGCCTGAAGCAAACACAGCTTCTTCATGTTTCTCTTGTCTACATGCCTCCTCCAAGTCTTCTCCTAAGTCATCTTTCATCTGCCATGTCCTTTTTTGCATCTCCTTGATGCTCAGCAACACCCTTCTGCAGGTGAGCAGGGAGCATGGACCTCCCCTTTCTAGATTACACTGCAGCCTGACTGTCACTTGACTGGAACCAGATGAGAAACTGAGCCAAAACCGTCCACTTAAGCAGCCTCCTTGCTCAAAACTGAGTTAGCGTTCCTGACACAGACTGTGGGATAACATTTATTGTTTTAAGTTAGTCTATATTTTGTACATTGACAAGGTACAATAATTACCTTGATTTATCTAGAGTGAATGAGGCAGGAAAACAAGTCATTCCCAAATACCAACTATTCAAAACAAACCTGTTGTGTATATTTATCCTTTCCTCTGATAGGACCTAGAAATTAAATTAGTAGTCATCATCAGATTCATTTTTTTGAAGATTTATTTATTTGTGCATACATAACTGGGGCACAGGACAGAGGTGCAGGGTTGGTAAGAGGATTCACCAGAGACAGAGTGGAGAGCAGAACAGACTGATGGAGCACACTGCTGAGGGGAGCAGCGGGCGGGTCAGGAGAGGTCTGCTGCACCATGTGGGTCACCTCCAGGGTAGGCAGGGATCGAACTCATGCTGAAGAGGCTTAAGCTTCTTAGTACTGTGCTTTCACCTACTGCACCTCCAGGGAGGGTCCAGATTAATTTTTTATTCTTTCTCTATGTTTTCTTTCTTTCTTCTCCTCCCCCTCCCCACCCAAGAACATAGCTCAGTTCCTACCTGTCCAGTTCAAAGGAGGGGTCAGGGAAGTGTCTCAAGTTTTATATTCTCAACTTGTAGGTTTTTTCTTCCTTTAAATTTACTTCACCATTTAAAAGATCTAACACAGGCCTCCCTACTGGTGCAAGGGGTTAAAGTGCTGCCCTATGAAGCCATCTGCTCAAGTTGGATCTCCGGCCAGGGAGGTGGCCCACGTGGCACAGCAGACCTCTCCTTTCTCACCTGCTGCTCCCTCAGCAGTGCGTTTCAGTCAGTCTGTGCTGCTCTTTGTCTCTGGTGAATCCTTTCAGGTCCCCTCCCCACGCCTCTGGACTTCTGGTCTGTACCTTCATTCTTATATGCATAAATACATAAATCTTTTTTTAAAAGATCTAATACAATATTTGTATATAAACAGAGAGTAGTAAAATTTTCACACAAAATGAAAATGAGTAGTAGAAAAAGTAACCTTTGCTTCTCTTTCCTTTCCTTGTTTGGGTGAGGCCTGAAGTCTTTCTCTATTTGCATAGTATTGTGATTTAGTTTTATCTGCACAAATGAGAGTCCATCCTCCATTGTGCTGTAACTTTCTTGTTTCACCTGCAATAAACCATGAACCCCTAGTTATGCTGGACCCACTGATCTGTCTCATTCTTTTTAAGGTCTCATTTAAACAGTGCTCTTGTCAGACATTTAAATCCTCAATAACTTTTTTTTAAGATTTATTTATTTATGATACAAGAACTGGGGTACAGGCCAGAGATGTTGGGAGTGAGAGGATTCACCAGAGACAAAGTGGGGAGCAGAACAGGCAGATACACAGGAATATACTGCTGAGGGGCAGTGGGCAGGTCAGGAGAGTTCTGCCAGTTATGTGGGTCACCTCCCTGGCTGGGAATTAAACTAGTGCTGCAGTGGCTGCAGATTGCTTCATAGTGCTGTGCTTTAACCCGTTGTGCCACCAGGAAGGGCCCTTAACAACTTTTTACTCCTAAAAATATTGCATCAGACATCTTTTTGTACATATTATTAAGTACTATATGAATGTTCCTACAGAATGAATTTGGTTTTGGTGGGTTCATGGACAGATTGCTTTCATTAAACAGGTACTGTTGGGCCTCCCTGGTGGCATAAGAGATTAAGTCCCAGCACTATGAAGCTGTCCGTAGCCACTGTAGTGAAGAGCTGACCCACATGACACAGCAGACCTCTTCTGTCATGCCCTCTGCTCCCCTCAGCAGTGTATATCTCTGGATCTGCCTGTTTTGCTCCCCACTCTGTCTCTGGTGAATACTTTCACCTTCCCACACCTTTGGCCTGTGCCCCAGCTCTTGATCATAAATAAATAAATCCTTAAAAATATAAAAATAAACAGGTACTGTTAACTCTGACAAACCTGGAGAGAAAGCCACTCACACTTGAAGGAATATGGAGAACCCTCCAGGCTAAGGGACCTGAGGCAAAGCCTTGGGGCACAAAGAAATGATCTAGGCCAATTCCAGGAACTGAAGGAAGATGAGTTGAATGAGGAAGAAGAGAACTACTTTTAATGAGATAAGCGTGGTACAGTCTAAGAGGAACTGTGGGAGATTGCATTTCATTATTTGGAGTCATTGAAAAGTATTCCACAAGAATAGCTCTGTTGATGGAGGCCTCTGTTTACATGGGGCCTTCAGGCACTCACCCTGGGGTCCAAGCCAATCTTCAGGTGTAGGTGATCCCTTGACACTAAGACCCATAAAAAGACCCAAGAGTGAGCCAAGATCAAAATACACAGGACAAAGATCATTTGATTTAACACTTTTTTTTTTTTTTTTACTTTCTGGGTGTGTGAAAGCTACATACATTCAGTAGAAAGCATACTTCAATTTTAGAACTTTGATCTACACTGGGCAAAGGGTACACGATTCAGTGCTGTATCCATAACTTGTTTCAATCAAGGAACATTTATTGGGGATCACACGTAGGGGAGGGGCAGCAACTGCTTTGAGCCACATTCCAGAGTTGAGAGTGGGGTTTGCGGGTGTTGCTGGTTATATGGGCTTGGAGCAGGGTTGTGGACCAGCTGGCCGGGGTGTTGGTAAGTAGGGTAGTTGTTATTTTCTAGCTTGGGTTTCTGAACCTTCAGGTACCCACAGGTGCTCTAAGTGGCCTTACATTTTTCACCTCCCTCCCAACTCTGCCCTACCAGGGAAAGCACATCTCAGCTGATTAGGTTTTCATTAACAGAAAGGTCACACACAAGGTCTAGAATAATCCAATAACACAAATAAAAGCCAGGTTCCGGGACCCTGTAACAGCAGCACTAACTCTTCGAAGCTGCCTGGCATCTGGGAGCTCTAAGCGCATTGAAAGGACATTGAGATTTAGGATGCTTGGGAGGGAAATTGAGGAAGGGATGGTGAGTTCCACTGAAAAGAGAAAGGGAAGTGAAACTAAAGTTGAGACAATCCTGGAAAAAAAAAGAACTTATGCAATGAATAAATGTTTTAAGGAAGATCTTACGGGAGGGGAATTCCTAGGATTCTATGTGTTCCTGAAGCAAGGTTATCTAAAGGACGGACTTTCAAAATTTGTTGCTAATTTAACCCATGAAAGCATTTTGGAAAACTAATGCTCTTTTATGTATTTTTAAGACTGAGATTACAATTTTCTCATTTGCTTAATTGGAAAACTAAAACACATATAAAAAAGTAGGCACACATCCATATAAATGTAATTCTAAAATATAATTGTTTCATCTGTCTTTAAATTTATTCACTATAACTAAAATTTTATAGTGACACTTCTATTTATCAGCTATTATAAAATATGCCACTTTTGTAGAATTGAAAATTTCACATTCCACTTTTCTTCTTTGATGTAATTTTTGTTTGAAACTTTTCTATTGATCCTCATGCTCACACCTCTGCAATACATTTTTTTAAAGATTTATTTTATTTATTTATATGAGAACTGGGGTATAGCTTAGAGGTGTGGGGCATAAGAGGATTCACCAGAGATAGAATAGGGAGCAGAATAGGTGGATCCACTGAGATACACTGCTGAGGGAGCAGCAGGTGAGACAGGAGAGGTCTGCTGTACTATGTGGGTCGACTCCTTGGCCAGGGATCGAACTAGTGTTGCAGTGACTGCCCATAGCTTGATAGTGCTGACACTTAACCCCTTGCACCACCAGGAAGGCATTGCAATACAGCTTATAAATTGTTTTTTAATGTTCAATAAGTAAATGTTAATTTATACAAATTTTATATTTGGAAACATTTAATAAATGTTTAAATAAATGTAACAATAGTTTACATTCAAGTGCAGTCATTTCCAATTATTATTAAAGTCTAATTGATTTAAACATTTATATAACAGTTCAAAATTTGATAGCTATTAAATAATATAAGTAAACAACTATTGAAAACACAGTATTTTGGGCCCTCCCTGGTGGTGCAATGGGTTAAAGTGCAGCATTGTGAAGCTTGCAGCAGCCACTTCAGCGAATTCAATCCCTGGCCAGGGAGTGACCCATATGGCACAACAGACCTCTCCTGACCCGCCTGCTGCTCCCCTCAGCAGTGTACTTTATAGATCTGCCTGTTCTGCTCCCCACTCTGTCCCTGGTGAATCCTCTCACAGACCCTGTACCTATGGCCTGTACCCCAGTTCTGTGTGCATAAATAAGTAAATCTTTAGGGAAAAAAAAAAGAAAATACAGTATTTTTTTCTCTGCCAATTCGTTCATGATTTATGGATGTTTCCACGTGTCAATTTGGCTAGACTATGATGTCCAGTGGTCAAAAACAAGTCTGCGTATTGTGAAGGTATTTTTAGATGCGATTAACATTGAAATTAGTAGACTCTGAGTAAAGCAGATTGCTCTCCATATGTGGCTTTGCATCCTTCAATCCGAAGAATTAAGAGGAGTGACAGGCTTTGTGGAGAAGATGGAATTCTTTAGAGTAAAACAAGGAAACCCTGCCCAAGTGTCCTGCCTGTGGCCCTCCAGAATTTGGACACAAGACTGCAACATCAACTCTGAGTTTTCAGTCTGTCCTATAGATCTTGGACTTGTCAGTCAGCACAATGGCTGTAAATAATTTTTTCTCTTTTCAAGGCTCCTAGTTAATGAACCTAGGTTAAAACTGTTTTCATGAAATTAAAATTTTCTCCTGACATCTGGGAGTGTAGTCCTTAAGGTGCATGCCAAATTTTCTTTTACAGATCATTGTAGAAGCGCTGAAATGATTGAAATATACAGAGAAATGGACTTTTAAGAATTATCACAGCTTAGTGGTAAAAAAGAAGATGAAACATTTTCAAAGAAACTGATATTGTTAGACATTTAGGGCAGAGAGGTTGATGCCCAAAGAAAATTAAACATCTGCTCTCTCCAGGACCCTAGGAAATATTTGCCAGAACCACTAAAGCCAGGGGCGAGCCACAGAAACCCCAAGAGGAGAAGGCAGGCCTAACCTGCTAGCTGGGCTGATAAAGCCACACCCCAGAGTGCCGCACAAAGGTAAGTGACTTAGAAACTCCTGTCCAGACTGACAAACCAACACCCTGGGAGAACCTGTGCAGTAAACCCCATAAAGGGGTGGCATGAGCAGCCCCCCTGCATTCCATTAAGGCCAGGAGTCCCCCACCTTTCCTCAGTTTTTCTTCCATGAATTCTGCCTGTCCAGACTTCTTCCTGTGTACTGTTTCTAAATAAACCTTGCTTTGCTTTGCGTAGACATGGCTTTGAATTCTTTGATGGACAGTCAAGTAGTGAGAAACCCCAAAACCCCATACATAATGCTTGAGTTTTGTTTCACAGTAATGGGGGAGAGGAAGTGGGTCAACTGGACATAAAAGAATGTCCATGACTTCAAATTTTTAGTTAAATGATGTGTCTCACTTTTAGGTATATTGCAATTTCTCCAAATAAAAAATTAGGAAAAAGAAAAAAAAGGGATTATGTTTGTAATTGCACTTTTTAATTATAACTTCTTTGGGTCTGTAGTTCTCTCTGTTTGCCTTTTCTAATATTATTTTGATAAGTAAGAAGGAAACAAGATGGAGTCATTTGAGCCTGGGTAATCAAAACAAGAGGTGTGAGGTTAGTGTAAAGCAAGCCCCAGGCAGGACCAGGCATGTCCAGACATGCCCAGGCACATCCATCTCTGGGAAGAAAGTGAAACAGAGGTCTACCTCCCATTTTCTGAATTAGACCAGAGTAGACCACACAGAGATTGAAAAGTTCAAGGATTGGCTTGGCTAACATTTCACTGATTTGCATAACTGACTAGTGAGAACCATCCCTCTTTGTGGAGTTAACCTACCCAGAGGCAAAAAGCACAATTCAAAATTCCTGAGTCTGGTGACTCCTGGGCTAAATAATAAAGCTAGAAACAAAGCCCCCCCCCCCCCTTAGTTTTTGGTTCTAGCTCTTAGCTCTACCTAATTTCATTTTCTTGGTTATCCGTCTGTTTGTCCTTTCTCTCTTTATACTTCATCAGGTTCACCAAGTATTTATAAAATTTTAATATTGTTATTTTATCATAAGAAAGTTGTTTTAAACTCCTTTATCGTTTTTATATTTGCAACTCTTAGAGATAAGTAATGAGGAGTAGAAGAACATTTTCACATAGTAATGCTGCTGACTCTGGTAAATCTATGACTGTCTTTTTAGTGGCTTCCTTTCTGTTGGTACCTGCGATTCACATAACCGGTATATTCATTGCCATGAGTTATTTTCCTTTCCCAGCTCCCATGAGTGTTGGTTGAGGTGTGATTGAACCTGAAAGGCAGGAGGGAATTCACTCTTGTCTGGCAGCCCCTACTCTGGACTCCCACAATGACTGGGATGGAAGGTAACGTGGGCCTTGGGTCAATAGACGCTCACTTCCGCTTCCTAGAGATCTACTTCCCCATGCCTTAACAGTGCCCAGCACATAATAGGTGTTCAACAAATACTCATGGAAGGGTAGATTAGGCTAATCATCTGTGGTGTGCTTGAATTGGAGCAGATGCATTTCCTCAGGTTTCACATGGCCTCCTTCAGAAGCCAGCCCTGAGCTGAAGATTGGTGTGCAAGCAATGGTCAAGGGCAGACTTCCAAGAAAGGCAGTTAAGGCTGGGGGAGATGCTTGGGAAAAGGAGGAAGTCAAGTCAAGACGTGATTTTTGGTAGACCCCAGCATTTACTCAAAACCATAGTGAGATTTGAGTTGAAATCATACCTCAGAGTTTGTGCTCCCTTGAGTGAAGGGAGCTGGACTTTTATATTCCAGCACCAGCCCCTTGCTGGGCCCACCATCCAGGGAGATGTCAATGCCCGGTGCTTCTGGCTCTCACAAAGTGGCAAAGGGCTCCAGCAGCTCCTGAGGTGCCCTCTGAAGGGTCTGCTGGCTGGCTGTGGCTGGCACAGCTGCTTCCTGCCGGTCCCACGTTAGGGGCAAGGCATATTGGCCTTTGGGATTAGCCAGTTGCCGTCAACCCTCTGCTTGCTCAATCCTCCTTTTAAGCCTTCACTTCTGCCAACACGTCATAAATAATATGGTTCTTTAAGGAGTGATCTGAGGAGAGACCATGAACCTGCGCTGCTCAGCGTGAGGTTCTAGGTCTATGTACTGCCTGGGCTGTTGGGTCACAAAGGAGTGTTTCAGCAGGTGTCACAAAGGAGTATTTTATGAAGGGGGTCTCCGGAGGGCATGTGACTGACAAAGAGACCCTGGCTTCCCTACACATCACAGAAGCCAGCTCCCCCTGCCTTACATCCTGCCTTCCACATGAGGTAGAAGAGGATAAAGAGGGCCATGAGCAAGCCCACAGCCATACAGTCTAGAAGCTTCCAGTTTTCTTGCCTGAACCCTGCCATTTTGGAGAAGTTCTTCACACTCTCCAAGAGCAGGCATGTCAATTACCTTCTAGATACTGGTTCCCATCCCTCAGCTATCCCTGGCTCTTTGGATCTATCCTCTCCTCCACAGTCTGGACCCCAGGCCACTCCCCCATCTTTAGGGCTTCTGCCCTAACTCTCACTAACACAGCCACAACCACCTCCAGCAAGGCAGTCATGAAGCAAAAGTTTATATAGATTTTGTTATTTTAGAGTCCTTTGGCTTCCTTCACGCTCTCGTTGTACTATATTGTGTTTCTATTTCAATGAATTCTGCTTTGATCTTCTCTATTTCCTTTTCTACTTCAGTTGTATTAAATTTGTTCTTTTCTAGAGCCCTCCCTGGAGGCACAAAAGGTTAAGCGCAGCACTATGAAACGTTAGCATGAGTTCTATCCCCCTCAGGGAGGTGACCACATGGCACTGCAGACCTCTCCTGGCCGCCCGCTGCTCCCCTCAGCAGTGTACTTCATCAGTTGGCCTGTTCTGCTCCCCACTCTGTCTCTGGTGAATCCTCTCACTGCCC
>NW_004567132.1:25557386-25576279 GCF_000260355.1 Condylura cristata | reverse complement strand
CCCCACTCTGTCTCTGGTGAATCCTCTCACTGCCCCTGCACCTCTGGCCTGTACCTCAGTTCTGTAAGCATGAATAAATAAATCTTTAAAAAAATGAACAGATGGTTTCCAAAGTCATAGTTATAAAAAATTAATTTGTTCTTTTCTAACTATTAAGATGGGTGTGTATGTTTTCAGCTTTTCTTGTTTTAATTTTTGGTAAGTTTTTAGGGACATAAATTTTCCTGTAAGCCTCACTTTTTTTGAGTCCTACAAGATTCAGTATGTTATATTTTCATTTTTGTTATTTTCTAATGCAGTTTACATTTCTTTGTGGTTTTGTTTTGACCCGTGGGCCTCTTCATTTGTTTCCCAGATTGAGATGGCTCTCAGCAATTATTTCTTTAAAATAAATTTTCTATGATTTCTCTTTCTTTTCTCCTGAGATTCCCCATAACAGTATGGGCTCTCTTTAGGTTATCTTGAAGGGCTCCTACTCTATTTTAGTTTTTTAATTCTTTTTCTTGTTGTTGTATTCATATGTTCTCTGACATTGTGTTTTTGAACCTGACTAATTCCCTTTTGCATGTGTTTGTCTGTTGAGACCCCCAATTGTATTTTTTAAAAGCTTTACTTATTTATGCATACAGAACTGGGGTACAGGCCAGAGGTGCAGGGTCGGTGAGAGAATTCACCAGAGACAGAGTGGGGAGCAGAACAGGCAGATCATAGAAGTACACTGCTGAGGGGAGCAGTGGGCAGGTCAGGAGAGGTCTGCTGCACCACCTGGCTGCCTCCAGGGTGGGGATCGAACTCCCACAGAAGCAAATATACATAAAAGTAGAAAGGATAGTATAATGTCTGAAGTTTCATCCATCAACCAGCTTTAACAACTGTCAACTCATGGATCATCTAGTTTCACCAATCACCTCCATTCCTATCCTCCTACCATATCATTATGAGTAAATACCAACATCATATTGTAATCATACACACTTAACTATGTGTCTTTAATAGATCAATACTTAAAAAGTAAAAATTACAATATCATTATCCCACCTAAAAAAAAAGAACAAGAATTCCTATATATCACCCAATATTCAGGCAGTGTTCAATTTCCAGTTTTCTTGAGGAAGTCATATTTTTTTTTATTATATACTAATTTAAACCATGATCCAAAGAAGGTGTGTATGTATATTGCAATCAATTGCAATACATATTGATATAGCAATTGACATGTATATCAAGTCTCTTATAAGATTCCCCATCATCTTATTTTTCTCCCCTGAAATCAGTGAATCATTCATTTACTGAAAAAACTGGATTATTTGTTCTGCATATTTTCCCACAGTCTAATGATTGGTAAATGCATCTTTCCGATACATTCAAAATGATTTCAGAAGCATGACTGGTTTCAGATTTTATAGTTTATCATCAGCTGGTGATTACCTTACATTATTCTCTGCCCAGAGATTTCCTTTTCCTTGCAGTTGCTTTTTCTTTTGACTTTTGGCAAATTTATCCTTGCAGTGTAAAGGGGAGAGCTGTTCTGTATTAGATGATTAGAGTATGGTTAAGTTACTTTATTTCTAACTACCTTTTAGAATTTTCAGCAGACAGAGTAGGGTATTTGATGATTTCCTATAGGAAATGTTAACCTGAGATGAGACAGATAAGAGGAGGCCAGGTGAGGATCAAGGCAATGGTTTAGAAATGGGAACGAGCATTCCAAACAGAGGAAGCATCTGAATGAAGATTTCTGTGGCAGAAAAGGAGGCACAAAAAGCTGGAGCAAGGCAGAGAGCACAGGCTGAGCAGAAGGAAAGACTCTCTGACCTAATCATAGAGGTTGGGTTGGATCAATGAAATTCCCACCTTAATTTAAATTTTTAGTAAACTTTCCCCATCTAACCTCTTATATCTTTATAAAACTTATAGGATAGACAAAGAACTTTCCCCTTCTATTCAACAGCTCAGAGTTATCCTCACTAACAAATATGGAAATTGTGTCTGGAAAACCCAAACTGTCCACAAGCTCTGGGCAAGCTTGAACTCAAGCTGGAAAGAGCAGATTAGTTTATAAATTTTGTTAAAGCTACGGGCCTCGTCTGGGTGGCAACTACCACACCCTGGGTGCCTTTGTTTGGATGGCCCATCTTAGTTATCTTGTGCTATTTGGGAGGCATTTTCCTCTTTAGGTAACTCTAGCCCCAAAGTAACTGAGGGAGCTTGGGTGGCTTCCCCTTGGGGGGCAGCTGCCTGGGAAGTCAGCCAAGTTGCCTTTTGGTCTTCTGAGGGGAAGCCAGGGTACAGGTTGGGGCGAGGGGCTGAGAGAAGGGAGGGCTTGGCCCTCTTCATGTGTCTGCCAATAGCCTTGCACACCGCTGCCATCAGACATCTTTTTAGAATTAAAAATAGGAGTTGAATGGCTCCCTTGCAAATCATATACATGCTGGTTAGTAGACTTTCCAACCGCTCATTCAAACAGTGCCTGATAATGCTTCTTTTGTAGAGGGTGTGTTCATTTCTTAAGGATTCCTTAACAAAGTACCACAAACTGGCTGCCAAAACCAAAATGGCTTCCCACATAGTTCTGGGAGTCAGAAGTCCAAGTCAAGGAGCCAGCAGGGTGTCCTAAGGGCTTGAGAGAGAACCTGCCTCTATTTCCCTCCTACTTTCTGCATTATCAGCAGTCTTTGGCACCTCTCAGCTAGTAGTTGTTCCACCCTGGTCTCTACCTCAGTCTTCCGTGGTCATCTTCTAAGGACACCAGAACAGATCGAAGGCCCACCCTTATCCATTATGACTTCCTTTTATGACTTAGCCAGTTGCATCTGGAATGAATTTATTACCAGTGATTTCTATTCCAAACAAAGTCACAGTCCGAAGTAATGGGGTTAGGACTTAAACCTGTCCTTTTGAGGGACACACTCAATCCATTAAACAGGGCAAAAAGATAACACATATAAAAGCTTATATCTGTGCAGGAAAGTTGACTGCTCAGCAGTCTGGCTGAATGTCATCTGCTGATTTTAACCTTAGTAGTATCCCAAAACTCCTTGTCTGAGTGATATAGCAGCCCTAGTATTCAACAAAGCAAAAGAAAACTCCCCAGTTTTCTTTACTGACAGACTCAAGTACAGTCTGGGTTTGCGGACATCAGAGCCCGTGGGTCTCGTCCTTGATGAAGACTCACGTGGAAACACTCGGAAATGACTCAGAGAATTCTGGCAAGGAGATGAAAGTTACAAGAAAGGGAGGAGAGAGCATGAAACCTTTTTGGAATTTATTTAAGAGTATGATGTGAAATAGGGATCTTATCTGATATTTATTCCAAGTGGTTATCTATTTATTCTTCTGCTCTTTATTATAATACTTATGCAGAGGATGTTGATTTGCTGTGCTCATTACACATCGTTCCTGGGCATTTGTGTCTTTCCATCCAGAATTAAAACATGCACCTTTGTTTCTTCACATGTCCTCCACTTACTCACCTGCCTCCTGCACGTTAATTATTATATTTATTTCTTGGTCTCTTGTGTGTTGTTGCTATTGGTGTTACCAAAAGGAGAGGTTTCCCATTCTATTTACTTACATATTTATAATAAACATTAATACATTGTATTTCCCACTCTACTTACTTGCTTTCTACATAACTATTTTTACTTACTTCTAGAATAAAAACCAATGGCTGATTTTTCTCACATATATCTTTTAACCAGTCAGTTTCCTAAAGTCTAATTACCTCTAATTTTTCTTCAAATGATTCATTTATGTTCTCAGCATCTTCTGAAAAGAGTGATACTCTTCTCCAAGTGCAGTCTGTACTTTGCTGCCTCACGGTTTCTGATAAGGCGGTCAGTGTCTGTATTTCAATCATTCCAGTGTCCAAACGCTTGCTCTTCATCAAGAGTCAATTCCTTTGTGAAGCTGCTTTCAACTTCCCTGGAAGAGTTGATTTCCCTCTCTCTAACCTTCCATAAAACTTTGTGCATGCCTTTATTATAACCTGCATTATAATTATCTCCTTATAGAATTGTTTTCCCTCAGGATATGTTCATAAGCACATATTTCTTCTCTAGGCTAAAAGTCAAGTTGGGGAAGTTTTATCTGGTAATAGAGGGATGACCTCTTTTACTCAGTGTGTCTTCCCTCTCTTGCAATTTGATACTCAGTATAGAATAAGTCAGTGGGTGAAGGAGTGAACTGTAACTTAGACTTAAGTTTTCTGCCCACTGCTGCTTCCTCAGATGCTGGACTTCAATTCAGGGGCTTGTCGCCAGGGTTATCTGCTGGCCGGGATAGGATCACCTTGGGAAAGAAGTGGGGCCTTTATTCGGGTCCTGTACCCATGCTCAGCAAGGGTTTCCTTGTTGGGTTCTTGAAAAAGATCTCGCCACCTAGAGGCTGAACGGCGGGACTCCTCTTCCTACAGAAGGATCAATGACTAGAATTGATTCCAATTCTTTCAGACTATTTGAGGTCCTTTCGGGTGGTGCGAAGGTTTGCTGTCCTGATAGTTGCGGGACCGAAATTGCTGGGGCAGAAGCTGAGTCTAATCCTGGGGAAGAGCCTCCCTCCTCTGCTCAGGGCGGCCAATTAATTCCCAGCTCTGCCAGATACAGGCAAAAAAGGCTCATCCTGCAGCGACTCAGCCAGCTCGATGCTCCGGATCCTTTCTCTCATCACAAAGCCTCAGCGAAACCCGGGGTTGCAGGCGGACGCAGCAAGGCGGCTTTATTTTGCATAATGCCTTCGGACAAACAGCCCCTAAAAGGCGGAGGGGTGGCGGCTGTCAGGCCTGGAATGCGCACACCTGTAACAGGGCAGGCTCCTTTGAATTCCTGCAGCTCCGTGGCCTCCCGGGGGCTTGGCCCAGGGCGGAGGGTGGGAGTTTGGCAGTCTGTGCCCTCGGGAGGAGCACTCCACCCAGACCTCCTCGTTGAGGGGCCACCAGGGAAGAGATACTAGCCACCCTGCTTGTGAAGATCCTCCAGCAGCCTTCCTCTCTTCTGCCCCATTCCCTTCCCACCTGCACTTCCCCACCTCTCTGGGAACAAACTTTCTCCTCAAAAAGATACCTTTCCAAGACAGCCTTCCTCAGGGGCTTTCTCTGATCAGGACTGGACCAGGGAGATCGTGTGGCCAAACCCTTTTATTCCATCAGCCTGACTCTTGTTCATAGTTCTTGCTTCCAAGTTCTTCACTTCACAGATGAAGATACTCAGATCCAGGGAAGTTAAACGGTTTTCCCAGTTTTCCAGATGATGGGTGGTGGAGCAGCACCAGTATTTATTTGCTTTTCATAACCTGTTTGGTCAGAATTATTTCCTAACACATCCCACATGATCTTGTGAGATGAGTATTTCCATAAAGCAAAGATTTGGAAACGTGATATAAATGCATCTCATGCAATGTGAAGGAAATAGTATTCTATTCTCTGACTGAACCTGACAGTCTTCAAACCTCAAGAGAGTTGCCGCACCCTTTTCTAAAAGGAGAAACTGAAAATTTCCTGTCTTGTGCCTGGATTAGCTGCCTTGTGGTGGGGGTGGGGGTGTTGAGGGCGAGGAGAGCCCAGTGAGGACTAGGCTTATCACTTTCAGCCAGAGGGTAGCCAAGGTAGGAGTGAGTGATATATTATGTAAAATTGTAAAGACCACAATTCTACCACTGTCTTTCTTTAGCTATACATAGAAGATCCTTTTGAAAAGTCCATCCTTTTCTCTATGGAGTGAGAAGGAATTTTTCTCTCGAAGATCAGGGTAAGCAGAAGAGCTGGCCCCCAGGGAGCAGCAGACCTGTCTTGTATGGTTCAAGGGCAACCCAAGGAGGGAGAGAGAGGTCTCTTGGGCCATTTTCCCTGGGCCATCTATGCTTAGGTGGAGAAAGTGTATCTCACCTCTGGGCAGATAGAACAGAAAGTGCCAAGGCTATGTTCTTGACCAAGGACAGTTCAGAAGTGAGGAGCAGCCACATAGATAGAGGGAAGGAAGAGGAGAAGACAGGATGTCATGGGCCCTCAGCAGAACTTTTATTTGAGGCACATACCTTTGAGCCAGAGAACAATGAGCAAGATGTGGTGAGCAGGCTGGTGATAATGGGGTTGAGCACAAGGGGTACCGGGAGGGGCTCCCTGAAGCTAGATAGGAGAGGGAGAGGCTTGTCCGTAGGTGAGCATAGGTCTCCCACTGGGGACATCGGGAGGTCTGGGCTGCAGTTCCAGCTTCCAACTAGCACAGCCAGGTACGTGTTTCCAGCGGGGCTGTCCTCATTCACTGTGAGATGAGGAATCATGAGCGAGTTCAAATAAAAAATAATCCTAGACTTCTCGTGTCTGAAAGGCTTCTGAATGCACAGTAATGTGACAAACCATGGAAGTTCTAGGGATGCACTCAAAAGTGAGCAGAAAATATAATTTTCTTTATATATTCTGGGCTTAATTGGGCACTTGGTTAGGGGGCAGCAATGAAACTCCACTGTTCTCATGAGGACAGAATGCTAACAGAGGTCAAGGGCTTAGAGTGAGGAAATTGTGTCCAAAACGAGTCATATATTTGATTAGTAGTCCTGTTTTCCAAAACTGACTATGGTGGTGGGGATTTTGGTTGTTTTTACTGAGGTAACATTGGTTTGCAACACTGTATATGATTCAGGGGAACAGGTTCATATTCAAGCCCATCACCACACCAAACCCACCCACACCCACCAGCAGAGCCCCCATACCTTTTTGCCATAGATCATTTCCCTCCTCCCAATTTTGTTCCTATACAGACACTGCAGTAGCCTCAACTCTATAGTCTTCAGGGTTTGTTTTGGCTTGCCTTGGTTTCTTTATATTCCACACCTGAGTGAAATCATCCAGTATTTGTCTTTCTCCCTCTGGTATATTCCATTTAGCCTGATCTCCTCAAGTCTGTGCATGTTATTGTAAAGAGCAAGAGCTCATCTTTTTTTTTTTCTCCCCTAATTTTTATAGCTAAATAGTATTCCACTGGGTTTAGGCACTGTATCTTCTTGATCCACTTATGTTAGCACTTAGGGTGTTTCCATAACTTGGCTTTTGTAAGCAGGCTGCAATGAATTTAGGAATGCATATATCCATCACCACCGTGCTTTAAGTCTTGCATACCTTCTAGAATCTCTTGCCTCTCACCCAAAAAGAGAGGATAACTTTTTCTCCTCCTCTTGAACAAGGGCAGTACTTTGTGACTGCCTCAACTGACAGAGTGACGATCGCTGACATTCAAGGTTTGATAAAAGTTGATACAGTTCTACCTGGCTTTCTCTCTTAGGACTTGGGAACCCTGATTTTAAGGCCCAGCTATCTTGGACCATCAGAAAAGATTCTATCTGTCAATCATTCTATCTATCCTATTCACCTAGCTCTCTAATCTAATCTTTATCTATCCCTATCTACCTATCCATCCATCCACTCATCCAGATGTTGATGGAATCCCAACTGTTTCAGCTCCCAAATATTTGGATCTTCCCTGTTTAGGTACCAGACATAAGAATAAGTGACCTCAGATGATTCCAACCAGCAGCCCCAAGTCACTCCAGCTGATGCTGAATGGAATAGAGATGAGCTCTCCCTGCCAAGCTCTGCCCACACTACATACGGCAGACTTATAAACAAAATTTTATTTTGAACCACTGAGTTCAAAATAAAAGTGTATCAGATCATACACTTCTTTGTTTGCCTCACTAATGTTGTCAATAGCCATAAGAGGCATGTATCGCTATCCCTAAATAATTATAAGAATTATTCACAGATATTATGAATTCTGTATTCTAAAAATTCTTACATTGCAGTCCTACCCTCCCAACTCAACTGTATTTGGAAACAGGATTATTAAGGAGAATATTAGGTTAAATGAAATTAAATGAAATTCCAACCGGATATGACTGATGTCCTTTTAAGAAGAGGCAGAGACATCAGAGAGCTCGCCAATGTCCTCACCCCCCCCATCCCACCCTCCTACCACTGTGTACTTCCAAAGAGGCCATGTAAGGACACAGCAAGGCAGTGACCATCTATAAATCAGAAGAGAAGTCTCACCAGAAGCCAAACATGATGGCACCTTGATCCTGGACTTCTAGTCTCCAGGCCTGTGGAAAATAAATGTTTATTGCTTAACCCACTGAGTCTATAGTATTTTGTTAGGCAGCCATAACAGACCCATACACAAGATATATCAAACAATCATGATCCTTCCAAAAATTCTCTGACTCCATATCTGTAGTTCACCCCTTGCTCAGCCTAACTGTCAAAGCAAGGCCCCATTCATAACCTGTCATGCTTAGGTGGAGAAAGTGTATCTCACCTCTGGGAAGATAGAACAGAAAGTGCCAAGGCTGTGTTCTTGACCAAGGATGGTCCAGAAATGAGGAGCAGCTACAAAGATAGAGGGAAGGAAGAGGAGAAGACAGGATGTCATGGGCCCTCAGCAGACCTTTTATTTGAGGCACATACCTTTGAGCCAGAGAACACTGAGCAAGATGTCATATTTCTAGGAATTGGCAGAAGTGGAGGCAGGGTAACTTTTAGTTTAGCGTTTGCCTGCTCTCTACTAGAAGCACTCTAGAGCCAGATCCGTTCAGAAGCCAGAAACAGCTCCAACACACAGTTCCACAAGCCAAGGAAGTACTCAGCTTTGACAGAGGCTAGGACAGGCCTTCAGGAGACCCTGAGTGATTTTTCAGGACTAGATCAGGAAGTGGGAACATAACAGGACTTTTCCATTTATTTCCCCCCTCTCTTTCACAAGTATTTATCAACCAATGTGCTATCCCACGTATTGGGAATAGAGTGTCAAACAAGCCAGATAAGGTCTCTGATCTCCCACAACTCACATTCTACAGTGGTGTGTTGATTACTGACAGGAATCCATTCTAAGAAATACACCACTGGGTGATTTCATCTTGCAAATGTCATCTAGTGTCCTTATACGAGCCTAGATGGTGCAGCCTACTACATATGTAAGTTACATAAAGAGACTACGGTTGTATATGAGGACTGTCATTGACCAAAATGTCATGATGCTATGCATGACTGGATAACAAACAGGAGGTAAAAGGGTAAACATAAAAACAAACAAAATAGTTTCTGATGGGAATAGCACTATGTAGAAAATGAACGACTGATCCAATAGCGAATGTCTTAGGAGAAGGGGATCAAGAAGAGGCATCTGAGATTGTAAAGAATGTTCTCATTGGGAGTAGGACCTAAGCTTGGAAAAGAGGTATTTGGGTTGAGTGAGATGAAACTGAACATGTTAACTTTTGAGGCGTTCTATATGTTTGTTGGCAGTTGAAGCAATGTTGATCAGAATAGTTTTTCCTTCCTTGAACATCCTATAACAATCTCAAGGCCCAACCCAACTATTCTTTTCTTTCCCCACTCATATTTAGAATCAGCTCTCTATGTTCCAGAGGAAGCAAGTACAAAGTTTGACTCATGCATTACAATATTTTGCTAAATTAAATCAACAGAAACATGGGAAATATATGTGGGAATGAATTCCAAACTTAGACCAGCCCTAAATCTGAGATTTTTATATTTAATATGTTAGTTTGTGTAGTTGGAAGTGCCTCTAATGGTTCGCCTAGTTAAGTACTGAATTTTGAATTCAACAATAGCTTTTTCGGGAGCTTGAAAAGCCAGAATTTTGTGGCACAATACAAGGAAGGAGTGTAGAGAGAATGAGAATTGTTAGGGTGGTTTTATTGTGGGTGGTCTGCATATACCCCTCCACCACTACATCCTTCTAGAGTCCCAGGAGACAGTAACTTTACTGTGAAATTTAGAAATAGAGTCATAAGGGCCCTCCCTGGTGGTGCAGCAGGTTCAAGTGCAGTACTATGAAGCTATCTGCAGCCAGTGCAAACAAGTTTGATCCCCAGCCAGGGAGGTGAACCACATGGCGTGGCAGACCTCTTCTGACTCGCCCGCTGCTTCCCTCAGCAGTGTATTTCATTGCATCTTTCTGTTCTGCTCCCCATTGTCTCTCTGGGGGAACCTCTCACCCTCCGTACCTCTGGCCTGTTCCCCAATTCTGTGTGCATAAATAAATATTTTTTTTTTTTTTGTAAAAGGAAAGTCATAAGAAGAACCCTAGTATTTAAACCTTGTGGTAGGTATGACACTTGAATTTGCCACCACTTAGAGGAATGTGGGAGTACAGATTCTAGGTGACAACATTTAAGTGCCAGAGATAAGACAGACACATTTATAGGAGTGGGGTGATAATCAGAGTATTGTAGTGTTCTCTAGTTATGGCCAATTGAGCATAGTATTAGTTTGGTTCTCCAGAGAAACAGATGATGATAGATAGATAGATGTTAGAATAAGACTTTACTTATGTGATTATGGAGGCTAAGTAGTCCTGAGATATATAGTCAGCAAACTGTCTATATATAGTGCAGCTTCTGTCTTCTGGAAGCTTGCCTGACTAGGACAGAAGTCAATATCAAAAGTAGTGTCAGGCCCCAAATCTGACTATCAGTAGAGTCAATTACCATGTAATAAAGTCCAAGTCTGAGTCTGAAGGCAGAAGATGAATGTCCCAGCTCAAAGACAGTTGAGCTGAGATTGTGAGTTCCCACTTACTCAATATTTTTGTTATTTTCAGGGCTCCAATGGATTGAGTTGGGCTCATCCGCATTGGATGGAACAGTCTGCTACAGCCAGTCTATCAATTATAATGTTAATCTTATCAGAAATATCCTCACAGATTCAGAATAATGTCTAGCCTAATATTTGAGCAACCTGTGGAGCAGAGTTGACACATAAATGATAAATCACAGTGTTTCTAGGAATGAAATAGATGAATATGCTACTAAAATAATCTATGTAACATGAAAAACTCTAGATCACATCCAGAAGAGGTTGGCATGATAACAACAGTAGTTGAATGCATTTTGCACTTTGCAGAACCAGCCTTTTAGGGCCCCACTTCATCTTCCACTACCTGGTGCCCGCTCCTAAAGGTCTCGTAGGGACCTTTCTCTGGGATCAGAGACACCAGTAATGGCCAAGCAGAACCTTCTTCCTAGGTCTTTGAGTATCTACTCTAAACTTTTAAATGTAAACATTTCCAACATCATCTCTGTGTTCCTCATCTGTAGAGATGACAAATACTTCTTACAATTCTTGATTTCATGATTCCTTGAGAGTTACAATTGTCTTTTAGTTTCTAAATTAAAAATGCATAGCTACATATCATTTTCCCCCTAAATTTCATTCCCTCTAAACAATAGTGCAGCTTCTGTCTTCTGGAAGCTTGCCTGACTAGGACAGAAGTCAATATCAAAAGTAGTGTCAGGAAACAGACTCTCAGCTATGGTAATTTAACATTGTTTGGTTATATTCTTGGTTTTTTTGCCAATGAGAAAGGGCACACTAGTATCAAAGTATGCAGTGGTATCATAATTAAATTATCCCTTGTGCTGGATTGTTTGAAGGACCTATAGAAATCTTCTCCCATAGAAACTTGCTGCTATTTATTAGTGATGATAACCCTGAGGAAAAGGAATTTCCCAGAGTTTTCAAAATTACTAGGTTTTGGTTTTGTATGTATGTTAATTCCTAGAGATTCAAAATGCTATTATACTACCAATGAAGTGTAGGCAAATGGTAACCTAAGCCAATTTCAAATCACAGTGGGTCCAACAGGTCCATAGGCCAATTGTGGAGCCATGTCTTCATTTTATGAATATAAATTGGATAGGCAACTTAGTAAAGGGAAGACTAGCAATATTGACTGTCTGATCCATGGAGTGAGAAGCATTATGTTAGGAAGGACCCATTGGAAGCCAGTGGATACTAAGCATTAAAACAATACCACAATGCTGAGGGGGTTGAGGAGATTAATGCCATGAAGACTTAAAAGATGCCAGGGTGGTAACATCTCATATTGCTCTCCTTTTCACCAAGGCAGAGGGAGAAAGACTGTGGATATCATACATTTATCAGGCAGTGATTCTAACTGCAGTTGTTCCCTCAGATATAGTAACAAAAAATACCCATATTTCCCATACTTGCTATTCTATAGCTCCTGACTACAAGTACTTTCTTCCCCATACCAATTTGCAAGGACTTTCAGATGCAGTTGGCCTATATTTGGCAAGGCAAGAGGATACCTTTACAATCTTGCCTCATGGCTCCTCTGCTTTCTTGCTCTCTGTCTTAATACAGAGGGATGTAGCGATAATATAGACATATAAAGTTATTGATTATCTCACTATTTCTCACACCATCACATTGATCTACTATATTGATAACGTGTTGACCTAATCCAATGAACTAACAGTAGCAAATAATATAGCTGCCTTCATAATAATTATGAGTCCTTTAGATGGCTTCCTATCACTTATGCAAATTAAAGGGAGGAAGTAAACTGTGAAATTCAGGTTTGTTACCCCAGGGAGTTTTCTTGGTATCTAATAGCTTAGAACAAGTCAAGTTATTTCCAAAGTGAAAGGCCATGACCATCCCTGTCACCTATTACAATAAAGGGGGTGTAATGCTTTGTAGCATTTTTTTTTTTTTTAGTTCTAGACTAGTCTCACTAGAATTCCAGCCATATATTTTACTATGTAACATCTACCACACTTAAAAGTGGTAGCCCTATTTACCAAGTAACCCAGAAGGCTAATTTTGAACATTGATCAATGCAATAGAATGTTCTACAGCAAGTCTAGTTTGCTAAGTTACCTGCTCTTCCTTTTGTTAATAATATCCTGCTATATTTTTTGTCCTTTCTGTAACCTAATCAGACTGTATTAAGTTAGCAATTCTTTATATTACATTCTATCTACTTAAATAATGGCTGTGATTTTTGTATGCTGAATGGACTTTCATTGATTGTTATTTTGCATTGTTTGTTATTTTGGAGTAAACCAGGGCTGGATCCCAATTTTGCATCTCTTTCTCAATCTGTAGTCTCACTCTAGATAATGTAAGACTGGGGCATAAGTGTTATTTACTTTAAATATTAATTTATTTATGCATACAGAACTGGGGTACAAACCAGAGGTGCAGGGGTGGTGAGAAAATCACCGGAGACAGAGTGGGATGCAGAACAGGCTGATCGACCAAGTACACTGCTGAGGGAAGCAGTGGACGATACTGGAGAGATCTGCTAAGCCAGGGCAGGGATCAAACTCACACTGAAGTGGCTGCCGCCGGCTTGCAGTGCTGTATCTTTACCCATTGCACCACCAGGCAGGTCCTATTTTATTTTTAAAAAAATATTTGTTTTTATTTATTTATGCATACAAGAGCTGGAGTGTAGGCTAGAGGTGTGGGGATGAGAGGATTCACCAGAGACAGAGTGAGGGACAGAACAGCTGGTCTACTGAAATACACTGCTGAGGGGAGCAGAGGGCAAGACAGGAGAGGTCTGCTGTCCCATGTGGGTCAGGTCCCTGGCCTGGGATTGAACTTGTTCTGCACTGGCTGTGGAGAGCTTCATAGTGCTGTGCTTTAACCCGATGAGACTCTAGGGAGGGCTCTATCAGCAAATCTTAAGGAAGTTCCCTTCAGTAAGCTACCTCAGTCTCTAAAATAGTTCACATCTCACTATGTCCTTCCCTGGTTCAATTGATCATAATTTGTAACCTGGCTAGCTGCGACCACCTCCTAAAGGTATCTTATTTCTTCTCCCACTCCTACCCATCTCCTATACTTCACCCTTTTTACAGTAGCTAGAATAATTTTTAGAAACATAATTGACATTAAATTCCTCTAAAGCTTGCCCAATGCACAGGCCATAAATGAACACACCGAAACTTAGCCTCCAAGATCATACCAAATCAGACCCCTGATCATCTTTCTGAAGCACGCCAGGCCACTCTCTCCCAACCATTCCTCCCCAGGGTGATGCTTTTGTGAACATCCCAGACATGCAAAGAGAGAAGTATAAACTTGAACAAGTACAGCTTCTGGAGATCAGCCCCTTCCAGCTTAACTGCTTTCACCCCTCACACCTCATTGCAGACTGTCAATGCTGGACAAGTCTGTTCTATCAACTCCCAGAGATTTACAACATAGGGCACAGAGTTGCTGCATTTCTAAGGGCCATGCCATTCCCCAGCTCCCCTGACTCCTGCCATTATGGCTTTCAAAGTGGATAAACTAAAGGTAAAATTCGAGTATAGGTTGTTTTGGCTCTGACTCTTGCAATTTGAAACCATACCCAAGTTCCAGCAAAAGATCAGGGCACAGAAGAGAGCCTGTGGGTTTCTTTTTTCTGTCACGAATTATCTTCTTTAGTAATTGTGGTTGTTCAGGTGGACTTAATAATGAGATAATAACTAGATACATCCGGTTCACTTTGTATCAGAGATATAGCAAGGAGATCTATGTCAGTTGGTCTGTCAATCAGTCACGAACCATTAGGAAAGCTTTTTAAAAAGGAAAAGAAATATTCCCAAGCTCAGTTTTAAAACCATAGCATCTGATTTTTCTGGGTTGAAGAAGTTTGTGTGTGAATTAAGTTTCAAAACCTTTGTAATGCATAATTTGGATAAGATCAGCTGCTTTCCAGACTCTGTGGGAGTGAGTTACAATGAATTTGCCCTTAAAGATAGCACATGAAACTCCAACTTCATCCATAGACTTATAGCTCCTATCATAACTTCTGTTTTGAAGGCTGAGAAAAAAAAGTCCAGGAAGGGTAAGCAATGACCATTTCCCCTTCAGAAAAGCATCCTAGTAGCAGAACCAGGACCTCAACCGAGGGCTCTGAATGAATGGTGTTAAGTAGAGAGACTGGATTAGTTACAGAGACTGAACTTCCAGCAATTAAGAGAGTTCTAATTCCTCCTCACGGTGGAAGAAGTGAATACGGATAGTCTGAAGGCAGGCCAGGCCTAGGCAAAGGTAAGTGTGAAAAAAAGGAGCAAGGACAATCCCCACCCTCACCCCTCACCCCCACCTCTCACTCACCCTGCCTCTTCAGCTGTGGTGGGTTTTCCCAATGAAGGTAAACTCTACCTGGCAGGCTTGCTGGGAGAATGGGAATGTGACATCTGGTGAGGGATAAAAATAGAAAGTATTATTGGGCTTTTTACGGCTGCTCACTTGAAAGAAGAGCATAAATCATTCCTTTGCCCAAAGCCCTTATCTGTTTTTTATTCCTTCAACTGTGGGTGTGTAACAGGTGGGGACAAAAAAAGAGGTGGTGAGGAAACATCTCTTCAGTGGAAATCCCCTCTTGGTCATGCATCCATTTGAAGGAGTTGGGGGTTGAACCCATCGTGTCTAAGTGGGGAAAACATCTGCAGGGAGTAAACAGAGAAGCAGACATGAATGAGACAGAGGGAGAGGAAACAGGCTAATAATGCAAGGATAGAATGAAAGCCCTCCAAGGAGGAAGTGGAAAATGAAGAGAAGCCTGCCCCAGGCCCCTCGCACTGCAAGTCCACCTTCCATGCCTACCTGAAGGTTTCATTTGATGCTCTGGTTTTCTGGAGCCCTTGGCACATTACTGGGATTTAGCCCTTCTTGGTGTCCAGCGCTCATTTAGAGGAGGTTCCTCCAGGATTTTGGTTGAAAATTTGGGAAGGGTTGCAAGGAGGGGCTGAGGGAACTCTGGTGGTTCTTGGCCATCTACTCATAACCAACAGGGGCCCCAAATACCTCCCTCTACCTTGACTTCTCCCCACAGCCTGGAAACCTGGCATTATCCTTTTCCTTTGACTCCCATCCCCCTGCAAGCAGCTAGGCTATGAGATTTTCTTTTAATGTGTCTCTGCTCTTAGTCAGCACAAAGGCCTCTATTCTGTTCAACTGATATCCTGCTCCTCTTCCTACAGTCAACATTTCTTTAGCCTTAATCCCTTAAAACCCCCTTAAACAACTCAAAAGCAATAAAGAGATAGTTCTTGGTTACATTTCTCCCTTTTGCTTTGTTCTTCCTAAACCTGTTCTCAGATTGCAGGCCAGAAGGTCTTTGTGTGAATGTTGACTCATCTCGTTCATTCTAATGAGATCACAGACAGCATAGACTGGGGGCTGGTTCTCCTGCTCAGGTGTTGGGTAACAGAGCTGTCTGCCTGTGACTGAGTTTCCTGGAGGAGAAGGGAGGGAGGGGGACCTTCTGCCTGGGACTTTGTAAGATCAGTTACTCCCAGGAATCTAAAGGTGTGACCTCTGGATACTGCCGAGTTGCTGATTCTGAGTGACCGGATCACTTCCGTCCCAAACACTTACTTGCCTGTAGTGGGGTCAGCAATCTGTCTTCCAGCTTGCTCCCTGGGGTTGGCATTTCATCCTCACTTGAAAATACAGATGTTCCTCATTAAACTGTTCACTTGCATTTAGTTTCTTAGCACAAATGTATTTGATAAAGACTAGATACACTTATTATTTTTTAAAGATTTATTTATCTATGCATACAGAATTGGGGTATAAGCCAGAGATGCAGGGACAGTGAGAGGATTCACCAGAGACAGAGAGGGGAGCAGAACAGGCAGATGGATGAAGTACACTGCTGAGCGGAGCAGTGGGCAGGTCAGGAGAGGTCTGCTGCGCCATGTGGGTCACCTCTGGGGTGGAGGATCGAACTTGCACTGAAGTGGCTGCGACCAGTTTGCATTGCTTCATCCTAACCCATTGCACCACCAGGGAGGGCCCTAGATATGTTTAATAAAGAGAATAAATAAGACTCTGGGCCATAGTTGATGAAGACAAGACTTGGTGAGGTAAAGGACTAGAGACTCCAGCATGCAGTCCATGGGGACCTGAGGCAGAGCACCTGCCAGTGAATGGAACAAAACCCACTGCTTCTCTGGACTGAAGAACCTTGTTTGCAAAAAAAGAAAAATAGAATGTTGTTAGGTTAAGTAACATTGATGGGTATAGAGAAATAACAAATGAATGGGGTAGATTGCTATATTGGTATAATATAGTATTGTAGTCCAAATAATGAAGCAAAGTATGAAGGAGGTATTATTGCCTGAGTGCTGGACTTAAATGAATGTCCACAATTAAATAAATTTTTATATATTAGACTGTAATCCTATATATCATATTATGCTATTAATATATATGGTGCATTGTACTTTATGTAAATATTCATGTGGAAGGGGACAAAGGGTTGGGTGGAGGAGATAAATGAAAGATGTTGACTTGGAAAAAATATCTCCAAAATAAGATGTAAAAGCAGTAAGTGCTTTTGAGCTTACTGTCTGATATTTTTTGGGGCAAATTAAACCTTTTATCATCATGTAGTGATCTCTACTCTTCCCTTGATCTTAGCCAAAAGGCCAAGAAGCGATATGATGATCTCTACTTTTAATGATGCTTTTCATCTTAAATCATATTGTGTTATAAACACAGTCTCACTACTTGTCTTTAGGTTATTATTTGTCTGATAATTTTTTTTGTTTCTTTTACTTTTAGCTTTTGTTTTTAAGCTTGTGATTTAAACCATCAGTATGATATATCATTAATCTTTTGCTCTTTTGAAGTCTGCCATTGTGTTTATAATTTTCAAGAGTGTTTCTTATTTCTTTTGTTTCCTGAATCACATTCATTCTTTTCAAGATTTGTCATTTTGTTTGTTCATCTTGATCCTTCTGCTTCATCATATTGACTCTTTTCAAGCATCTGGTGATCCATAGTTATCTGTTCAGATTGCTAAATGAAGGACTCTTGATAAGTAGCTTAGCTAAGACAAATTCCCCAGCTCTCACACCAGTGCGTTTCCCCCAACAGACCTCCCTTGAGTGGCGAGATGAGACATTGCCCACAGAGCACAGGCATAAGGGGCAGCAGGGAGTCTTCACATTGTCAAAAAAGGAGAAATGCTTTGGTGCACATCACTCATTGAAAGAGCTGGTACCCCTCAGCTTCTGCTCATCTGTCATGGCTATGCAAAATCCCAGGTTTTGCTCTGCTTCTTCTGACACAACCCTCAGAGCCCCCCTCAACTGATCCTCCAGTTTATTCACGAGCTGTTCAATGGCTTTTCGCAGGTGATGCCCCACCGACCGCTCCTGATAATTTCGTTTTGTGGAAGAATACCAACTTTTGCTTCATTCTTCTTCTTTATTGAGGTGACATTGGTTTACAACATTGTATATGATTCAGGGAGATCTGCGGATGTGTGACACCACACCCCCACCCCACTACCATCCATAGTCCCTTACCACAGACCACCTCCCTTCCTCTTGATCCCCCTTTCACCGTTCCCCCTCTTCTAGTAGCCTCAGTTCTACAGATATATTTCTTGGGTATGTTTTACTTTAGTTTTGTTAGCGCTTTTGTTTTCTTTCTCTATATGCCACACGAGTGAATTGAGTCAGTATTTGTCTTTTTCCTCCTGACTTACTTCATTGCGCATACTCCCCTCCAGTTCCATTCATGTTGTCACAGATGGCAAGAACTCATCTTTTTGACAGCTATATAGTTGCATAGTATTCCATTGTCACCTTGACTTACCCATCTGTCTTTGGGCACTTAGGTTGTATCCATAACCTCACTATAGTATATAGTGCTGCAACAAACACAGGCCATTTGAATTAGTGTTTTCATATTCTTTGGGTACATACCTAGGAGTGGAATTTCTGTGTCATATGGTACATCTATTTTTTTTTTAAAGATTTATTTATTTGTGCCTACAGAACTGGGGTACAGGCCAGAGGCTCAGGGGCGGCGAGAGGCTTCACCAGAGACAGAGCAGGGAGCAGAATAGGCAGATGGACAAAGTACACTGCTGAGGGGAGCAGTGGGCGGGTCAGGGGAGGTCTGCCACGCCATGTGGTCACCTCCGGGGCAGGCGGGGATCGAACTCATGCGGAAGTGGCTTTAGCTTCTCAGTGCTGTGCCACCAGGGAGGGTCATTAGGAATCATTTTTTATGACCTAGAACTGTCTTAGCAGATCATGGTGTAAGGTAATCTATA
>NW_004567132.1:25555338-25556751 GCF_000260355.1 Condylura cristata | reverse complement strand
CGCCATGTGGTCACCTCTGGGGCAGGCAGGAATCGAACTCATGCAGAAGTGGCTTTAGCTTCTAAGTGCTGTGCTTTAACCCGCTGTGCCACCAGGGAGGGCCTCTTCCTTTTTTTAAAATTTATGTATTTACTTATTTATGCATACAATATTTATTTATTTATGCATACAAGACCTAGGGTACAGGTTAGAGGTGCAGACCAGGTTAGAGGACTCACCAGAGACAGAGTGGGGAGCAGAATAGGCAGATTGGCTGAAATAGACTGCTCAGGAGAGCAGTAGATGAGTCAGGAGAGGTCTTTTGCACCATGTAGGTCACCTGGGTCTGTTGCGCCATGTAGGTCACCTCCCTGGGCAGGAGTTGAACTAGTGTTGTAGTGGCTGTGGTTAGCTTCATAGTGCTGCACTTTAACCCAGTGCACCAGGGAGGGCCCGTCATGGAGTATTTTCTTATGGATTCTCCTGTGTATCTTGTGGTTTCCAGTCTTGTATCCAGTTTCTGCATATTGTATGAGAGAATGTCTAGCTTCCTTTTTCTACATATGGCTGTCCAATTTTTGCAGCACGACTTGTTAAAGAAACATTCCTTTCTCCATTGCATGCTCTTGGCTCCTTTGTCATAAATTAACTTGCCATGTAAACGTGGGTTTATTTTTGGGTTCTCAATTTTATTCCATTGATGCATATCTTTTTTTTATTCAAGCACCATACTGTTTTGATTCCATACCTTTGTATATTTTTGTAGTATAGTTTGAAATTTGGGTGCATGATACCTCCATTCTTCTTTGTTTGTCATTATTGTAGTTCTATATAAATTTCTGTAATAACTGGCTTTCTATCTTTTAAGAACTCCATTGAAACTTTGGTAAAGATTGCAACCAATTTAGTTTTTTGTCTTCTACTTAGAGATTTAATGAAAGCTAAAATTTCTATTTAACTCTAAATTTTATAGGCTAGTCAATACTCTGGAAATTTTCTTAGAAAACTTCAGCTCACCAGCTTTTCTTTCTTCATTCTGTTAAAAGGCCATCTTCTTTTAGTTAGAACACTAAGCATGGGAGAGGTAAAAATCAGGGAAGAAAACTTGAGTTTTGCAGAAACCCCAAGTGATTCCAAGACAGAAATCCAGAAATATATAAGTCTCTCAGGGTAAATACTTCAATCCAGGCTGCTATGAGGCATGACACTCAGAAGCAGAGACCTGAATTCAGGGCTGAATTTCCTAGGGAACTGTTCCTCCACACAAGGAATGATGTTGGCTTTTGCACCCTGCCCTGGACATTTGGGATCAGAATATTTCTACCAGGTTCTCAGTGTTATTTCAAGGGATGCTAAAAAGCAGACTTGTTCTTTCAGCCAGGGGAAGGGAGAAGGAGAGGAAGGATGGGAGGGGGAGGGAGGGGAGAGAGGGAG
>NW_004567132.1:25544102-25554693 GCF_000260355.1 Condylura cristata | reverse complement strand
AACCAGTAGACACCTCCAGCCTCAAACCACACCACGCAGGGTCAGGGAAGCAAAGCCCCGCGAATGTTCTGCTCAGTAGCATGGAAGCTCCTCGGCGACTAACACGGGGCTCCTTGGCCCAAGGAGCTGGCTCTGACTTTTCATTCCCCAAAAAGTTTACTTATGGCTGGGCTGGCTTACAAGATTGTCTGTCCTAAATACATATTACGATGGTGGCTGCAGGTCAAGAGACAGGTCCTGCCTGCCCTGTGCTTCCAGCCCCCTACAAGCAGAAGGGGCTGCTCTGCCCTCAGAGACCCCAACCCACTCTGGCCCTGCCACGAACTGTTAGGATGATTTTGAGCAGTTGCTTAAGCTCTTATAACCCAAATGTCAGCAACTATAAAAATAAAATTGTTCGTCTCTTAGGACAAGTAAGAGGATTAACAGAAATGCAAACCAAGTGCTTTCCACGGTTCCTGGTGTTAAGCACTCAGTATGCAGTAGCTGTTCACACAGGGATGTCTGAGGAAAGCCTTGCATCTGATAGAATCAGTAGTAAGCTGCTGGTTCCTCAGGAGTGGTAACAGCTTGGGAAGAGCCGTGTTCTCCGCGCAGCTGCACAGAATGGCATTGTTCAGGGCCACAGGCAGGGCTGTCAACTCCTCCAGGTTTGTCTTGGTGTTTCCTGGAGTCTCTGGTCCTGAAATATGCACGATCCAAGGCAAACGTGGTTGGTCACCTAGAGGGCAAACCAAATTTGCTTGGGGAATTCTTGTAAGTGGGTTGTGCTGTGGAGAGCTTGTCCTCAGTGTTGCAACCTCCACGGTGCCTTGAAGCCTGGGGTTTTTGGTGGAAGGGGCCTAACTAACAAGGGATAATGGTGCTTAACTTCATTCCTTGTTAATGGCTTTAATTGGAGCTGGGGTTATCTGGCAGGGCAACTTCCACCAGGCCTGCTGGGTAAATCTCCTCCCCACTGGGCCCAATCATCAGGCAGACTAGCTCAAGGGACAGCTTTCCCTCCTACTCTCTAGAAGAATCATGCAGAATGTTCAGGTGACATTGCTTTGGAAGGCAGAACCCCAGGATGAAGCTGTCTTCCTTGACCCCCATCCTTCTGAGCGACAAGCAGCTGTCACAGGCTGCCAAGGACCCCACAAATGCGGCCCCTCCTGGACTTCAGCTTTAACATCAAAGAGAGGCCAGAGTGGAGACTTTGAGGGGTCCACTAGCCTAACACATGCCCAGCGAGGCTTGTGATTTCAGATTTGCTGTCAGGTGTCTGGGAGTCACAGACACCCTGACTGGAATTGAAGAGCCAAGGCTTAGTACCTAGGTTCCTTACAGTCCTTCTAAGTTTATATATACAGAGACATTTTCGGAGAGGTTAATCTGAAAAAACCTAAAAAACAGAAAAATCATCCTTCCTGTGCCTTGAAATACAGCCTTGGAAAGCAGGTAGACATATAATAGGAACTCACAACAAAAGCAGGTAGATAGTAATAGGTGGGTGTAATAGCTACAGAATGAAGTGTTATTGTGACTCTACGATTTTTTTTTTTTAAGTCATGCATCACAATCTGGTATAGGCCAGACTTGGGGGTGCTTTTGTCAGCTCGCTAGGTTGTCCCCCCACATTCTCTCACGGTGTGAGCAGACTAGGCCTGTTGGCCCAGGAGGCGAGGACCAGGCTTTGCTTCTGAGGAGATGCTCAGGCCTAGGGTTCAACAATGGCTTGAAAATTTATCTGCTAGTAATCAAAGAAAAGCAAATTGAAGGAAGATGAAACACTATTTTATGCCCATCGGATTGAGTAAATATTACAGTATTATTTTACTTGTACACATTCTTTGTGCGCTCAGATTTTATAGGAACTGACAGTGAATACATGTCATTTATTTAGCAGGGCAGATGCTTTGTTATTCTCCTATTGGGAGACCCCTTGGTTTCTTCTAGTTTTTCATGATTCCAAATAAAACTTCTGGAAATATTTATGTGTAAGCTTTTGTGTGGACATAAATTTTCAAATCACTTTGGTAAATACCTACATGCTCAACAGCTACAACTGGTGAAGTATCATCATATTTCAATTCTTATCCAAATTCTTCCTCCAAGACTACTTTCGGAATTGATATTGGGTGGTTTTTTTTTTTTTTTGTAGCTATTTTTACTGTGTTTAAATGACAATAAATTGGACATAAAATTTTAGGGTTGAGCTATCTTTCCTTACAAGTTTAAAAATAGGGGCCTCCTGGAGGCGGAAGGGGTTAAGTGTCAGTATTATGAAGCTATGGGCAGTCACTGCAGCATGAGTACCATCCCCGGCCCGGGAGCTGACCCACATGGCCCAGCAGACCTCTCCTGTCTCCCCTGCTGCTCCCCTCAGCAGTGTCTTTCAGTAGATCTGCCTGTTGTGTTCCCCAGTCTGTCTCGGGGGAATCCTCTCACCCTCCCATTTAAAATTTATTGTCTTTTGTTTTTTGTGTTGTTGTTCAGAAGCTGTTTGTCAATCTGATTGTTGGTTGCTTTTATTGTGTGTATGATCACCTTCCTCTTAAAAACTTTGAACGTGCAATTTTCATCCTGATATTCATATATTTCATGAAAATGTGTAAAAGGATTTTTGTAGTGGTTGAATAAACAAGGAATGATGTGTGACATCATATCTATTCTCAGCCCCTCACCTGTTTTCCTGTTTTTTAATATAGCCAGTCTCTCCACGAACTACCCTTAACTTGGTCATTATTTAACTTGATCAGTAATTCATTATTTATTGGAACATTGAGCATTTAAATGATTTCACTGCATCCCTTAAATGCATGATATGATCTGAGCACTAGCACCTCTCAGGTGTTCCTGCAGACTTACCTCTGCCTGCCCCATCACCCCACTCTGCACATCTGTATACATGAGATCTCTCACCCTCACTTCATTTTTTACATTATTTTTGTAATAAATTTAACTGTATTGATAGATAATCCACACACTCTAGAGTATATGCTATTTTACCATCACCACTGTCTAATTCCACACATTTTCATCACCCCAGAAGAAACTCCACATTCACTGTCCAGCCTCCCTGCCTCGTTTTTTCCTATTCCCATGAACTTGTCTATGCAGGGCATTTCATATAAACACATATGTGACTTTAAAGTGACTTAGCATAAAGTTTTCAAGGTTCTCTTTATTCCTTTTTTATGGCCAACTATTATTCTATTGCTTGGATATACCACATTTGTCTATCTATTTGTCAGTTAATGATTTGTCATTTTGATTGCTCTTACTTTTTGGCTAGTTGACTGACTAAAGCTATTATGAACATTTGCATGTAAGATTTTGTCTGAGTATATATATTTAACCACATTCTTACATAAACATTTTTAGATGGACTTATCTGCTCAGATATTTTAACTAGCTGCTCTCACATTTATAGATTTATTCATCATCTTTAGTGATCAAGGAAACTGTAGAAGTAAGAGATATCATCATATAAGAGAATGTATTTTGGTTGAATGTGGGAAGGTGGTGTTATACTTTCATTGTTCTAGATGAGGAATTGCTAGGCCATAAGTTTAAAGCTTTAAGGAACTGCCAACTGTTTTCCATAGTGGTTGCACCATTTTACAACCCCACCAACAATACATTAGGGTTGCAGTTTCTTCTCATCCTTGCCAACAACTGACATTTGGGGGTTATGAATTTTAGACACTCTAATAGATGTCTCATGTTGTTTTAATTTACATTTTCCTAATGACAAATGATGTTGAGTATCTTTCCTTTGCTTATTTTCAAATGTATATGTTCTTTAATGAAGTGTTTGTTCTGATCTCTTGCTCATTTTTAATTAGGGTGTTTGTTTTCTTATTAAGTTTTAAGAGTTCTTTGTATATTTTGTATACAAGTCTTTTATCAGACAAGTGATGTATATGATACATTTAAAAATAAAATTTAAAAAACCATTTGAGGAAAGAAAAGAAGAGAAAAAGTGGGAGGGAATGGTCTGTGGAACTGGAAATCCTAATTTTGCTTCTAGTTCTCCTCCTTGTTAGTGAGGAGAACTAACTTCAGGAGCTTCAGCTTCTCTCTCTGAAAATAAAACAAAACAAATAACTGATATCTATCTTTGAGGATGATTGTAGGGACCAAATTGTGTGACTTAAAAATTGCTGATACTTAGTAAAGATTCAGTAAGTGGTAGTTAAAAAAAGATTTGGTTAGCACGCGTGGGGACCGGAATGCAAATCTAGGGGTTACTTTCAAAATTTGTGGTTTTTCTCATACTGTCCCACTAGAGGGCAGCATTAGAAGTCAGGCAGGATGGGGGTCAACTTTGTCTCTGCTGCCTGCTGGCTTGGTGACATTGGGAATCTGACATCACCTCACTGAGCCTCAGTTTCCTCAACGATAGAGGAAGAGTTAGATGAAAGCAGGCATTTCTAAAAAGAGTCTACCATTAACTTTGGAACATAGTAGATAGTATATATTTCATTTAGACACATTTTTAAAAGATTCACCATGGTATATTGAAAAGACAATAAACTAAAAGTTAGGGGTTCTGGGCTCTTAGCCTATCTTGGCCTTACCTCATGTGACCTCCAGAAAGTCTTGACCTCTCAAGATTTTTCAATCTTCATCTAGATTAAAGTATTAGAATTACTGGCCCTTCCTGGTGATGCAACAGGTTAAAGCACAGCACTATGAAGCTAGATGCAGACTACAGCTCAAGTTCGATTCCCGGCCAGGGAGGTGACCCACATGGTGTAGCAGACCTCTCCTGTCTCACCTGCTGCTCCCCTCAAAAGTGTGCTTTGTCAGTCTGCCTGTTCTACTCCCCAATCTGTCTCTGGTGGATTCTCTCACTGTCCTGGCGCCTCTGGCCTGTACCCTAATTTTGTATGCATAAATAAATAAATAAGTCTTTAAAAAAAGAAGTATTAGAATTCCTGGGTTTGGAGGATTTTTAAAATATCAATACCAATTATGAAATATATATTTAGTGCTAAAAATCAAGGAAGCAATGCCATTGCAGAGAAAGATTGAAGGGGGATGCACGAAGAGGTTGAGTTGTATTTTTTTTAACAATATAGTTTATTTTTACATCATTTTGTACATTTTTTTTTTCATCTCAATTGTAATCCCTGTGGGTTTCCCATCACCGAGTCACCCATGTGCTATCACCATAGTTGTATTTTTAATGCTTTATTTCTTATGGAAATTTTGAAGCAAATATGGGCAAATGTTTTGCTTTGAGAAGTCTGTGTGGGGCATGTTGGACTTATTTCTCATACATTTAAGAGAGAAAGAAGAGCTTGGAGAAAAGCATATTGAGAATAAAATTATTTGATAAGGACATTCCAGGCATAAGGAAGTGAGCAGAAATATAACAGGGATAAATAGTATAGGATTTTCCATGATGTTGTGGACGCATATATTTCAAGGAAGGGAGTGGCTGAAATAAGCCAGTAGTAATAGAGTCCAATCAAGGAGGGCCTTGTTTTGGCCGGGGCAGTGTGACTTTATTTTGTGTGTAGAGGATGTGGGGGAGAATGATCACCAGAGTTGTATGACTCTATGATATTATATTTTAAAGTCATTTACTTGTTCTTTATTAATTCTGTCATTAAGTCTGTCATTATCCTGGGTACTAAATCTGTGGTGTTAAATAAAGATGAACACGGCCCTCCCTGGTGGTGGCACAGCGGGTTGAAGCGCAGCATTGCAAAGCTGGCCTCGGCAAGGCACGCTTCAGTGAGAGTAGGATCCCCAGCCCGGAGGTGACCCACATGGCGTGGCAGACCTCTCCTTTTGTGCCTGCTGCTTCCCTCAGCAGTGTACTTCGTTAGTCTGCCTGTTCTGCTCCCCGCTCTGTCTCTAGTGAATTCTCTCACCACCACTGCTCTTCTGGCCAGTATCCTGTATTTATGTTCTGTATGCATAAATAAATAAAATCTTGGGGAAAAAAAAAGATGAACACAGCCCAAATGCCCAAAAGTAGATGACTGGATTAGAAAGATGTGGTACATATATACAATGGAATATTACTCAGCAACCAAAAAAGAGAAACACATGTCTTTTGCAGCAACTTGGATGGAGCTGGAAAAGATCATGCTTAGTGAGATAAGCCAGAAAGAGAAAGAAAAATACCGGATGGTTTCACTTATAGCAGGAGTATAATGGACCAGGCGAGAAAATAACAAAAATAATGAACAACCATAGACCAGAGACATTCTGTGGGGGTGGAGTGGGGAATGGAACAAAAGGGGGGGGGGGGAAGGAGGGAAATGCACGGGACTATGGTGGTGGCACAGGGGTGATTTGGTGATGGAAAACCCGTGGGGATTACAATTGAGATGAAAAAAAAAATGTGCAAAATGATGTAAAAATAAACTTTTTAAAAAAATTAAAAAAAAAAAGATGAACACATTTCTTTCTTTGGCAGAGTTAGTCTTGGGAGAGCAGACATTGGAATTATTACCTATCTGGTTAATCAGTTGCAAATTTGCTGCATTACCCCAGAAGAGTGAAGATGTTGGAGCAAGCACATGAAGTAGGCATTGTTACAAGAATCAGAGGCAGGGCATATGTAGAGGGCATGACCCGGACAGTGGTAGGCAAGATGGAGAGGAATAGATGGCATCAAGAATGATTTAACAGGTAAGGTTTGCTTAGATGAGTGGAGGAGAAGGGTGATCAAGTCATCATTGATGTCTTTAACCAGAATGCTGGGAATGGGGAAGGAAGGTGGTGGTGGAGCCATCTTTTATATAGAAGGATAATATCTGCTGTGTTCTTCCTATCTCTGTGTTCTTTCCATGGTCTTCAAAACTACTCAGAATCTAGAGGTACTTGTGTTTTCTGCAGAACACAATGAAATACTGGCTCTAGCACTTGGAAAATGAAAAATAAAATTTTGTGGTAGTTAAGTAACATTTTATATTAACTTCTAGCAAACAAATCCCATTGAATGGTACACACTAAAGGATGCATTTTATAGTATGTGAATTATATGTCAATACAGCTAAAATTATTAGCAAAATGAAGTTTACAAATGAATTAAGGGGACTTTCCATGGTTAGGATGCAGCACTGCAAGCTGGTCACAGCCACTGCAGTGCGAGTTTAATCCCTGGGCCCTGGAGGTGACCCACATGGCACAACAGACCTCTCCTGACCCGCCCGCTGCTCCCCTCAGCAGTGTACTTCACCAGTCAGCCTGTTCTGCTCCCTAATCTGTCTCTGGTGAATCCTCTCACTGCCCCGAACCTCTGGCTTATATCCCAGTTCTGTATGCATAAATAAATAAATCTTTTAAAAATTAAAAAATAAATGAGAATCAATTTTAAAAAATGAAAGCGAGTGTGCAGAGCTGGATGATGGGGCAGGCAGAGGTACATTTTTGGAACATGCAGGAAGGCCATCCTGAAGAAAAACCTGACAAGGTGTCATTGGTCAGATTAAATAATAGCTTAGTTAAGGGTGGCTTGAGGTGTGTCCAAAGGCTGAGAATAGATGTGAAACCATACACCATTCCTTTGCTCATTCAACAGCAGTAGCAAAACTCCCTGTATACCCTACAGTGAAATAGATGAATATCAAGCCAAAGGTAAAATGATTCAGATTTTTGGAAGAAGGTGCTCAAATGCTGTTTTAATTTTTTCTTATGCATATCAATTTATTATAATTTTGTTTTGTAAAAATTGTATATTATATGCATCTTGATTTTCCCTTTCATCATAAATTATGAAACTTTATGAAATTACCTTGTATAAAGTTAATTATTGTAGTGACATTATGATAGCCTGCGGCTACAAACTGAAACATTTTCATCTATATCTGTACTGTAAGGTACTCACTGTCTTCCACTATTTTTGCCTCTGAGAACAAATTAAATAGCCATGTGTATATCTTATTAATTTACACTTTTACTTATATATGAGATAGATTTCAAAGGCATGGGTCTGCTGGGTACAACATAAATGCAATTAAAAATACCATGATATGGAAAATTCCAGACAGACACAAAGTAAGGATAATAATACAACATAATGAACCTCTGTGTATCCATCATCATGCTTCTACAATTACCAGAACATGAGCAATCTTGTTTCATTCAAATGCCCTCTGCCCTATCCTTGTCTCCTCCCCAAAGCACAGCAAATGGTTTTGAAGCAGTCTGTACTTATTTTTAAGTTAGTGATAAGAATTCCCAATGTATAGGATGAGAGATATGTGAAAGAAAAGGAAGAATCCATGGTGTTTTCAAGATTGTTGGACTGGACAGCTGTAGGACTAGTATGGCCATCAACTGAGATGAAGGCAGGTAGAGATTTTGGTGGGAAGATCGGTCACTGTTTGGGACTTTCTAAGCAGGGAAATGATGATGTCCAGGGGTCCGTGGGTAAAGGGTTCTGATGTTTTGTGAGAGTGTATGTGTCTGGAGATATAAATGTGGGTCACTGACATGTCTCATTATCCAAGCCTGGATAATATCATGATGAAGAGGTAGAAGTAAGGAGACTAATCACTGTGACCCTCTATGGAATGCAGAATAATGGTCCTCAAAGATGTTGAAATTGAGAGTCTGTGAAGGTTACCTGGTATGGCAAACCCTTTTGCACCCTTAGTTTAATATTAAGGACATGGAGAAAATATCCTAGATTATCTGAATGGGCTTACTCTAATCACATAGATCCTTAAAAGTGAAGGACCCTTCCTGGCTATGGTTAGAGCAGTCTGTGCTGATGGAGGAAGAGCCAGAGAGATGCAATACCACTGACTTTGCGAAGGAGGCCCAGGGTGAAAAGACAAGGCAACAGATTCCCTCTGGAGTGTCCAGAAATGTATGCAGCCCTGCCAAGACCTTAATTTTTTAACCTTCAGAACTATAATTAATCTGTACTGTAGAAATCACTAGATTTGTAGTCACCTGTTACAGCAACAATAGGAAGCAAACATTTCTTCTACAAGAAGGGGTAGACTTCAAGAGGAAGCAGCTCAGAGAACGGAGAACAGCCAGTGAGGACAAGCAGAAAACCAAGAGAATGCAGAGTTCTAGAACCCAACGAGGAGACAGCAGGAGGCTGGCTTGCAGGTTGCTGATAGGTCAACTAGGGTGAGGACAGAATCTTGACCTTGGACTTAGGAATGTGGTGGGTGATTCTTCTGAAGAGTTCTCTGCAAGAAGGAACAAAGAGACGGAATGACGGTGTTACTCTTGTTTAAAACGAAAGACATGATGCTATGTTTGTAAGCTGATAGGAGTGACGGGGAGAAAGAGAGAAATGGAGAGAGGAGACTAGCTGGGGAGCGTGCTTGGGTCTCTGAATCAACAGTGCCCGGTCACAATGATAGCCTCAGACAGATAGGGGAGTGGTGATGGGCGGAATGCAGAGTGTATGAGCGTTGCTGGGGAGAAGGGTGGCTGTGGTGGTGGGAATCTATGACCTTCTCTTCTGTTTTGCCCAGTTGCCCCCAGTGAGTTGTGAAGATGAGTAGAAGGCTAGGAGATGCAGAGAGAGGGGAGTGAGCAGCCTGTGGCAGCACAGAGGGTGCCAGGCAGCCTTCAAAGCCCACTTAAAGACAAAACTAAGCGAAATCTAAGTCACAACCAAAAACAGATTTGTTAAGAGCAGGTTTCTCCCAATGCTGCTGTTCTAATTCCAACACGTGTTTGCCTGACAGACTGGGAGCACTTAGTCTTAGACTCTCTCTTACAACTTTTTGGCCTCTCATCCGTGGGGCCTCTGGGCTCTGTGTTGTTACCTGCCTCCCTGGAGCTAGTCTGAAGCTAGTCTGATGAATATCCTGTTCTGTTCAGGGCCAGATGAAACGAATTTTTCTGTTTCCAGCTGCACCACACCCTTTAGCGACCTCCCACTGAGCTCTGGTTTCTGGTCTAGACAAGATACTTCTTTTTTTGCTCATTTGCATAGCAGAGATTATTGACATCAGCCAGATCCCAACAAGTGCACAAATCTGTCTCAGCCTCAGCCCTGCTCCTGTCTCCTCTCCCAGGTGGCAGCGGTCTGGTACAAAGAGGTATAGCTAGGAAAAGTCTCACATACCAACAACGGTGTATGTCCCATCTCCCTCTTCGGAAAAGTGTATCTAGCAAAAGCCTGGTGTATGTGTAACAATGACAGACCTCTACAGAAATGATGCAATGACTAACCACAGGGGGTCCTTTCACAGACCTTGAACAATCAAGAGAAAAGAGAACACCACCAAGGTGGGAAAGGAGCCGAGGCAGTGCTGCTTAAAATGGTGTGGTCAGAGACAAAACTTTCCTAATGCAATTTGGTTTTGGTTACATGTTGGCTATCCACAGGTCTCTGGAGAGGCTGTAAGGAAGAAATAGACCTACTTCAGGTAATTGTCTTTGGGGGAAGATATTTTTACATGCATATGAAATAGTCTGTTCTTTCCATGGAAGCTCGCTCTATTAAGAGTCAACTAGTTGGGCCCTCCCTGTTGGTGCAGCAGGCTAAAGCACAGCCTAAGAAGCTAAAGCCACCGTAGCATGAGTTCGATTCCCGCCTGCCCCAGAGGTGACCACATGGCATGACAGACCTCTCCTGACCCGCCTGATGCTCCCCTCAGCAGTGTACTTC
>NW_004567132.1:25541290-25543967 GCF_000260355.1 Condylura cristata | reverse complement strand
AAAAAAAAAAAAGAGTCAACTAGTTATTGTTTTAGATGGAAGACCCTCTCTTTGTTTCCTCCCTACTCCCGGTTGCCCATTCCTTCTGCCTGGAACGCCTGCCTGTCCTAATCTCCAGCATTCAAAATTCATTTCAGGGGTCAAGACCCTTTTCAGATTTTGCCTGCTCCCTCATTCCTTATTTCTTCAGTCAGATTTTTTTTTAAACTTCTTCATGAACTGTTTGAGCAGTGGTTCTCAACTTTCTCCCCATTATCACTCTAAGGAGACTTTGATATTTTCTTAGAAATTGTGATACTTGGGATAAGGAAGCCATGTGACTTCCTCTATTGGTTTGAGTAAGGTCCTCCAGCAGGATTCCAGTTTCTTTGATTACTTCTTTAAAAAAAAAAAAAAGATTTATTTATTTATGCACACAAGAGCCGGGGTACAGGCCAGAGGTGTGTGTGTGTGGCGGGGGGTAGAGACAGTGCAGGGAGCACAACAGGCAGCTGTACTGAAGTACACTGCTGAGGGGAGCAGTGGGTGAGACAGGAGAGGTCTGCTGCGCCATGTTGGTCAGCTCCCTGGCTGGGGATTGAACTTGTGCTGCAATGGCTGCGGAGAGCTTGCTTCAGAGTGCTGTGTCTTAACCCCTTGCGCTTCCAGGGAGGGCTCTCTTTGATTACTTCTTTGGCCAGAAGACCATTGACTGACAAACACCAAAATATTATCTTCAGATATTGAGGTGAAAGATTGCCATGCTTCTCTTTTCATGGCTAGTTTCAAGACGTTCTCCGAATTTTAAATTTTTTAAATTTTACTCTGATATACTTTGATATTTTTTGTTTTGTTTTGTTTTTGATTTAAAAAGTCCTGGGAGTCTCCCTGGAGGCACAGGTGTTAAAATTTCAGTGCTATCAAGCTCTTGCCAGCCACTGCAGCATGAGTTCTATTCCTGGCAGGCTGTTAAATTGCTGGTCAACTCAAATTATGGAGCTTGGTCTGTGGAAAAAATAAGATATTTATCAAACCTCTCTGGTGGATAGCAGTTCAAATCTCTGCTCAATTTTTTTTCAGTCTTTCAGCCATTGCCTTCTACTAAACTCACTAAGCTCTCTCCCCTACACATGCACAGTCCTTTGGTCAGGCAAGGATTTAAAGCTACTTTTATGCCCATTCGGGGGCTCCTCAATGCGATGACTCCCTTCCTTAAGGAATTTTCTATCAATTTCCCAATACTTTGGCAGTTCTGAATACTTTTCTCTGATACCCAAACCCAAGGCTTTCTACTGAATTATAGTTACCTGAGTCACATAAACTTTTTTTTTTTTAAGATTTATTTATTTGTACATACAGAACTGGGGTACAGGCCAGAGGCTCAGGGGCGGTGAGAGGCTTCACCATAGACAGAGTGGGGAGCAGAACAGGCAGATCAACGAAGTACACTGAGGGGAGCAGTGGGTGGGTCAGGAGAGGTCTGCCAGGCCATGTGGTCACCTCCGGGGCAGGCGGGGATCGAACTCATGCGGAAATGGCTTTAGCTTCTCAGTGTTGTGCTTTAACCCGCTGCGCCACCAAGGAGGTCCCACCACATAAACTCTTAAGGAAAATCATATTATATAAATCACACGCACACTATGCTTTCCTTTTTCCATTAGTCAATTCTTTCCAGCTTCTTTTTACTCTTGACCATTTTCCCATACCTTCAAATGGTATATGTGATTCATCCAGAATTTATGAGTATAGTATCTGGGAGGATTAGGCTGATACAAAATATTTTATCATAATGGGAATTGGAGTCACTTCTTGTCTTCTTTTTAAGAAAGAAAATGTGATTATAATATAAATGCTTAATCATTGAAGAAAATTTGGAGGATATTGAAAAACATAAAGAATAAAATGAAGTTATCCTAGTCACCTGGAGTTAGCTATTAGCAATATTTTGGTGAACATCTTTACAGTCCTTTTGCTACCTACCTGTCTGTCTACCCACCTACCTATCTACCTGTCTGTCTACCTACCTACCTACCACTTCCATCTCCCTTTTCTTGTGCCACCCCTAAGCAGTGGTGATTTTCTTCCTCTTTTCCCTAGCCCTTCTTCTTCATGGATTTCTATTTCTTTATTCATTCTTATAACTGACTATCTTTTTTTTTTTTTTTAAGATTTATTTACTTATGTATGCATACAAGAGCTGGGGTACAGGCCAAAGGTGTGTGTGTGGGGTGGGTGAGAGGATTCACCAGAGACAGAGTGGGGAGCAGAACAGGCCGATGTACTGAATACACTGCTGAGGGGAGCAGTGGGTAGTGGGCAAGACAGGAGAGGTCTGCTGCGCCATGTGACCTCCCTGGTTGAGGATTGGCCTCATGCTTCACCGGCTGCAGAGAGCTTCACAGTGCTGCGCTTTAACCCCTTGTGCCACGAGGGGAGGCCAGGCTGACTGTATCTTGTTAGCTAGATAAACCTGTAAACTATTTCAGTATCTTCAGTGCTAAGCAAACTATGTAATGCATGTATACAGAATGACTGAACTTTCCTAATCTATAACTATGGGTTCTCTGGTAACTAGTAGAGCTATGCTTGGTTCTTCTTTTAGCACATGATACCATCTGCCCAGTTGGAATTGCCACGGGACTTGCTTGGGGCAATGGAATGTGGGTAGAATAATGTGTTTCATTTAGGCAGAAGCTTT
>NW_004567132.1:25536977-25539922 GCF_000260355.1 Condylura cristata | reverse complement strand
AGAGCAGTAATTCTCCTGTCAGTTCAAGAATAGAACACAATGGGTCACTTTCAACACCAGCTTATTTTCTGCTTTGTAATCAGTGACATCCTTCCTCCCAGGGCCTGATCACCTCCAGCCCCTGGGGAAGGCTGTGCCCTGTAGGATGCCCGCATCTCCACAGACAGGTACAACTTAAGGGGAGCAGCCAGAGGGCTGTGCCTAGAGCTCCCATAGAAACGGATTCTTCTCCTCCACAATTGAAAGGGAATGCTGCAGGCAGCCACATCACTGGATCAGGAGAATGAAAGGGCTGGCATGAAGAGGACAGAACCTTGGGGTAAGTGTTCTGAGCTGGGAAGGACCTTCAGACTAGGGAGGGATGACAGGCGTGCCTGGAAGGGGTTACTCGTGCTTTATACCTGAGCCAAGCTAGCTGAACAAGGAGATACTGTTCTTGTGAGAACCCTCAGTGATCACTGTCTGTACCTGCCAGGGACACACATGATTTCCGGTACTTTGGGGGCCCTGTGCCTCCCTCCTCCTGGACTCCTATTTCTAGCCATAGCCCACCCTACTTCCTAGGATTCCTGAGATTTACACTCCTACCCCTCACACCACCACCACATGAAACAAGCCACATGAAACAAGCACAGGGCCATTTGCATTAACTGGAGTACAAAGCCCCCAGGACTGCGAAGCTCAAGGCCAGGTTTAGCTCCACCCTGACCAGGAACTAATCACACCATCCTGGCCAAGTGTTCCTGTGGGCTCATTGACTTCACCTGGAAAATTAGGTGTTGGGTGATACTATGTGTACAGCCCCTTTTGAACAGAATGCTTTTGCCAGTCACTACAGGGAAGTAGGGCCCCCCCCCCCAAACAAACAAAGAAACAAACCAAGAAAAGTTACAGGCTTTTGGGAAAACTTAATATATCCTTATAAAAGCTACATCTCTGCTATTTTCTACAACTCCCTTTCTTGACAGGGCATGTTCCTACACTAAAGGGAATTGTCATCGTATGCAGACCCACAGAGGAGCCTCATGTTGCTTCCAGATGTAAGGAGGGTGGGTAGGTCCCAGTTAACCAGTTTGGGTGGGCCCCAGATAATCAATTTTTTTTTTTTAAGATTTATTGATGCATACAGAACTCGGATACAGGCCAGAGGTGCAGGGGCAGTGAGAGAATTCACCAGAGACAGAGCAGGGAGCAGAACAGGCGGATCAAAGAAATACACTGCTGAGGGGAGCAGTGGGCGGGTCAGGAGAGGTCTGCCACGCCATGTGGGTCACGTCTGGGGCAGGCGGGGATCGAACTCATGCTGAAGTGGCTTTAGCTTCTCAGTGCTATGCTCTAACTCGCTGGGCCACCAGGGAGGGCCCCAGATATCAATTTTGCCAAGATATTTCCATGATTCATAAGTACACCAAGGCAAAATTTTTATTAAAAAGATTATTTATTTATGCATACAAGAACTGGAGTGCAGGCCAGAGGGATGTGTGTGGCGGGCAGGGAGGGGATTCACCAGAGACAGAGTGGGGAGCAGAACAGGTGGATGGATCTACTGAAACACACTGCTGAGGGGAGCAGCAGGTGACACAGGAGAGGTCTGCTGCACCATGTGAGTCACCTCCCTAGTGGGGATTGAACTTGTGCTGCAGATAGTTTCATAGTGCTGAGACTTTACCTCTCGCCCCACCAGGGAGGCCCAAGGCAAACTTTTGTAAATGAAGATGAGCCTGAAATTTTCAGAAAGTTTAGCAGACCTCTCCTGTCTTGCCCTCTTAGTGTACTGTTTAAAAAGAAAGAGGAAAAGGAACCTTATTTTTTTATTCAGAATCATTGAAACTCATTCAGCTTCTCCCTCCCTGGAAACTTGGCTTACTTGATCCCACCTGCCCACAGAGGTGAAGTTCAAGTGCAGACTCCAGGGTCAGTCAACTTGAGTTTGGTCTCCTCCCACCACCTGCATGGCTATGGACAAGTAACCCTGTGAGCCTTAGTTTCTCATCTGTACAATGGATGCCAATTTCATTGGCCCATTAATGTTAACAAGGAGAGGGCAAGTCATGCCCCATACACAGTGTCGAGGTAGTAGTGAGGGCTTGACTAACACTAGTAAATGTTGTAAAGAACCTCAGGGGATTTGACAAATTGTATGGCAGAGGACCTCCAGCTCTCGGTCACCCTATCTTCTCTCCATGCTCTTGTCCCCCTTTATTTATTTATTTATTTTTTAAGATTTATTTAGGCATACAAGAATTGGGGTACAGGCCAGAGGTGTGGTGGGTGAGAGGATTCACCAGAGACAGAGTGGGGAGCAGAACAGGCAGATGCTTAGGGGAGCAGCCGGCAGGTCAGGAGAGGTCTAAACCAGGCCATGTGGGTCACCTGGAGCAGCACCTCCCTGGTGGGGGATTGAGCTCATTCTCAGCGTGTTTGGATAGTCTCATAGTGCTGTGCTTTAACCACTTGCGCCACCAGGGAGGGCTGCCCCTGTCCCTTTAATAGGAATCACCACACCCTGATACCTTACAGGTAAGTGTGCTTTTGAACCTGTGTGCTGAGTGGAACAGGTGCCGTGCAAGCACTGCTTATGGATCTAATGAAACGCGTGACGCTCTGGGGCTCCCGCGTTGTGACCCAGATACCCTCCGTCCCATCCTCGCTTGATGGGCAGGGGGCAGAGTGATAACACCAGGTCCGAATGTGGGTCCCTCTTCTGGGCCAAGGAAGAGTGGAGCGCATTCAAAGCCCAGCTCTGCCAGGACTTGGGCAAGGGCTTGGTACAGGGTTTGGCTCAAGATATATTTGCATCCCCTTCTGTTGGTTGCGCCCCAGAAGCTGTGTGAGAAAGTGCCAAGTTCCCAGAGACAACAGTCCTTTCCCTTCCCCCTCCTCTTCCTCTCTGGAAGAAAGTTCGTTATTAGACTTTACCTGGGGCTCAACACCCCCCGCCGCCC
>NW_004567132.1:25480365-25536877 GCF_000260355.1 Condylura cristata | reverse complement strand
CACCCTAGCCGCTCCTGAACCACCTGGGGGAGGGAGTCTCACCAAAGCCCAAGAGGCCCCTTCCAGGTGCAAAACCGGTAATGGGGCCGGCCTGGGGGCAGGCAGCCACAGCGGATTGGCAGGCCGGCCGCTAGCCCTGTGATCCGCGGAAACTTGGCGGCAGCGGGCCGAGAAGGGGGAGGAGGGACATCAAAGGCTCTGGGGCTGTGAGCGCTGGGATCGAGGTGCGCTGGGGACCTCCGAGTGCGTGGAGCAGAGCGGGGTGCGGGGTGTCAAAGCCCAGACAATCGCACGTTTTTTTGGTTCTCTCCAAAAAAAAAGAGAAAATGTTTCTCTGCTCAGGACGGTGGGGGATCGCTTTCCTTTTCCTGCAGAGTCGCGGTCCTTTTTCTGACGCTGGGGAGAGCTCCCTGCGGGCTAGGGCCCGCTGCCCCCAGGGGGCGGCTTGGCACCCGGCCCCGACTGCTCAAAACTCTCCAACGGACAGAAAAGGTTTAAAGGGAGATAAGTTGCGAAGGCGGCGTGACAGCTCTGATATCAGGGATGCAAATCACCAAAGCGTTGGCACCTGGACCCCGGGGCGACCCGGCACAAAGGCTGCGTTTCCCGGAGCAGGCGCTGGGTCCAAGGAGGCTGGAGCGTCTCAGTCCTACAACCCAAGGTTTTAGGCTGGTGTTTGCGCCCCCGGGGTGTGGAGGTCCTCAGGTTACAGCAGGAGGGGGCTGCGACTGGAATCCCTCGCACAGCTGTGGTCCCCGGGGAGCCCCGAGGACCTTCTCCCTAGGGCAGGCTGGGGAGGAAGAAAAGAGGGGAATTTGGGGTGCCGAGGCAGGTTAGGGGGAGGAGGCTCAGGAGACCCTCAAACCCAACCTGCAGAAAATAAGTAACCGGGAAAGTGAGCATGGACCTAGAGAATGAGTAAAAAGGAAAAAGATGGGGGTGGGGGAAGGCAAAGTGAAAAGAAAGACTGGGAAAAGAGGGCACGAATCCAGAGAACAGCTCATTGCCAGGCCAGTGCCAGGTGGGCAAATTCCCAAACAGACAGCAGCAGGAAATGAAACAGTAGTTCCCAAAGTGCGGCCCTGACCAGATTCACTAGCATCATCTGGGAACTTACTAGAATGCGACCGCTCTCAATCAGAAACACTGGGACCCAGCAATCTGTGTTTCAGCAGGTCGTCCTGGTGATTCTGATGCCAGCTCAACTTCGGGAACCACTGGTATAAAGGAAGGGAGCACTGGGCCTGGGGTCTGGGAAACTGGGTGCCTTAGTTTTCCCATCAGTAACAAGAAGGAGTGGATTAGATCAGTGGCAGATGAACCCAGGCAGGTCACGCAGCTTGAGATGGGCCAGGTAGGTAATGTCACACCCCACAGGCCTGTGCCAGCCATTTGTTGTCTGTCTTGGATTGGAGGCAGGTGTTGCCCTATTATCTGGCTCTGCATTAGAAGCTGGAAACCTGGGATTTTAAAATATCCTGTTTTTGAAATGTTGGCCACTAACTAAACATCTTTAAAACACCGTTTAGGTCCTTCCTTCAGGTCAAACAAATACTTTTGCCAGGATTAGTTGTGTGGGTCCCAGGTTATATTCCTCTCTCTTCACGATCTCGACTCATTCTGAAATAGTCTGTGAGACTGAAATAAAATATAGCTGCTACCCTGCAATAAAGAAGCATGGCTTCCTGAACTCCTCAGAAATTATTATGAGGAGAGAGTCTAGAATTTCTCTCATAGTCACACAGAAAATATTACTGTTCCATTAACTCCTCCACTTGGGTCTCTAGCGTCCTCTTCATAAGGGAGCCAGATTGTTTTCATTACACTTGAGATATGAAAAATGCTGACCCACAGGAACATTAAGCAACTTGTTCAAGGTCATCTACCACAACCAGCCTGTGATACTGCCATTTTCCTTGTCAAGCTTCTCTCTAAAAAACCAGTGTTTACCAAGCGCTTTGTCTGTGGGCCAGACATTGTTCTGTGTTATATATAACTCTTTTAAACCTTCCACATTATGAAATAGGCATAGTCATTGTTTCCCATTTTACAGACGAGGAAACCCAGAGAGGTTAAGTGACTTGCCGAGGGTTACCCAGCTTATAGGCAGTGGGATTTGGACACGGGAATCTGGCTGGCCCTAGAGTCCTCCAGTCGTTACTGCTTCCCCTGTTCTCCACAATAAGCGTCATTCTTTCCTTCCAAGGCAGTTTCCCTAGGAGTGTGTGGCAACTCAGAAGGACATTAAGGGCCTGAGCAGGCCTACGGTCTGTGGAACTATGACCCAACCGGGTCAGACGCCTCTGCAACAAGCCTGCTAATGTAGCCAGTGGAGCTTAAGGTGTCACGGACTTTGACAGCTTTAACAAAGGAGGTGTCAGCTAGAGAAGATGAAAGAGCAGGGGATTAGAGCCTTAAGAAATGTCAGTAACTCTGCAAGCTGCATTTCAGCATCTTATCCTCCTTGTTCCTGACAGAGTGTTCTTGGGGTTTTAGAGGTAAGAATGCCTCGTAATCTAGTTTAAAGTTACAAGGTTTTCTAGGCAAAGGAATTGTCTTCCACCACACACCACTTGTTCCTAAGGGATCCATGTGGAAAGAGCACCAGAAAAGGAGCCAAGAGACTTGGGTCCTAGCCCCAGTCTTATAAATAATTGACGGTGAGATCCAGAGAAGTTAATTTTATCTTTCTGGGTTTGGGATGCTTCCTTTCCTGTGTCCAACATGGTAGCTGCTGGGGGCATACAGCTCCTTTCAAACTCCCTTTCTCACATGCACTAGCACCATGCTGTGTTCAGTAGACACCTGTGGCTAATGACTGTCATCTCTGATGGCGAAGGTGGAGGCAACCCTAGACCGCAGGAAGGTCTTAGGCATGCTTACTGTATTTGTCCTGGGTAGCCCTAATGCCCTAGAGCACACACTCAATTCTGCATTTTTTTAGTTTCTGACACAGGAATTGTCACTAATCAATGCTGTCAGTGTCCCCGGAAGGGCTAAATTCTGCCAGGGAGGTGGCAGTAGTCACACTCTTTGACTGGTAAATCCAGCTGTGGCCAGGAGCAGCAACTCGAGAGACATCCAGTTAGATTAGCAACATAACATTGACCATAAACAATTCTGTTCTTTGTGTAGGGCAGAGTGTGATGTTGCTGTGAGTGAAGGGAGCGGTTCAGCTTTTGAAGCTGGCAATCCCTAGCTGCTAAAACCTTGGCCCATGTTAGTGCTCGTCTCCAGCTTTGTGCTCCCCATTCTGTGCCATTTCAGGCCCTTCCTGCAGCCACATGGTCTTTGAAAAACAGAAGCCTGATCACTCCTGCTTAAAAATTCTGGTTAAAAAAACAAATTCTGCTCTTTGGGTCCTATTGGCCCATAAAAGCGCTGAACATTGGATCTAATTGTTTTTAAAAAAGATTGATTTACTTATGCATTTAGAACTGGGGTACAGGCCAGAGGTGCAGGGGGCAGTGAGAGGATTCACCAGAGACAGAGTGGGGAGCAGAACAGACCAACTGATGAAGTACACTGCTGAGGGGAGCAACAGGTGAGACAGGAGAGGTCTGGTGCACGGTGTGGATCCTCTCCGGGGCTGGGAATCGAACTTGCACTGAAAAGGCTGCTGCTAGCTTGCAGTGTTGCACCTTAACCCATTATGCCACCAGGGAGGGGCTGGATCTAATTATTTCAGTCAGAATAATTTTGTTGCAACTTTAAAAACTGACAGTCTGCTCCAACCTGGTGTTGGGATGAGAACATTGAGAGAGAACCATCAAAGACAATGCCTGATGACATTTTAGATGACAAGAAGCCACCTATGACTGTGGTCCCAATAGGCCCTACCAGATAGCTCAGGCATGTAAAAGTACGATCTAAATTTGTGTGTTTACACTCTATGACATTTGCATATCAACAAAAGCACCTAAAGACACATTTCTCAGACCTTTCCCCCATCATTCAATAATGCATGACTGAAGCACCTGTAAATGGAAGAAATTGGAAACTCTTCTATGCAGTCATAAAATGAGTTTTGAGGGGCCCTCCCTGGTGGCGCAGCAGGTTAAAGCACAGCACTGAGAAGCTAAAGCCACTTCAGCATGAGTTCAATCAATCCCCGCCTGCCTGGGAGGTGACCCACGTGGCGTGGCAGACCTCTCCTGTCGCTTCTCCCCTCAGCAGTGTACTTTGTCAATCTGCCTGTTCTGCTCCCCACTCTGTCTCTGGTGAATCCTCTCACCACCCTGCATCTCTGACCTGTACCCCAGTTCTGTATGCACAAATAAATAAATGTTTTTAAAAAATGAGTGTTGAGACCTACTGAGTGTTGTACACAGAACTAGGTGCTGAAGAAGGGGGTGGGGTGAACAGGACAGATTATCCTCAGGGAGCCGGAAGCTATTACCGGAAGTGAGAGGTGCTGAGGGGGTCTGTGGATGCTGAGATGGTTAATGTTAAGGATGAAGAAGACTTGAGGCTTGGGGGTCCAGAGAGGTCCCTATATTCTGCATCGCTTCTGGACTGACTTTCAGTGAAAAGAGGGCTGCTTTACATGCACATGTTCATGTACGATGCACGTGTGTAATGAATGGGCAAAGTGCTCGAGCTTTCTCTGCTTCCATTTCTGCATTGGTCATGTGAGATTAACGACCTACTACCAGAAGAACTAAAGGACGTAGTTATGTCTGCTTTCCTAGATTACTGTGATGGCAAATTAAATTAGCTGCAATGAATTAAATTCGCTTAGAAAAGTGCTGGTTCCTGAACATGCTATGAAGAGGGTCACTTCATTGCCCAGATGACTCTACCAACATCAAGATACTGCTTCTTTGGCTTAGAATTTTATAGAGGAAACAACAGGGGTTAATTTTACACCAAATTGCCAAAATGATTGGATGGTATGGTGTTGTGGCAAGGCGTGGCAACAGAAGGAGAAAGGGAAAGAGAAATGAGCAGAGGAGGGGAAGAAAGAGAGAAGCAGTGGTGGGGATGGGGGTGGGGGTTGGAGAGAATGTATCAGACATAATAAGAACCAGGTGGGAGAAATATTTTATGTTCACTTTTGACAAGCTGCTCATATAGTCTACACAAAGGAAAGTAACTTGGTAATAGATAATTATTTAGATAGTATCTCCTTAATCAGGCCCAAATGGCACTCAATTACTAGAGAATTAGAAATCCTTAATTATTGGTGTGGAATTTCAAAAGAAAAGCCTAGGAAATATGCAAATGCTCCTGCTGGGTGCCCAGGTGGGACCCAGGCGTGCCAGGCTGCTGCCATTCACTCACCTGGGAGAGGCGCTGGGGCCACGTTTTCAGAAAGCAGCTGGGACAATTACAGGTTTGTGGCGAACAGCTGGAGATCCAGGAGAAATAAGTGGAAGCTAAGCTGTGCCTGAAGCTATACTTGAATAGTTGTCTTATCTGTGGCTTTTTCTTGAGAGAAAGAGAGAGAAGAAAGAAAGGAAGAGTACATGCACACACACTGGATGAAGGAATGAATGAGGGAGGTTGGGAAGCTTTATTAATTTAAGCCATATTGTCTCTCTCGTGCTGAAGATTCACAACCTGTAAAGAAAAACAGCTGCGTATCTGGAAGAGGAATACTGAGACAAGGAAAATTACATTTATATCTAGAAGGAATAGTGATCATAATATCATAACACTTTGTGCTATTTAACTACCCTCTGACATAAGTACTATTATAATCCCCATTTTGCAGACCAGGAGACTGAGGCTTAAATGTTGCCCAGATGGAGCTGTCTGGTCCCAGGGTTCATGTTTCTTGCCTCCTAGTCAGTGCTTGAAGAGCAGGTTGGGACACTGATATAGTGGGACATGGAAGGGACTGGGGAAAAGGCAGTGTAGGGACAGGAAGCTTGTGGAGATTTCCTGGAGCAGCTCACACAGACATGGTGCCCTCTGAGAGGGTGTGTGGGCCGGTATATCTGGGTGACCGTGTGGGGCTTTGAGTCTCTTTTCCAACCCCAAACTGACCTTGGACTTCTCCCTGGTGGCACCTCAATTCCTACTCAGGAGTGACATCCCAAACATAACATCTCTAGAAAGTCATATAATAACAACGTGTGTCCATTTCGGACAATGCCAACAAGGTGAGCAGAATTCTCTCCCATAACTCCCCAAAACCAATTCCAAGAGAACTCCCCTCCAGGACCAAGGAGCCCTCCAGAAGCTCAAATATGCTAGAGATTTCCTTGTAGCCAAAGTTATACCACCAGGTCACCTCTTGAATGACAAGTGGAGCCTTAGACCCAGAAGTTCATCTGTGTTCTGATTCAGGGTCTTTTGTCCGAAGAAGCACTTTTCTATTGCTTGATTGTGCAGCCTTGGGTGGGGAGCAGTACATGCTGAGTAGGTCAAGTGGGGTGCTCCTTGGGGCCCTCTTCCCACCAGGCGAAGCTTTCCAAGCTAAGCTCATGTTCTGTTGTCTAACTTGCCATATCTGTGTGTTTGTGTGGTTGTGACAGTTTTGTCCCAGCAGCGTGGTGGGAAGTGACTTGAACTGAGCCTGGAGAAGCAAGGAGTTCTGACTCTGTCCCACTAGCTGTGTGACCTAGCGTTGGCCATCTCCCTCTCTGGGTCTCTGTATGTTAAACTCAAAAGGCATAGCAGTTGAAGGACATGTTCTTTCTAACCTGGAATTTGGGATCACCTGGAGGGAATACAGGGCCCAGTCCTGAGCAAATGCCTCAGAAGCAGCTCCCCGAGACCCCAGGCCCAAGTCCTCCCTTTCTACTCCAGCTGCCACCCCGACACAACAACCCATGAGAACTCTCTCTGTCTCCCTGTTGATATTTCAACACTTCCCCCCTTCTGCTCCCCTACCCCGCCTTGCTGTGGGGGCCAAAGCCACAAGCAAGTAGGCATGTCCAAACTTTGGTTCTCACAGCACCTCCAAGCAGGCTGTTCTCAGAGGTGAGCCCCATCCTGACCCAGACTTCCAGCCCAGCTCCCTTATCTGCAGACAGCTTTGTTCCTCCAGGCCCAGCACGAGACTCAGTTTCAACACAGTTGAGCAGATTCCAATCTTCCCGGCCCGCCCTGTCCTGGGGTGCTGCCTCCAGCACCTTGCTCACCCCCTCTCAGAGACTCGGCTTATTGTCTCCAGGGACTGGGCACCCCCACCCTCCCCAGTCTCTCCCGTCCCAGGCAGGAATGGTGACAGTAGTCCAGGATAGGGGGAATTGCACAAGCCTCCCTTGCAGGGGCAGTGAGAGCATCTATTTGTTATTTTTCTGCTGATTTATGAGGCTGACAGAGCCCCACCTTTGGTGAGAAAGCCTCAGGAGTACGCTGAGACCGCTGTGCTAGAAACCTGAGGGACGGCAGTGCTGGCAGCTGCATGAGAGAATATGGACTTTGAGTCTTAAGAGATGGTTCCACCTCCCAAGACAAATCCTGGGTATTTGGATTCTCCCTGCAGAACTCTCTATCTGTGGTCTTCAGAGAGGGAGTCACTACTTGGAGGACGTTACAGAGGCTGCTCTGCGTATTCTCCTAGTTTGTACTATCAAGACATTTCCCCTCTTAACTAGGAAAAAGGCTAGGTTAGTCCACAGATAAGTTGCTGTTTAGAGTTTGCCCTCTGTCAACCAATGACCCTCACCACCAGCCTGAGCAAGGTTTCATAGACACCAAAATAAAGACACGAGTAGCTAGGGTACCACTTGGGGCTCCCTAGGCCACTTGCACCATCCCTGATGATTAATACACAATTTTCCCTACATCTCTCGAAGCTGTTTCCTAGACCCCCTTCAAGTCTTTGTCCAGCTTCAAGTCCCTGGTCACGCCTTGCTGACCATCCCAGGCATCTCCGTCATGCCTTGCCCGAGCACCGACTGCATGCAGTCGCCCACATAATTTGGCCCTTGATCATGAACTACCGTCTATTGTTTGTTAACTCTTTATCTGGAGTGTTATCTCCATAAAGCATCTCAAGGACTAGGAGGCCTATTTTTTATTTCTTTTGGAGCAACCTCTTCCATTATTTTTTGGCTTAGTGCTGATCAAAGAGTTGAAGCTTAATAAGTGCTTGCTTGATTGAGAAAGATAATACATTGTCAATAGATAAAAGAAGCCAAAGATAAGGCATGACTGTTCCAATCCCGTGGAAATAGTTGTGTTTACCCACTGTCTTCTTCTTCTTCTTTTTTTTAAACATCATTCTTCATTTTGTGCATTTTTTCAACTCAGTTGTAATCCCCATGGGCCTCCCCCCCCCCCCCCCCCCCCCACTGTTACCCACTGTCTGCTAAGTGCCCCTCTGTTCGCTCATTTTCCTCTGTAGCCATGCCAAGGTCACTTCCCATCACATGGAGTCCTAGCCATTGGGAGTTTTCCAGCTTTTCTTCTCTCCTCTGCATCCACCTGGTTGATGTGGCAAGTACATGTTCAGATGATGCTGTCTCTATCAGTTTAGGTCTCCAAGTGACCGTTTGGAGCACAGCTCCCATTGTGAAAGTTATGATGTAACCAGGAATAAGCATTGTATAAAACCTCTAAGATGTGGGTGTGTGTGTGTTATTGCATAGCCTAATCTGACTCCTAGTCTACTCAGACATTTTACAGAAGTAGGCATGAACTTCACATTGGAAAGGGAAACACAAAAGACAAAGAAAAATAATTGAGACCAAGATAGGCCCCGAAAAGTACCTGTCTGTTGCTTCTTAAAATGAAGTTTAGGGATATATGTATTAAGATGTTAGTTAAAAAAATGAGAATTCCCAGAGCCCACTTTAGTCCAACTGAGTCAGAATTTCTAGTGGTAGCCCTTGGACATCGAAATCTTTGTAGGAATGCATGCAGTTCATTTTGAGAAATTGATCCCACAGGCTCAAATGAGATACCTTCTGGTCAGTGGTTCAAAATCCTGGCTGCACATTAGAATAAACTGAGAAGTTTTTTCAAAAGCTGACTCTGCCTCACTCCTACAAAACCTTTTCAATCGACCTAGAGAAGGGTCTAAATGTCATCTTATTGTAGTTTTTTTTTTTAGTTTCTCTCTGATGATTTTAATAGCAACTGTGAATCTAGAACAATTGCTAACAACATTTTTAGTTATTTCAGAAGGCTCATAAGAAGGAATTGTTCCAAGATTGATACGCAAACTGATAAGACTATAACTGGCATGGGGTTCTGATTTGAACATTTATGACCTTTGACACCAAGAAGGTTCCACTCATTTGGGACTGATCCCGGGACAGATCTCCACATACACAACACAAGGCAGCCCCTGGCCACCTGCTTGCCTGAGTGGCCGGATCCAGAGGAAGGGATGTTTCCAGACACGGGCAACTTCATCTTCACAAAAGGAGAGCTTCCTTTAGAATGTCCAGCTTTCACGAAGGATAATTTTATCACTCAGTTTTACTTTTTATCTCAAGTGTTTTCCTCATCTGTAAAGTAGGCTTAAGCGCAGTTCTTCTCTTACGGAGTTCTGGTGAAAAATAATTGGGCCAAAGCAAGTCTCTCTATCTCTCTTTCTTTCTCTATCTCTCTCACACACATACACACATACTCATACTCATGAGGATTCACTGTACACATTTTTTTATTGGACACAGGCGAGTCAATTCCCTATTAGAAAAGCCACTGTCAGTAATCTGAGAATTCCTGGAAAGCTAAGAAGTGTCGGTTGACAGGGTGTGACTATGTATTTTGTTGTTTTCGTACTAGTAGCAATAGACTGGTAAATTTGCTGCTCTTTGTCAGCACAAATATCAATATTACAGCTCTTACTTTAAAAGACACATTCTTTTTCTTTTCTTTTTCAAAATTAATTTACTTATGCATACAAGAACTAGGGTACAAACCAGGGGTGTAGGGGATTAGAAGATTCCCCAGAGACAGAGTGGGGAGCAGAACAGGCAGATCTACTGAAGTACACTGCTGAGGGGGGCAGCAGGCAGGTCCAGGAGAGGTCTGCCACGCCAGGTGGGTCACTCCCTGGCTGGGATCGAACTGGTGCCGAGGCAGCTGCCAATAGCTTTACAGAGCTGCAGTACAACTGACTATGTCACGAGGGAGGTCACATTTTTTTTTTTAAAGATTTATTTATTTGTGCATACAGAACTGGGGTACAGGCCAGAGATGCGGAGGGTGAGAGGATTTACCAGAGACAGAGTGGGGAGCAGAGCAGGCAGATCGACGAAGCACACTGCCAAGGGGAGCAGCGGGCGGGTCAGGAGAGGTCTGCCGCACCACGTGGTCACCTCCGGGGCAGGCGGGAATCGAACTCATGCGGAAGTGGCTTTAGCCTCTCAGTGCTGTGCTTTAACCCGCTGCGCCACCAGGGAGACTTCCGGGAGGTCACATTTTTAAGGAAAGTATGTGAATTTTTCTCAAGGACAAGGGCCCTCCCCTTTGAGAAGCTTGATAATGGTAATTGTAATTGTAGCATGAAGCATCACCAGGAACTGATAGAGGTTCACCAAGAATAAGCCCTGCCAGGTAAAGAAAGTCCTGCCTCTTTCTGATTAGGTTTGATTATTGAACCAGCAAACTGTTAGACTTTGTCTTGACATAAAAATCAAGTGAGGCATTGACAAGTAATTTTTTGTATAACTATTTAAGTAAAAGCATGTACTTTCAGTTGAATTCTCATGTATATCTAAAAAAACATTCATTGGTGAACTAAGTCACTTGAGATTCCTGGATTCCAGACAGGCCCTAAATCTAATGACAGATGTCCTTATAAGAACAGGGGGAGACAAAGTGCCAGCCTTTGGATTTTGTCCTTCTGGGCCAGCATTGTGTGGGTATCCATTCCATTTGTTTTAATAAGCCTCCACTTCTGGGTAATTAACTATGGCAGTGCCAGGAAACTAATTTGGCCATTACCATATTTAAACAGAGGTGTGTGGACCAGAATAACCAATGGTCTAGGTACTAGAAGTGTTTGCATCTTTAAGAGGCTTCCAGAGAAGGACAAGAAAAAAGAGAGAGAGACATGGATTAGAATACTCCTCTGAGTCAAGTGCTCATAAGCCTCACAACAGGTCTTCTGTTGCTGCTTCATCTGTTCCTCAAATCAGGAAATGTTTACTGAGCATGATGAGGGTGCCAGGCTCTCTTGGAAGCACTCAGGTCTGGCTAAACCAGCAGCAGACCCAGGTGAAATTCCCACTTTCATGACGTTTATGTTCTAGAGGGGAGGATTATGGGGTTCACAGAAAGCAGGTAATGGGAGGCCAGAACAGAAACCAAAGTTTGTTTGCTTGTTTTTGTACTTAATGTCCAGCTCAGATGAGGATTAAGATCAGCAGCAGGGTCTCCCTGGCAGTACCGGGGTTAAAGTCTCAGTGCCGTCAAGCTATCTGCAACCACAGCAGCACAAATTCAATCCCAGGCTAGGAAACTGACCCACATGGTGCAGCAGACCTCTCCTGGCCCACCCACGGCTCCCCTTAGCAGTGTATTTCAGTAGATCCACTGTTCTGTACCCCACTCTGTCTCTGGTGAATCCTCTCATCCCTTGCACCTCTTACCTACACCCTAGTTCTTCTATGCATAAATAAACAAAAGTAAATCTTAAAAAAGAAAAAAAAGATCAGCCAGCAGCAGTCCCAGAGAAGACCCTGACTTGAGGTATTCACAAGAAGAGTCAACCCTCACTCAACCCTGGAAGAAATCAAGTTAGATTCCTCCTCAGCATCGGTTAGTAACAAGAAGTATTTGGAGCAAAGTTCAAGTTTTATCTATTGAATTTTCTTTTTACCTTACTTTTGACACTGTTGCTTAGTGACCACAATGAATTTAATTGTTTTTGCTTTTATAGGCACTTTTAATGGAAAGTATGTGGATTTTTCTGTAGGGCAAGGACCCCATGAAAAGCTTGGGTGGTTGGTTCATGAAACACTAATGTCCAACTGGTGGTAATTTACTCTAATTGAAGACAAAATACTTAGGAGGAACTGAAATTGTCTCTTGATTGCTACTTCCTAAACCCAGACCGTGAGAAGCAAAGAAAAGGGAGGGAATTAACTAGAAAACAATAGGCTTCTCATAACTAGAATCCTCTATGTGTTAGTCTTGCTAGAACTCAGCTCCTCCACATAGTAGAAGTTAGCACCAATGACAAATGACCAATATTTGTACTGAAGCCAGTGAATTCCAACAACACATCCATTGATATTTATCAGAAACAAACATGTTAGTTGTGCAGCTGCAGATAGAGACTTCTCTACTGTCTTTGGTTATAAGATTTCATTTGCTATTGTTGACTTGGCTTTTAATTCAAAGAATTTTGTTATTTAAAGCAGCTCTGTGTATGAGAAGGAAGAGGCAGAGGTATAAAAAGCAAGCCCCCTCTTTTTTCCTTGGAGAATATCTGTTTCAGAGCAATTTTAAGTAACAGAATGCAAAAGCAAAGAAGAGAAGAGGTTTTCTTCTGTTCTTGTGATGGTCAGTGGAAAGGAAGAATCCAGAAGCCATGGCACAAACCCCAGGCTTTAACGGCCTGAGATCTTACATGAAAACCACATCCAGGGCCATGGATTTACTCGAACAAATAGACAGAGGCCTTGCAAAGCTGCAGTCTAAATACTGTTTGCACTGTAAACAAGAAAGACACAAACAGCTCTCTGATGAGCTACGGTCACATCTGGGCCGCCTCGTGGGAACAGAGGCATGTTCAGGAGGCTCGGCTATGCATTTTCCTAAGATCTGCCCTGGTGGAGATGCAGCAGATAAGTGATCTGGAAATGAGCATGGTTGGCACTCTCCAAAGACTGTTCTCGAAAACCACACAGGAGCTGTGTTTCCTCACCTATTATTTCCCCAAAACTAGCCATACAGGAATGTGTAGCAGGAATCAAATACCTCCCCCAGCAACCCAGCATGGAGTTGAAACCCTTGTCACTCTCTGTTCTACCTTGGTGTCACTGGTGGGCAGATCTGGGCATTCGGGCATGTCAAGATGGCTGGTGCCCACTGCAAGAGTGCTCCCCACAGCCAAAAGCCCCATGGAATGGATGGCACAGAGATAGAAAGCTGATCCTCCCCCAAGAGCTGTCAGTCTAGTTGAGAAGGGAAACTAGTAAGAATGCAGTAAGTGGAGAGGGATGAAGGATGGTGCATGGGGGAAGGGAGCCAAGCCCCAGGCTCTTGAGGAAGAGGTGCCTGAGACCCTTGAATATGCATATGCTGCAGCCTCCTCCTCCTCATTGTCTTTCTCCAGTTAGTCCAGGCCTTTGCAGACTTTCTTGAACTTTGCACAAGACCCTCTACTCTATTCTAGAATGTTCTCATCTCTTCCTTGCCACTCAACTGAGACAACAAACCCAACGCCAAGTTCTTCTCCACAAAATCATCTATAAACCATTTTCATGGGATTTTTTTTGGCTCTCCTTTGAATTATCATGTCATTTATTACGTAAACTATGGATTCCAAGCTGTGTGCTGAAGAGTCCAGGTGTAGCAACAAGTTCAAAGTGCTGAAACCATGTGTCAGAGATTCCCAAAGAGCCTCTGACAGACACCGTACTAGCTGCAAAGAGTACACAGAGCCCCTGCAAGAGTATTCAGTGCTGAATAACTAGACTTTTCAGCGATGGAGCCAGGGGTTTGTGACCTGCAGGGAAATCATTAAGTTATGGTGATGGTTTTAGAATTTAAATCATCTTATATCAACAGCTACTACGTCTGTTACATTTCCCTTCATAACATGTTTTTGCAGTTGCTATGGTTTTTATTAGAAAGTTCTATGTGAAAATCAACATGGAACAGAAAAGGAAGATGACAATGTTATCTTCAGTTTGATTCTAAAGCCTGAAAAGTCATTTAGTGCCCATAAATAAGTCATTGTAATTATTTAATAATGAAATACAAATATTGTTTTCTTTCAATCTTTTGAGTATTAATTTTTCAAGTGGCTACTAAGTTGTTAAGCCATAAATACTTATTAAGTTGTTTGGACTTAATTACTTAATTACTTAATACATGAAACTGTTGGTATTTCTTTTGGCCTAGGGGCACCATGAAAAATTACTGAGACATTCAGGCTTCTGAGTAAAGAATGTTCAGGAATCTCAGGTCTAGGACATTTGTTTGTTGTATAGCATTTAATACATACATTCTTGCTTTAGCACTGTGTGCGTGTGTGTGTGTGTGTGTGTGTGTGCCAGTGAACTTGGGAAGCAAGCTGGGTTTTGTTTGCTTACTTATTTGATTTCCCCGTGGGCTAGGTTTGAGAAGAATAAGAGAATATTTCCTTCATAAGACCCAAAGGAGCTTATGTGAAAAAGGAGAAAAACTGATGAGCAGGTGGATCGAAAAGAACTGAATGTGAATGCATTTAGACATGAAGGGAAACCAAATGAGGGAAAGGTCAGGTGGAATCTATAAATAAAATTAAGTTTAATTAAGCGGTTAGAGGCTTGTATCACTTTCACACAAAGGCAGGTCGCTGCTCCTCTGCACGTGGGCTTTAAACAGCATATGTTTTTCCTATTTCATAATGAGGCGTATATTTTAAGTGAACTTGTTTTATTACTATTAATAGATGTTTTCAAGTTAGTACTAATGAGGAAATAAAAAGTTATTTACATTGTTTGTTTGTTATGTTTTGTTTTGTTTCCAATGCTTTATATCTCAGTTTTCCATGCCTGAAACACTCCAGTTTGCTATTCAAACAAAGCTCAAGTTCACCCGCTGTTGAGAGCTAGATGTAAAGATGAGCTTGAGAGGTGTCTTTTCCCAGTGAACCAGTCAGGTCTTGGCAGGCAGGGATGCCGTTATGCTGTGTTCCTCTGACGCCCTGTAAAGAGTTTTCAGTGATAAATAACAGTGGATTTGTCATTGATGGACCCATGGGGGCCGTGAACTAAGGAAAGCTTAGGGAGTTACAATGATGGTTTCAAATTTAAATCATCCAAACTCACTGTCTACAGGTCTTTGTCAACCTGTTCATCAGACTAGTGGGCAATAACTCAATCTCTCACTACCCCCATCTCTTCATAGAATTGCTGTGGCATTTAAATAAGATTATGTGAGCATGAAATAAACACTCAAAGCTCACCAGAAATCAACAAGATGATGAGTATATGCTTCTCCTAGACAGTCCCTTTGTCCTGGCCTTTTCTCCTCTTTCAGACCTCCTGGCTATTGTCCAGCCATCTGGGGTTTGTACTTCCTTCTTTGCTTTGCCTTTCCATCTTCTTTAATTTCTGTTTCTCAACCTATCTTCTGACCATAGCTACACTAACTCAACACTTGGTGCCTCTGCTTGAGCCCCATGGCCCTCAACCTGCCATGGCCAAGGATGACAGCTGCTGTAGGGAGGATTTGATAAGGATGGAATGGGGTGCACATATGACCACAGCTCCAAACAAAGGCGAAGTGGGGCACCCTCAGAAACTGTGTGAGCATTTCTCCTGAGCTTTGAAATTTCCAATCAAGTAGTGGTTATGTAACTGACTCCAGAGCCAACCTACCTGTGCCCTCGAAGTGAATTCTGGCTTCACTGTTAATGGCTATATGATCTTAAGCAACTTAATGTTTTGAGCTTCTGTTTCCTCATCTATAAAAAGGGAACAAAATTAGCATTTATTTCATAGGTGCTATGAGATTAAACACTTAATCCATGAAAGTACTTAGGACTTCTCTAGTGGCTGGTGGCTATCTTCTGTCAAGGCCCTGATTTTAAAGCTGCACCACCATCTGCTGGCTGTTTGACCATGACCAAGTCCTTTGACCTCTATTGGCCCCAGATTTCTTATCTGCATTGTGGTGGTGGCACCTGGGTGACTGCTATGCATGCTGTTGTAAACTGGAAAGTCCTGTCCAACACAGGGTTTCAATTTGTTATGAATGGTTCCTTTTCCTTTCAGTACTGTCAACAAAGAGCAGAGTAAAGGCCTCTTTTCCTGAGGGAGCAGGCTGGGTGCTGCATGAGGGTGCTCAGGCCAAGCCAGGCCCCTGCCAGGCACCGTGTTGGACTTACTAGGTAGCCATCTTGCCAGAATCTCAGGACATACATTTCTTGGCTTCTCCCTATACTCATGAGTAGTTCCAGAACCTGGTTTTCTGTCTCCCCTTTTCTCAATTAGTGGAACAGTCAAGCAATGTCAGTTCCTTTTCAGGTCTCAACAAGTCCTAAGCTGCCCTGGAGGGAGGAGGAGAGAAGAGGAGACAGGAGGAAACTCTCCCTGTAAAACTTGGCTTTGGCTGAATAGCTTCCAGTTGCCTTGAAATCCAATCTTCTTTTGAACTTGACTTTGCCATCAGTCACATTCTTGGAAGGCGATGAGCTCCAGCTCCCTCCTGACAGCCAGGAGTGATAATACCTTTCCAAGAACCCGACTTTTGGGGGGTAGAAGGCGGCACAGCTGCTAATGCTTCCTCTCACCTGCTCAGGGAGACTGGAGTATCCAGGGCTTCAGCCTTCAGGGTTAGGAAAGAAAATGACCCTCTTTCCACCTGCTATACCAAAAATGGAGGGGCATATAGACACTTCTTGTCTGTATCTTATCCAATTCCCAGTGCCTGACTTCACTCTGCCCAGACAACTTGACCTCAGGCTGATGATCGCTAGCTTATGAATTGATTAATTCATTAAATATGCATTGAGAGCTTGGCATCGGTTCTAAGCAACTGTGAGAACAGCAGAAAAAAAATAGCAAAAAAACCCCCTGCTCTTCATAAAGTGAACTTCAACACTTAGCTAACAGGCAAGGGTCAGGACTAAAATCTGTGAGAGAAAGAACCCTGGACTTTAAGTGAGAAGGTTAGGTTTGGGAGAGAGATCTACATGCAAAAGACACATGACACAGGGTAAGCCATTTCAATTCCTTGAGCCTTTTTCTCATCTGTGAGCCAGACATGGTCTGTTTTGCTCATTTGCATCCAGTGATAAAATGAAAGGAAAGTAATGATATCAATTTGTAACGTAATATCCCATACAAAGTGGCTCAGTCAGATCAACTGTACAGCTCCAAAATTTCTATTCATTTGTGTAACACTTATTGAGCACCTACTATCTTCCAAGCACTTGAAATACAGAGGTGAGTAAGTATAGCCTCTGACTTCTCATGGTAGAGAAGCTGCTGACTGGAAAGTTGTTTGGTGAAGGCAGTGTCAGAGCCATCTCAGAGCATGATGGGAACATGGAGGAGGGAGCCTCACACAGCCTGAGGGTTAAGGAGGATTGTATACTGAAGCCTAGTGTTGAATGATGAGTTGCTGTTGAATCAGGTGCAGAAGTAGCAGGCGACGGGGATACAGCTGGTTCAAAGGTATGGAGAACCAAAGAATGAAGCCAACAGCAGCCAGTGAGTGTTCTGAGGCACTGTGCATGGGTGGGGTAGGGATGAACACGGTGGGAGTGATGAGAGAACACACATCTGCAGGCATGAGTCTATGGAAGACCATTGGGGTTTATTCTTCAGATAATGGGGTGACATCCAAAGACTGGGAGCAAGGACACCACACTATCAGCTCTGCTTTAGTGAGTGGCCATTGTATGGAGGACAAAGGGAAAGGGCACCCGCCGTGTTGTGAGCCAAGAATGTCACTATAGACCCACTGGCAAGCTGAAGTCCTGAACAAGCACAGAGCACAGAAGTTAGCAGGCATTTGCGAAATGAAGGAGGTAGAATTCCCAGGCTTGGAAATTGCAAAGTGACTGCCTATGTAGGGGGTACAACAGGGGATCAGAAGACAAGATGGTTTCACCAGAGAGATGGCAAATGCTAGGGGTGGTTGGATTTCTTGGTGGAGTGGGGTAGCAGCCAATTGGACAGAGGCAGTCCTGGCTTTGCCTGGGCTCATGCATGGATTTCAGTGCCACTTACAGTTACCGACACTGAATATCACAGTTCCCCTCTCAGTTACCAGGGCATGTGACATTAAGGAATTGTATAAAGCACCTTCCTCCCTTCAATCCACAAATTGACATACTGACAGACACATCATCCTCTAGGACCAATCAGATACCAAAATGAAAAGTGGGTCAACATTCAGACAATACAGAAATCAAATAAAGTCCCAAGTGGAGCTAACATATCTCTCTCATCTTCTCCCATCCCCACCCCTTCACCTAGAAGAGCTTCCTGGAAGAGCTGGGCTTTCTCGTCAAGCTCTCCAACCATGCTGGGGAGCGCTAACATCTCCCAACCTTCCAGTGTGAAAACTAGACATTTGCCAGGCCACGTGGGCAGAGATTTTCCCATTTGGTGCAAACAACACTATTCTAATCACACTTGACCTGGAAACCACACCCAGACCACAGACCACAGAGGAACACAGGCAGAAGACAAATATCACTGTCCCTTTTCTCTGTGCTCCAACAGGTGTCTGAAGACTTCTTGGACTGAGGACAGAGGAGAAGCAGGTCTGGGATGAATGATCAAAACAGGACTGGCCTGGGGCCTCAGTTCTTCATCTGAGAAATGTGACCACTGAACCACCTGATGGATGAATTGTAAACACAAAGGAGAGAATGTGTGTAAGAGAAGTTTTTCAACTGAGAAAGTGTGCTCAACATCAGGTTAAAATGAAAGTATTTGGGTAAATGAGACAGGTGGTAAAATAGCAACAAAAACATATTAAGTTCCCCCTTTGCCTAGATGGTATTCTAAAATTATTAGCATCTATCTCTTTTGTGCTTGGAACAGGTCAGCTGGAGCTCAATCCCATTCAGTTTTCTGAGGCTAACAACTCAGCCATTACCAACCATTAGTACATTGTAGGACTAAGTTCTTGAACCAGAATCAGAGGACAGGGCATTGTAGATCTGGAGGAGACAACGCAAAGATTCATCTGCTGCTTTTCAGGACTTCATGGGGCTGTACCTGGGGGCCAGGTTCAGAGGTGACAAGAAAGTCGGGGGATCCATCTGGGTGAAGGCTCAGAGGTCCCAACAACCACCTCTGTGACTTTGCGCAAACAAGTCACCTGACCTTAATTTACCTTCATTTTCTTCATTCTGGAATGTTAGCATACCTTTCTCAGAGCGATGCTGTGAGGTTCCAATTCAATACCATAGAGACTGCCTTTCTGGTGGGAAATGTTCAAGTCGCCTGCCAAGGGCTAGCAGGCTTTTCTCAGGACACCAAGGAGGCCTTATCAGGCAAAAAAAGCCAGCTTCTGTGGACTGCTTGATGAGGCCTTCTCAGCCCACATCTAGCCCTCTCTTTGCTTGGGAGGTCACCTGAGCTTCCTCAATGCAGAATTTCAGGCTAGATGCATAAAAGATAGTCAGGGGCTAGTCAGACAGCTAGTGGACTGGATCCAGACTCTTTCATTTCTCCCCCATCCTGCCCCTCCCTCCTTTTCCTACTCTCCTCTCTATCCCTCCCTGCCTTCTGCCTTTCTCCTCCTCTCCCTCCTCTCACCATCCTTTTCGCCCTCTGTCCCGCCATTCCGTCTTTCCTTCAAAAACTATTTATTGAGCAGCTACTATAAACCAGACACATTTACAGAGCTGGGGGTATAGCAGTGAGTAAAACAATACTCTTATCCTCAAGAAGCCTACTTTTAGCTGGGGGAGAGACACGAAGAAGAGAAATAGATACTGAGAAGGGCTGTGGGAGCTAATTAAAGAGGGGAGGTAGAGAAGGAGTCAGAGATAGGAGAGATGCCATTTTAAGGAGGTTTATTAGGAAGAACTTGTTAAAAAGGTGATGTTTAAGCAGAAACTTGTTGTGGGAATGATTTTATGGTTGCCAGCTGCAGCCTGCCAGCTGCCAACATCTAAACACACCCCTCCCATCTGTGTACAGACAGTTCTGTGAGCCGGGCAACTCTGCATATGTAAGTGCAAGAGCCTCAGAGGGCATTTTGGCAGGACTGGCCTCTGACTTCCTTGATATGCATCTGCCCTTGACCTCATGACTAGCTGGTAACACCCCTCTCCCCCGATGGTTGGGCAGGGAAAACACCCTCCTTTCCTGCTCAGAGCTGCAGACCCCCATGCGGTTCAGAATGCCTCCTCCTTCCCCTTGGGACTGCCACTGCTGGGCAGGGGCCTTGAGGGACTCCAGGTAACTGGAACAAAAGCCAGGAGGGTGGTCTTCAAGGTCACTCTTCCATCTTCTCTCACAGACACTTTGCTGCAAGGAAGACTGGCTCCCTTCCGTTTTCCCCCCTTGGGAAAGACCTGTCCTTGTTCCTTTGTCAAGTTCCTTCCCAGCTCCTGGGCTAAATCTTGGGAGAGGTACCAGATCTGCTTTTTCCTGGAGATACTCTCTCACCCATCACTTCATTAGCACTGCACAGATAGAGCTCTGTCTGCCTTTCCTCACAGAGGCTGGAGGGACCTGGGGGACAAGGGAGGAAAGGGGAAAGAAAGAGGAGGGAAGAGGATGAGGAGGAAGAAGAAAAGAAGGAAGAGGGGAAAGAAGGAAGAGAGGAGAGGAAGGGAGGAGGGAGCATGCAGAGAGAAAACGAGGAACGAGCCTGATGGTGGGGTGGAGAAAATGAAGAAGCCAAGACCCTTCCCCTCACAGAGGTGTATCCCCAGCTTCAAAACTGGTCACAAGGCTCAGAAACTCCAAGAACTGGGTTTTGTTTTGGGTCATCAGTGCATGGACCACGGACGTCCTGGAAGACCCCTGCCATTTGTCCTGTAGTAAGATGGACAGAGAATGTGTGGCAGCAGGAGAAAGCTGCCGATGGGGGAAGGGCGGCAGCGGGGATGGGGCCTGGAGCTGGCTGCAGAGGGCTGGAGGCGCGGAGCAGGGGACAGGGGCAGCGGTCTCCTTGGAACCCCCAGCCCCTCATCAGCCCTCCAGCCCTCCCCTGTCAGAGGCCCCACGGGCTCCTGGATAGTGCCTGGTGGGTGAGCGAGGCAGTGAGGTCAGTGGTAAAACCTCAGAAGTGCCAATGGCCTGCCCAGCTCAGCCCCAGGCAGCCTTGCCAGTCTGTTGCCCACAGAGGCCGCACACGCACGAGGGCCTCTGAGGCTCCCAGTGGGAGCAGGAAAAACTGCCAAGCTCATTTCTGTTCTCAAGTCAAAGAAACCTAGTATAAACACGGTGGGCTCTTTGAATTATCCACATGAAATATTTAACGCACTTAGCCTGGAGCAGATGAGATTTAATAAGGGATGTTCCCATGGTGATTTTATTAAAAACGTTAATAATCAGCTACCCCATGTAGAGCGCCTGGTAGGGTATCAGCTACTGGGCTCCAGGCACCTTGGCATGACTCCTCTCCCTGAAATCCCTGTAAGGACCCCCCACCCAGGAGACACCCACCCACCCACTGCCTTAGGAGGAAACCTCTGAGGTTCCACCACATTAAGTAACTTCAGCGGTGCAACTAGGAGCTGTCAGGGTCCAAAGCAGAAACCAGGACCCACCAACTCCAAAGTCCCCGCTGCTCTCCTGCTTCTTCGCACATTGCAAGGACCTATCTATCACACCAGCAGATTCAGTCCTTTTTGTCCTGTTTTATACAAGTTTGACAGTGCACCATGGATAGTTCAACTGCTATTTTTTTTTTAAACCTGAGCAATGTTGCAAGAGTAAGAACTCCTGGAACTAATTTAAAAGTGGAGATATTTGTGATCCCATTTAGGAGACATGTATGACACCATACAACAATTTCTCAAAATCAAAAATATCTCCGAAAGCCCTATAGCTCAGGGGTTAGAGTACTAGTCTTGTAAACTCAAAACTGTCTCTTTAGCCATTTTTGTTTCATTTTTAAATGATAGTTTATTAACATACACATGACATGTCTCAGAGAAATCAAAGAAGAAAGAAGAATTCACCCTCAGTTTCACCTTCCAATTCTTTCATTCACACATTCATGGGAAACCAATTGAAAATGCTTACATAATTTGCCAGCAACAAAATGAAACAAACTATATGAAAACTTCTCAAAAGGATTTCTTTAAAAAAAAAAAATAATAGTTTATTTTTACATCATTTTGTGCCTTTTTCCATCTCAGTTACAATCCCCGTGGGCTTCCCATCACCAAATCACCCGTGTGATTTGGTCACCATAGTCAGTGCATTTCCCTCCCCCCACTGTTTTTGATCCCATTCCCCACTCCACTCCCATAAAATGTCTCTGGTATATAGCTATTCATTATTATTATTTTCTCACCTGATCTGTTATACTCCTGCTATGAGTGAAACCATCCGGTATTTTTCCTTTTCTTTCTGGCTTATTTCACTAAGCGTGATCTTTTCCAGCTCCTCCATTCAACAGGATTTCTTAAAAGCAAATGATTATACCTTCTACTCAAACATTTCCAGGGGCAAGAAACAGACACTGGATCTTTGTGACAGGGTCAGAAATGCTCTGCTACCTAGTGACACCTCATTGCTTCATGTCAACACCTCTCTCCACTTCTCTTCTGCCCACACCTCAATGTCTACCTTCTGCTGTCACCAACAAGCCCATGTAGCTTATCTTGCTTCTGGAAACCATAATCACCTCCTCCCTCCCTTTTGTGCCACATGATCCTCTTAATTTATTCTCTGTACTGTTTCCTGAGCAATCTTCTAAAAACACAAATCCCACTGTCCTTAGAATAAAGACCCACATTTTTTTTTTAAGACCCACATTTTTAACACAGCCTCTAACAGATATTCTTGGTTGCTTAGCAGCAATCACCGCCCCCTTCTTTCCTATCAGAAACTTATAAACTAGCCAACTAATGCACAGTGGGCTTAGATAGCCCAGCGCGTAATCGCTTCGTGTGATTTCCACATTTATTGTAGTAGCTCCACCATGTTGTTGAAGGTCCAAGCCTCCTCCACTCTGCCATCTTCGGCTCCACCATGTTGTTGAAGGTCCAAGCCTCCTCCACTCTGCCATCTTCGGCATGATGGTGCTGGCTCTCTAGCCTCTCACCTTGTGGACACAGGATGGCTGCGGTAGTGCCAGACGTCACAGCTGTGCTTAAGGACAGGAAGCTTGAGGAGGTGGTAAATGGTATGGGTATAGTCTCAAGTGATAGTTACCTTGTATACGTAAAAGAACTAGTCCCCTTATAGCTCCATGCAGATTTCCTTTTACATCTCATAGGCAGAACTGTGTCACTTGCCTACTATCATCTACAGAAGAGTCTGGAAAAGGAGAACTATAGCAAAGGGAAAAAGGCATTATCAAGACTGACTTAAAACAAACATAATTCATGAATTTGGGGGAGCTTCCAAAAAATTCTTCCTTTACTTTGCTAAGAGAGCACCTCAAAGTGACCTTGCTCCCTTCCTCAGGATATAGTCTTTCGTGGGGTGAATCCTGCAGCCATCTTGTTTTCATTCCCGTATTCAGGGAGGCTCAGAGGAGGGCAGATGGAGAGAAATCAGAGCAGCACAGATGGAGCCTGTGTTGGTGGCCTCTGAGGTGGGCCTCCACGCTCTCTGGGGGTCCCTCCTGGGGTTCACACAGTTGAGTGGTTTCCTCTCCTTGAGTGTGGGCAAGACCTACCCTCTGATGCATAGAACAGAAAAGAAGCAGCGGCGTATCACTTCTGAGATTAGGCTATACAAGATGGCAGCTTCTACCTCTGTCTCTGGATGCGCATGAGTGCCTGTGTGTGTTCCCCCTTGCTTCTCTGCTGTCAGCATCCCTAAGTCCCCATGGGGCAGTCCATTTAGTGAAGAACTAGCTTTCAGTCTAACAACCCGTAAGAACTGAGCCTACCATCACCATGTGAGGAACGGAGGAAGCAGATCCTTCAATCCCAGCTGACTCCTGGGAAGACCACAAACCTGGTGTGGACAGCTCGTTTGCAAACCTGTGAGGGATCTCGAGCCAGAGACACCCCGCTAAGCTGGTCTTGGATTTTTGACCCAGAGAAGCTGTGAGATGATAAATGTTCCTGTTTGCAGCCACTAATTTGGGGGTAATTTGTTATGTAGCAATTGTTAACTAACAAAGAGTAAACTAGGTTTAGTCATTATCAAGCCTACTTGTCTAGGGAATCCAGTTATATAAGAAAATAATTTTTCTTATTTCTTAAGCCAACTTAAAAACTCTCTGTACTTGCAGCCAAAAAGCATACTAACTGATAAAAAGAACTTACACATTATCTCACTGTAACCTGTCTCTAGCAACATCTGAAAAAAAATTCCCCTTTGTTCCAAAACTACTCAGAAGAACCTTCCTTCAATCCCTCACATACACCAGCTTAAAATGCCAAGGAAGGTCATTTGGCCAGCAGAAGAAACTCCTTGAGAAGTGGCAAAAATGACCATTCGGTGTCAGCCAAGCCCAGAGGAACACGGAGCAAACCGAGCTGAGCTGCAGAAAAGCAGCACCGTGTGTGGGACCTGGGGAAGAGAAAGAGCGGCCTCTGACTCCTGAAGCTAAAAGGCCAGCACTGTGGCTGCATCCTCACGCCCTCCCGGGAGGGCCCCCCACACCCGCAAGGGGCTAGGCGGACAGTGGAGATTCAGCTCTTTGAAGACAGTGCCAAACACAGCACTCTGTACATGAAAAGGGGTTTTCTCACAATGCAGATTCTAATTGCAACATCCTCACTGTCCCCCAGAAAAGGCAGTGCAACCCCAGAAGGGACTGAGCCAGTGGTGCAAACCCCCACTGAGTACCATCTCTGGGGAAAATGCAGACGCCTCTGCCTCCTCTTTTCTTCAAAGACCTAAGGCAGGGCCCAAATGATCCTGACAATAAAATAAAAATTACCCTTACTTGATCTCCACCTTTTATTTGGTCCCTAACTTGTCTATCTAGCTGCTGACCCTGAAATCCTATGTGTTTATTGAAACTTCATCTACCTGCCATTATCAGATGAGGGCCTAATGAATGTGGCCCTCGTTAACACTTCATTATATCAAATGAAGTGTTGGAGTCCGAAGATGAACTTTACAGGTGAGTGAAATGACAGATGACTAAATAACAAAACATGAAAAGGAACAAAAGCATTATTAAACTGAACACGCAAACCCTTCACTCACGTTCAGTGTGATACTAGAGAAGGGAGGGGGGAAAAGACAATGGTAGCATGATTGACAGTGGGAATTAGCTAGGCAGGGGTCAGAAATTCTTTCTTTCTTTTTTTAAAGATTGATTTATTTATGCATACAGAACTGGGGTACAGGCCAGAGGTTCAGGGGCGGTGAGAAGATTTGCCAGAGGCAGAGTGGGGAATAAAATTGGCAGGTCAGTGAAGTCCACTGCTGAGGGGAACAAGCAGGCAGGTCAGGAGAGGTCTGCCACGCCATGTGGGTCACCTCCCTGGTGGGGATTGAACTCGTGAAGTGGCTGCGGTAGCTTCATAGTGCTGTGCTTTAACCTGTTGCGCCACCAGGGAGGGCCCCATCAGCAAATTATTTCTTTAAAGGGACAGCAGATAAGTGATATTTCAGGCTTTATGGGCCACTGTTATCTCTGCGTAACTCCTCAACTTGCTGTTTGCATAAAAGCAGTCACGGGTACTCACAAACAAATGAACATGGCTGTGTTCCAAAAAAAACCTTTCTTTATGGACACTGAAATTTGAATTTCACACTGGTTTTTTTTTTTTTTCTGTCACTAAACATTATTCTCCTTTTGATCTTTTAAAAAAGACTTTGGTTAGAGTAGTTTTAGGTTCACAGAACAATGGAGGGGATGGGACAGAAATCTCCCATATAGACAGAACACTCAGCTCCACATAGGTACAACCTTCAGGTACTCACTCAGCTCACCCACACCCCCGACCAGGGGGCACATTTGTTAAATTGCTGAACCTACTTGACACAATCAGAGCCTGCACTTTACATGGACAGTCACTCTTCCTGCTCCACTTTCCATGGTTGAGCTGTTTCCAACTACTGAAACATTTAAAAACCATGCTTACCTCACTTGCTCTATACAAACAGGTGGCAGGCCAGACTTGGCCCATGGGCTGAAGTTTGCTGCTCCTGATATAAAGTAAGCAGTGAAGACTAGCTAAAGGAAGAGAGGCTCTCAACTTCGCTCTGCTTCTGCTTCTCTCCTCACCCCATCCTCCACCCCATAATGTTCACACTTTATCCTAAAACAAACACTCAGACTTTCCTCTTAACTCTCTTGTCCCCTAACAAATGCTCATACTTGTGCTCATGAAACTGATCCTTAACACACCTTCACATTTTTGCCACCGAAGGATTAAAGGACATCCAGAGTTTTCTACTGAGTAAGGTTCCTACAAAGAAGGAAGTGGAGGAGAAGGTAGCTTTTCAAATTTAATTCTATAAAGACCAGGACCACTCAAATTTTTTTCTTTCTTGCTATATTATGACATAAAAATTGATTCTTGTAACCACAATGCTTGTATTTGGTTTTTAACCTTTCTTACCTCCTCAAGATATTAAGTGATTTTCTCTAAAATGTTATAGTAGTCCCTACTTTGGGATGGAAGGATTAATTGGCTTGAAAAAAGGAGACTACTTTCTACACATACTTATGGACTAATGTCCTTGAACTTAAATTTTGCAGAAGCTTCATCCTCAGTGAATAAATGTCAAGGACATCATGGGTGCACACTGAGTTTGGAGTCAGACAGGTTCAAATCCAGCGTCCCCACAGCCAAAGGACCTTTCTCCTTGGTGCCTTCGGTTGTGAGATGGAAATAATTTGGCCAGTTGTTCTGATGTTTAAATGAACTAGCAAATATCAGAACCTGCTCGAGGTTAGTGCTCATCATCCCTCTGTCTCCAGGTCTCTCCCAATCTCCTGTTAATCAGTCAAACCTTACTTTGCACATCTTTGCTTTATGTCAGCGACAACTTTCTACTTATTGTTGTCCAAGTAAAGTCCTAAGGGAGAGCAAGTGATAAAAAAAAAAAACTCTTTAAAGTAACACCTCTTTGACTGAAGTTTTTAGCCATCTCTGAAAATTCAACTTGAGATTCAACTTCTTGCTGAAGTATTTAACAGCACATTAGTAAACGAAGCTGGCTTTTTAGAAGTAATAAAGCTGGAGCAAAGCATGAGCTCATGGCTGCTCTTGGCTCCAAAGTTTCTGCTGCTGAGGAAGAGAAAGGGACCCTGCCATGGAATGTTGAGGGGAATTATCAGGCTTGTGGTTGTGCCAAGGCAGAATTAGCCAGGCTGTAATGTGCACGGTGGGCACTGTGCAGATGGGGAACCTGCTAGAAGCAAGGAGGGGGGCTGGAGAGAAGTCGGGGGCTTAGGGGAGGGTGAGGTGGGGTCCTTCAGGGGAAGGGGTCATGATGGGAAGCGGAGAGGCGCTGGAGCTGGGAAGTGTGCGCTTGAGTGACACATGCCCTTTGCTGTAAGATACAGAATGGCAGAGCTAGAATCAACCTCAACGTCAGCTGTGTGTACCGGCTCGTGGCACAGATGACAGAGTGAGGCGCTGTTGGGACCTGCCCACGGACTTGTGTGCTTTGCGAAGGAAGAGCCTCATTGTATGGCTGGCTTTCTAGGAGTCGTACAGAGAAGAAAGTCCTATGTCCTGTTGGGTCAGAGTAGAAGTAGGTGTCCAGAGCTACATTGCTCAGATGTCCGGCACTCATCTTGCACAAGTCCTTAGTCAATGCCAGCTACAAGAATGTCGCTTTGAGGCAGAGAGGGTCCTGCAGACAAAGAGGCTCGCACCACTGCTGTCTTTCTTTCTGAATGAGGGACATGTGGAAGGTGAAGGCAGTGTAGCTTTTTAGAAATGTTTGCTGCTACTGCAGCAGATATTTACCATGTTTATTACCATGAAATATTAATATGAATAATGAACCAGACGCTGGTTTGTGAGATGACTCACCTTCCTGGCCCTCTGTGCTGAGAGAGGGATACAGAGCTACATACCTGTGACCAGCCTGGTGTCCCTGAAATCAACCAGCCCTCTTGGTGGGCCTGTTGGATCAGCTCCCACGCAGAAGGGCCCACGCCCCTGGAAAGCTTTGGTGGGAGCCCTCGCCCTGTAGCCAAGGCTTCCTCTGCCCACCCGGAGTTCCCCCCTGTGCTCCTTTTCCCCATTGCCCCCTCCCCACAAAGAGAGAGGCTGGCAATGGGGAGAAGGTGGTCGCTGGCTTTTTAAGGAAAGAGGTGCCAATTATAGCCTTTATTAGGCTCACACCCGCGTCTCACTGCCTTTCGACTGCTCCAGACCACACACACACTCAGTTTTCCTGCACTGGGACAGGAGACCTGTGTGGTCCTGCCGACTCACTTATAATAAATCTGCGAGCTTAATAAAAGGCATCACTTCTATCTTTTGATCTCACTTGAGTTACTCATTAACTCTGGGTAACACACTTCTTGACTGACAGGCCCTTCCCAGGGAAAACCCAAGCTTGGTGGTTCTTCAAACAAAAAAGCAGCGTGGAAATGTGTGTGTGTGTGTGTGTGTGTGTGTGTGTTGGGGGTGGTGCACTGTGTGATTTGCCAAAAGGAAGAAGGGGAGGAGGAGCCTGGACATCTCAGGAGATATCTGAGACGAAGTCCCCAGAGGAGGAGTGTCACCCAGGGCCTGCTTGGTGATGATAGAGCTTCTAGCACCCTCAGCTGTTGGACACCTCTGTCTCTCCTCTTGCAGTCCTCCTGCCTTTACTCAAAGCCCTTCTCAGGGTTCCATTTCTCCATGGAACCTCTCTGCTTAATCCCTATCGGTTCCAAGTCTTGAATTCAATATACATTGGCATATGGCATATGAATTTAAAATGTACTACGGCTACTTCCTTGTGCCACCTCCTGCCTGTAAACTGTAAATGTTGAAGCAATCAATATTTTAATTTCTTTCACAAAGTTAATGATTCCAGCTGCCTTGTGCAAATTTGCTCCCTCTGTGCCAGGATCGAGACTAGGCTCTGAGCCTACATTATTCCCACATGTCTTCATAACAACACTGTGAAGATATGCATGTAATAACTAAGGAAACTTGGGCTCAGAGAAGCCAGGTAAGTTGCCTGAGGTCACACAGCTAATAGGTTCACCTCAGGTTGTCTGGATCCACAGACCCTGCTCATCCCCACGCTGTCCCAAACCGCCCTGGCTGGGCCTCCCTCAGGCTGCTCAGCTGTACATGCATGTTGCTTTCTCTGCAGTGCCCAAGCCTGATGTCAAGGTGAAGTTCCCAGTGTTTCTGCCTCCACAGCACTCACATCATGCCCTCTCCCTCTAGGTGACTTCACTCTCAGCCATGGCTGCTCTGGGAAACTACAGCCACTCAGGGAATGGCAGGGAAGATGCCAGACTCAATATCAACTCACTGTGTGTTGGCGTTTCAGCTGTGAAAACAGAATTACCAGACCAGCAATGTTTGGTCCTCTTTACCACACAGACACAACTTTCTTCACAGCCTCCCCCACATGAAACCACAAGTGCAGGAACCACAGGGCCACACGCACAGATTAGTGGCATTGTCAGTGACTAAGGGTGGGGCCTCTGCATCAGCTGAGGCAGGGCCAGGGCCTAGCACTGCCCCTTCATACTAACTGGACCTTGAGGAAGTGGCTCAGGCTCTGTCCAGCGTTCTGCCACATTAAAAAGGAGATGATAATCCTTATTTTATAAGCATGTCAAATGAAATAATTCACATAAAGGAAATGGGCATTTGAAGGAGTCTTTTTTAAGGGTGAAGTACTAGTATCTTGGGCCCCCCAAAACATGTTGAAGCCCTAACCCCAGTATCTGTGAATACGACTTCATCTGGAAGTGGAGTCTGCCCATGTAATCAAGATAAGGTGAGATCTTGAGGGTGGGCCCTAATCCAATGTGACTGGTGTCCTTAGATGAAGAGGGGAATTGTGACCAGATGTGCACAGGTGAAGGCACAGACATGGAGGGAAGACAGCCAGTGAAGACAGGGACAGATGCAGTCATTCTGCACAAGTCAAGGGACTCCTGGAGCCACTAGGGACTGGGAGAGATCAGGCAGGAAGGGTCTTCCCTAGAGGTTGGGATGTAGGGAGAGGTCCCTCTCCCTAGAGGTTGCACAGGAAAAGACCCTGACAACACCTAGGAGACCCAAGCGTCCTTTCCTAGTTTTGGTTTTGTTTCTAATTAGTTATGGGACCTTGAATGAATCAGAGCCATTGACTATTAGAACTGAAAAAGACCTTGTACTCAGGTGAAGAAACTGAGTCCCACAGAGGGGAGGGAATGGCAGGTAACCCTAGTGAACCTGTTACTTCATCTGTCAACAAAGGAGTAATCATCCCTGCCCTGCCTGCTTGGCAGAGCTGTGGTTGAGGTAAAGTCAATAAGATCACCTGGTAGACCAGTTGCCATCACAGCCCTAACAACACACTCACCACTGTCTGCCTTCCCAGGAGTGCCCGCATCAGTTTCCCAGGATTCTGGCTGATTTGAAGGAAGGAGGCAAGGCAATGTGCTATTTGAAGCAGATGAAATCATTAATAGCCTCTGGGCACCCGTGACAGCCAGCCCACCCATTGGGTAAATGTGGTCATTATGTCACCTGAAAGACAGTGTGCACAGTATATATTGGCATCCACAAAGAGGACTTGGTCTCTTAGGAAAGAGTAGGACAGATCAGGACACCTGTGTTCAGCACCTGGTACTGCTGCCCAATTCACTATACATCTTTGGAAGACCCCCTCTGGGCCTTCTTGGGCCTATAAAGTATGGGACAGGGGAACTGTACCCCATCCATGTGATTCCAGATTTGGGTTTTTTTTTTTTAAGATTTATTTATTTATCCATACGAGACTGGGGTGCAGGCCAGAGTTGTGTATGTGGGGGGTGAGACTATTCACTAGAGACAAAGTAGGGAGCAGAACAGACAGACTGGCAAAGTACACTGCTGAGAGAAGCAATATGTGGGCCAGGAAAGATCTGCTGCACCATGTGTGTCACCTCCCGGACTAGGGATCGAACAAGTGCTAAAGTGGCTGAGGCTAGCTTCGGAATGTTGTGCTTTAACCCACTGCCCCACAAGGGAGGGCCCCAGAGTCTTTGATCTTAACCACTATTTTGTATTGCTGAAACAGATGAAATAGGTCAGTCATCCCAGAGAGCATACTGTCCATAATGCATGCATGCATATATGTATACATGTACATACGCCTGCACTCGTGTGTACACCCTGAAATCATAAAGCCAACAATGTCAGGAGGCAGACAATAACCCCCCATAGGCAGATACTTATTTAGTCTCTTGGAATTCCAGTGATGTTTTCCTCATTCTTTTTAAGAATATTTCACATGGAAACAGTCTTCCTGATACAGGAAAGTGAAGAATATAAAAGTGATGGGTTTACATATCAGAAACCAGAAGAATGTAAAGGTGAAGAGTTTACAAAACTCTTCTGCCACTTTTTATAACCCATGTGATGCTGGGCAAATTACTCTGCCTTGCCTCAACTGATGGGAAGACTTTGCGCAATGCTGAGGGAAGCAAAGTCAGGCCATGGAAGCTCTCAGCAGCCCTGGGACATGGGAAATTCCAGAAACATGAGCTCTCCCTTCCCTGTGTTAAGTTGGATTTAAACTGATTGTACTTACTTTTTGTACCTCTGTCAGTTCACAACTATCTGAAAACAACCATCATGGCCCCCCAATTCTTAGCATGCTTATCACATTGCTCCCCCTCTTCATCTTTGTCATTATCATCACTAACATCCTCATATTTTATCACAGCATCTTTGTCATCATTCTCATCACCACATCATACATTTGAGATAATACTAGAATTTTTCATGTATTCTCATAAGTGTGGTCACTGTGTCCCACAACAATTCAATAAATTGAATATTCTCATTTTTAAAATGATGAAACTGAATCTCAGAGAATCTCAGAGACTTTTTTAGGCTCATACAAAAGGCAGGAACCAAATCTAGTTTCCATGATGCCAGCTCTTAGGAGGGCTCCTTCAGTGGCATTACTGTCTTTAGCAAATATGTCACCCAGCCAGCTCAGATTACACACAGGAGGGTTTTCAGTAAGGTTTTATATTCCCCATCATGTTCTCGTGTAGCCGGCTTCTGGAGAGTAAAGTAAGACTTCATGTCTGAGTGTGTGTATGCATACACACGTGTATTTGTGTGAGAGACTATGCATATCCCTGGAAACCTCTGAGGTTCTCCTCCTGCCAAGCAGACATGAGATTCAGCCCACACCTGCAAGATTTGGATGTCTTTTCTCCCCTGAGAGTCTCTCTCCGCCTGGCTAATCCAGGCAGAGCTTCCTCCTGCTTCCTTACAGGACACAGTTCAGACCAGAATATTAATGGAGATTACAGCAGAGAAGATTAGATTTTGAAGAGGGAGGGAGCTGCCTGGCAGGAGAGCTAGGCACCCAGGTGGGACCCTTCCATGATGCTCTCAAAGTTCTTCATTTGAAGCAGGGTGGGATGCAGTAAGTTCTTCCCAGGGTGCCTAGAGTTTGTCTGTATCCTGTACTTCGTATTTAGATGTTTGTTTTCCTAGGTAACTAGCATGCATACATCTTTTTTCCCCCTCCTCCCACTTCTCCACCATGTACGAAATCTTCCCACTATATAGGAGGCCATGCAGCCCAGTCTGACTGAAACAGTCAACTGTGCTTCTGTTGTCCTGATGTCCTTACAATTTTACCTCTAGTAACTACTCAAAGTGTCCCTGTCTGGATATTAACTTGAGCTTCCTTCCAAGGATAAACATTAAAGAAGGCAGGAGACAAGGGTTATCACATGAGCGGTTTGCTATGTAGCTCAGTGAGAAGAGCACTAGACTTGGAAGCAGAAAATTTAGTTGAAGTCTCAACTGTACCACTTTTTAACCTAGGTAAGACTCAGTTATCTCATCTGTAAAATGGGCATAATTATACCCATTTCACAGGATTGTGAGACCATAGTAGGCTCTGGTCCCCATAATTATCATCTTTAATGGTCTGTTTTACCTTCATTTTCCAGTTATAACTGAATCAGTTTTTCTCCTGAATTGTTGAACTTCTGGTCACATGGAATCAGTGGGGACCCTAGACCAGGATTGGGCAGGGGGCAGGGCTTATGTGCAGGACTGGTCAGACAGCTGTAAGACTCTATCTAGTCCACCTTTCAATATTCTATTAGCTGGAGCAGGCAAACCCCAGAAACTGCTAATTTGGTGGATGGATTTGTAAAATCTGGAGGATTATCAAAAGCATTTACTTGATGGGAGCTTAAGAAACTAGAGCCAAAAAGCCAGAAATCAGTATTGAGTGGCAGATTAACTGCAATGAAGGGCAGTATTTGTGGGGAGGAGGAAGTTAGAGTGTACCCTACAATGTCAGGTCCTTGGGGAAATTGACCCCAAATGTTCTCTCCAAAGTGGTTTTGAGCCCAGCCAGCATCCATTATTTCAGGAAAAAGTATAACTCAACTGTATGTTCAAAGCTTTAAGCCCTCCATTGTCCTCATCTCCTAAGGGCACTGTATTAGCACGACAGACCCTACAATGGTACATAAAACAGCAGCCAAATTGGTAAGCTACAGATACAGAGACTCAAATGCAGGCCAATATAAATGACCCAAAGCATAAAAGGGACAAACAGCACTCCTGGTGGTACATCGGGTTAGGACGCAGCACTGCAAGCTGGCCCGCAGCGGCTTCAGTGCGAGTTTGAATCCCAGCCCCGAGCTGACCCACACGGCACGGCAGACCTCTCCTGCCTTGCCCGCCGCTCCCCTCTGCAGCATACTTGTTTCTACCATCTGCCTGTTCTGCTCCCCACTCTGTCTCTGGTGGGGCCTCTCATGCCCCACGCCTCTGGCATCTACCCCAGTTCTGTGTGCATAAATAAATAGTTTAAAAAATGTTTAATGATATTGAGGTTCTGAGAAGCCAGGGTACCACAGCCACACTCAGATAGTGAGTCTTTAATTTTCCACGCTGTTTGTTTCACAGGGAAAAGCCAGGGACGGCAGCTAGCCTCTTGACTTGTGATTCAAGGACTTATGGCTGGACCCAACAAGGCTGGGCTAGGCCAGCCTAGAACTCCACCATAAATTAGAAGCAAAGGTAAGGGAGAACACTCCTATTCCTGCTTAGGGGCAGAGATGGGGCTCCCGGGGCCCGGCACTGGACCTAGAGGTGGAAGAAGAGCACTCGTGTCTCTGCCTTCACTCCTTACTGGTGGGAGCCCTCAGGTAGTGACAGGACTCCTTGACCCAGATGTGGAGAAGTGACTGTGATGTGGGCAAGCAGAGAATCATAGGCCCAGACCCACACCTGTGCATAGCAGGGCCAGAGACAAGGTAACATGAGGCTGACCACAGGTGGCCTCTGAAGACCTCTCAAAGGCATCAAGAGAGACTGAAACCTGAATGGTGCAGTTCCCTCCATCTGTGATCTGTTTGAACTGGCCCTGACGCACACACACCCAGCGAAGCAGGGACCCAGCAACCCCATCCATGCTTGAAGGACTGTCTGAATGGAGGATGCCACAAAAAAGACTTAGAAACAGGCAGAATGGACCTGGCACACCGCAGGGGATCCAGAAATGCTTCTCTTCTCATTGGTCCCTACAACTTGCCCATCTCCTCACAAAGAAGGCAGGCTGCTCCTGTCCCCACACACAGTGAGGGGGGCTTTCCGTTCCCTGCAGTTCAAGCACTCAGTGCTGCTGGTGGACAGTCATGCTGACGATTTAAAAAATTAGAACTCTACAAAACCCTTTCATAACGTACCACATCCTTTGATCTTTCCCACAGCTTTTTAACACAGTAAGTTCCATCTTCGTACAGAAATTCAATCTGGGGACAAATATGTCCCCAAGTTCCCCATGGTGAGTTGGGGGGCTCTGGCTCCAAACCCGACTCTTCACCCACTCCCTTCTCCCTTGGCCAAACCAGGTAGACAATCTAGTTCCCAGACTCACCTGGCGGAAGGAGGCAGGAGGAAGGAGAGTTGTTTAAATGGAAAGCCCTGTGACCAGAGGCTGTGGGCTCCAGCACTCAGAGAGTCTTCAGCGAATAGTGTTGCTATCAGCAGGGAAAGTTCTGGAAGCAGTAAAAGTCACTGCTGCCTGAAAGCTACCTCTGAATTTGAGGTCAGACAAAATTCCTTCACAACTGGCTAGGTGATGTCAGACACATCAGGAAACCTGTTTCTAGATTATTCCTTTGTTTATAAAACACAGGAACAAACAAATTAAAGCAGGGATGAGCTTCCCTCCCTCCCTCCCTCCCTCCCTCCATCTCTGGTGGCTGTGAGGGTGAGCTGGGGCTGGAAAGCAGTGCTCAGGTGTGAGGAGGGCTGCTGTGCATCTGGAGTCTCACCAGCATCGACTACAGAGGATGTCTGTCCAGAGAGGGGGACAGGACAGATGGGCGGGGTGATCCCCTTTCCAGATGTCCTGAGATGGAAGGCAGAGGATGGCCTTATTCTCAAACTGTAGCCACGCTCGTCCTCCAGGGTGTGGGGGGTGTGCTCAGGGACCCAAGGCTGCCGCTGTTTCTCCCACGATCAGGGCTCACCGGCAGGGTGACGGTGTGGAAGTGGGACTGGCCCTCATTGTTACCCTCCCTGATTCAGCGCCCGGGCCTTGCTTCCTGCTTCACAGCTTTGGGTCCCGCTGCTCCCAAGGGGGTACTTCCCCTGGGCACCCAGTGGGGGTTCCATGAAGAGGAGGTCAAGATTGCCATGTGGCCACGTTGGTTCCTCACTGCAGAGAGTGAGCAGGGAAAGGGGTCAGAGTCCTGTCTGGGGCGGCTGATCCTGGCCCTCAAGAGAAAGTCGGGCTGCAGCCACACTGGAGGCCAGGAGGAGCGTGTGTGGAAGGGGGGTGTGGGGGGAAGGAGGGTGTCTGGAAGGCGGGGCTTCCCTGGTGCTGGTGAGCTGCGTGGAAAACGGCAACTGCCCGATCCAGGCAGCACTGGCTGTTGCCCAGGACCAAGAAGAGGGGTCAGGTCACCCATGGGGTCAGGAACCTGCACCGCCAAGGTGCTTGCGGGGCAGGCTGGGCATGGATTGGGCAGTGGAAGAGAGAATTATAAACATCAACTACCTCAAGAAATTTGATAAACAAGAACTGTAATCCTATGAGCCCTTCTTCTCTTTAATGACATAAATATGTTACAGCGGCTCTGTGACCTGTCAACCTGGCCAGGATGAACCAGGTTCCCCAGACCCCCTTTCCTGTGTTTGGCCAGGGTGCACTCAAGAAAGATTTGTAGCGGGTTTTGGAGGGTCAAGGGGCAGCCGCGCTTGGAGCTGTGCCCACACTGTCGCCTCCCTGTGGGCCATTTGTTGGTGTGCGCCAGCAGCCAGGCCTGCAGAGCCTTCACCTGCCCCCTTCTTTCTTTGACTTTTTAACTGTGGGACCAGAGTTTCTTTTCCTGAGGCAGTGAGGGCCTCTTATGAACAAACCTGTCTCTTCCCCCAAATTCAGATGTTCAGCCCCTAACCCCCACCCCCACCTCCACCCATGTGAGAATGTTTGGGGATAGGGCTTTCAAAGAGGGAATTAAGGCTCAATGGGATCACATGAGACAAGAGACACCAGGGAGACGCAGTCAGGAGAGGGCCCAGCGGGAAGGTGGCCATCTGTAAACCAAGGAGAGACCCAGGGAAAGCCAGCACACTATCCTGGACTTCTGACTCACAGACTGAGGAAGTAAGTTTCTGTTGTCACATCACCCGGTCTGCAGTACTTGTTGTGACAGCCCTCGCAAACCAACGGGGGCCTGGCTCAGTTCTGCGAGTGACATCCCAGGACAGCGCTCCCTTCGCAATCCTCTTTCTTTCCCAACTGTCTGCCCTGTGGTTTGCTAACTCCAGCATTGGAGATATCAAGCCTTCCAGAGATGGCTGTGCCAGCAGATGGTGAAATCCTATCACAGATTCTGGGGTTCTGCTTTCCTCACTTTAGTGTGACTGATTTAGGGAGGTTCTTACAGATGACTTTTTCGGCTTGAAACGCCAAGCTGCAGGAAAGGACATGCGCTGGCCAAGGATGTGGACACACTGGCATCACTTTCCAGGCACCTGTCCCAAACCCAAGGTGGGAGGCAGCTGGCCTGTCACCAGGGATCCTCCGGGAACCCCAGGAGAGAGGAAGAGTAGGCAGAGCTGAGGGGAGCAGATGGGGCCAGGCACGCTCCCCATCCGCCAAGCAGATGCTGGTGGCCCCACCTGCAAGCTGCCAGACCCTGTGCAAGATCAAAACCCTGCAGCCTCAGCACCTGTGTATCAGGAGGCCCGGCTATGCTGTGGCAGGTTTGGACTCAGAGCCAGCTGCTTCCTCCCACGTGACAAAGCTGGGAGCTTACAGCTGTCAGGGATTAGGGCCCGCTGCTCTGGGTCAGTCACTAAGGAGTTAAAGTACAGGCAGTTTCCCCCTCCCTTCCTGAGCCTACCCACCACTTCTGTTTTTTTCTCTGCTGCCTCCCCCAGGCTCCCTGGCTGTGGGGTCTATTGGAGACCCTGGAATTGGAGCAGCTGCTGAGTGCAGGCCTCTTCATCAGGCTTGATGCTGCTATTAGGGTTAATTTTTAAGGACACAGTCAGCATTCTGGTCCCAAAGTCGACCAGCCTGGTCGACAAGGAGAAATCTAAGCAGAATTAGGCACAGGGTTCCTGTCATTAATTTAGCACCTACTGTGTACCAAGTAGGCTTTATATTTATCATCTCAGAGCTCTATGAAATAGGTCTTAACATCGTGTGTATTCTAGAGAATTCTCTGAGACTCAGAGAGGTTAGGTGACTTAACAAAGGTCACAAAGAAACTGAAAAGTCAACAGAAAAATCAAGACCCAGTTTGTCTGACTTCATAGTTATTTCTCATCCAAATCCTTGAGACTGCTGCTGTGTAATGCCCAGTAAGCCAGGAGGAGCAGGGTGTAAAAGAAGGCAGAAGTAGAACATAGTAGAACATCGGTTCTGTTCTTGCAGCCTCAGACCACTTGGGATCTTGTCAACATGCAAATACTCAGGTGCACCCCAGACTTCTTGAACCAGAAACTACTGAGGTAGGACCTCAGCGTTTCTCTATCAGAGTCCTCCAGATGGTTCTGAGAAGTTGCAGAGTTTGAGAACCACTGGTAGGAAAGGCCGCACTCCTCTCGACCTGGTCTCCAGAGACCTTTGCTGACTGAGGGCTGGAAGTCTCCTAAGACCTGAAGGCAGGACACCACACCACCTTTAACTCACACACCACCTCTCCAGACCTTATCCATTGAACACTCAGACCAAGCACAAGGATTTTGCCTGTCATTGAAGGTTGTCTACTGAGGACTTCAGTGTCTTGTTGGCTGTTGTCCTGACCTCACCCTCAGTTTCTTGTCACACACCCCTCTTTTCGAAGCAGCTCCTTTGGCTTTGCCAAAGCTGCAAAGGAAGAGTCTATTAGGAGACTGAAGTTACAATCCTAAGTGAGATGATCGTAGGACGACATCCTTTGCTGTACCTATTGGATAGAAGTAAGTCATAGATCCACCCTTAAACAAGAGGAGAGATCTCCTACGGGCAGGAATACCAGGAAGCAGGAGTATGGGGTCGTTTACAGTTATCTCACCCCCCACACCTCTGGCCTGTACCCGTATGCATAAATAAACAAATCCTTAAGTTCTCGTATGCATAAATAAACAAATCCTTAAGAATAAATAAATAAAGTCTATCAACCACAACAGTGAATGCACTTGTGTAACAGGCTCAAGAAAACACATTTTAGGCTTGCAGATGGTTTCTCTGCCATCAGAACTCAACATCAGTTATAGGCAAACAAACGAGAGTGTTCCAATAAAACTTTATTTATGGAACTGAATTAGAGTCACATGTGATTTTTATATGTCAAGATATTAATGTTTGGTCTTTTTCCCCAAATATTTAAAAAATTAATATAAACATTTTTAGCATTCAGGTCACACAAAACCAGGCAGTAGATCAGCTTTGGCCTGAGGGGGTCATAGTTTGCCACCCCTAATTTATCAGAAAATTTGACTTTTGTATAATAGGTTTTTAACTGTATTATTTTTATTGAGGCAACCATGATTTACAACACTATATATGATTTGGAACTTTAAGTTCACAACTCTTCAGATGTATGTTACCATAGACATCAACCACCAAAGCACCAATAATCCTCCACCATAGTCCATTGGGCCCCCTCTCCCAGTTGGACCCCCAACCCCGTCCCTTTCTGGGGGCTCAATTCTACAGCCAGATTTTTAGGGCTTCCTTTGATATCATTTTTTCCATTCTTTTGTGTCCTTTCTCTATATTCCGCATATGCATAACATCATCCATGTTTAGTCTTTCTTCCTCTGATGAATTTCACTTAGTATAACCCCTCCAGTTTCATGCATGTTTGAGATCTTGTAGAAAGTCTCCCCTCTCTCTGCTCATCCCCACCTGCTCTTCTCACCTCTCCATTGACCAAGATGTTGGTGGGGCGGGACAGGCAGCCCACTTTTACAGAGGGGTAGCCACGGAGGGCAACAAGTCCTCGTGGAGGCCTAGTGAAGTGCCAGGGGGTTTGTATGAAGAAAAAAAGCACTTGCGGATCCTTCCTCCATGTGAATCTAGACTTGCTGACCTATTGGCTTTGTTACTGAAGAGGATGTTAGAGGATCTTTCTTCTCCCCAGACTCTCCTTTCACTGGGGTGGGGGAAGGCAGTCCCTCATGCCAAGTGACAACAAAGATTGTGAGCATTCAATTCTATCCACAGGTTTGTGAATAAAAATGAGCAGTTACTCAGTGACATTGGATTCAGGAGCTTAAAAGAGCTTCTGTCTCAGGCCCTCCCTGGTGGTGCAGCAGGTTAAAGCATAACACTGAGAAGCTAAAGCCACTTCCGCATGAGTTCGATTCCCGCCTGCCCCGGAGGTGACCACATGGCGCGGCAGACCTCTCCTGACCCGCCCACTGCTCCCCTCAGCAGTGTACTTCATCAGTCAGCCTGTTCTGCTCCCCACTCTATCTCTCACCACTCCTGCACCTCTGGCCTATATCCCAGTTCTGTATGAATCAAATAAATCTTAAAAAAAAATAATAATTTTTAAAAAAGAAAAAAAAAAGAGAGCATCGCCTCCACATTTGTTGCAACCTCTGGGACTTCTCCTCTGTTCCTCTGCTGCCAGTCCCAGACCCACCTCAGGGAGTTTGTATTTGCTGTTCGCTCAGCCTAGGTTTCTTTCCTGGACTTTTTTGAAAAGTCAACTCCTCATTATTCAGGTCTTGACTTAAATGTCGCCTTCGCTGCGGGACCCCCACCACACTCAAGTCTGAAGGGCCGTGCACACTCTGCTCTTCCAGTCTGTTAGTTCTTCATGGTCCACATCTCCCCAAACCATCCCCTCCATGTTTGGGTTTACAATCTTACTCGCACTACTGCTCCATCAAGAATGTCTACCAGGCGCTTGGCACAGGATGGCTTCATGTTACATGCTTATTGAATGAGTCCATAATGCTTCCTTTTTTAAGGAGTACTTGAAGTACCATTCAGTAGGAGAATGACTATTATTATTTTTTAAAAGATTTTATTTATTTGTACATACAGAACTGGGGTACAGGCCAGAGGCTCAGGGGTGGCGAGAGGCTTCACCAGAGACAGAGTGGGGAGCAGAACAGGCAGATGGATGAAGTACACTGCTAAGGGGAGCAGCGGGCGGGTCAGGAGAGGTCTGCCACGCCATGTGGTCTCCTCCGGGGCAGGCAGGAATTGAACTCATGCGGGAAGTGGCTTTAGCTTCTCAGTGCTGTGCTTTAACCCACTGCGCCACCAGGGAGGGCCATGACTATTATTATTTTTAAAGATTTTGTTTTATTTTTGCATAGAAGAACTGAGATGTATACCAGGGGGTAGGGAAGTAAGAGGATTCACCAGAGACAGAGTGGAGCAGAACAGGAGGATCTATGAAATACTCTGCTGAGGGGAGCAGTTGGCGAGACAGAAGGGGTCTGCTGTGTCATGTGGGTCAGCTCCCTGGCCTGGGCATCCAACTCAGGCTATTGCAGGGGTAGGTCTGAGATTTAACCTTTAAGCCACCAAAGAGGCCCAGGATGAATGATTAAATAAAGCACGATAAATCCACACAATTAACACTACTCAAAAAAAGGAAAGGTGCAAATTATTGATACACCGTGATTTACATGGGATCGCAAAAGAACTAAAAGCCTACTTCACAAAATTACATATTGTATTCCATTCCTTTAACATTTTTGAAATACGAAAACTTCTGTGGGGGAGAACATATTAGTAGTTGCCTGGGGTTGGGGGTTAAAGTGGGTGGAGGTGTCTGTCTATAGAGGTAGCACAAAGGAGCCCTGTGGGGATAGGAAAGTCTGGATCTTGATTGTGGAGGTGATCACCAGAGTTTTACACATGTGGTAAATTTGTACAGAACTGCACACACACACACTCACACACTCACAAATGAGAGCTGTATGACTGGTGAAATCTGAGCAAGTTTTGTGGATTATGACAATGTCGGTTTCCTGGTTTGCTACAGTTATACGAGATACTCACATAGCATGAAGGGAATGTTCTGCATAATAAAAAAGACCAGGTAAAATATTTTAATATTAAATCTATACATCTATTGTCCTGACATTGTCCATAAAGTGTATCTAATTCAACTAAAAGCATTTTTCAAAAGATAATTGAGTAATATGGCTTGCCACTAATATGAGCAATTCTTTTTTTTACTCTTCTATTGAGACGAAATAAAATATATGCTCCAAAATTTTATTGTAGCAAAATGCTATTTGTGTTTAAAAGTATAGGACCTTCCCCCTCAGCCGGGTGCTGTTACCACACCACACCCATCACCAAGACACCCATAGTCCTCCACCACAGTTGCTTGTGCTCCCTCCCACTTTGCTCGCACCCCTTCTCTCTACCCCCCCCACACCCCCATAATCTGAGTTCTGTAGTCAGCTTTCCAGGGATAGTTCTTAGTTTGGCTTTACCTGACCCTTTGTTTGGGCCAATGAGCCATTCTTTTGTCTAATTTTGAGGTTGGCATTTCTCCCTGATGAACACCCACTGAGAATAACACTGTACAGATCACATAGGGCTTTCCCAGACAGCATTTCACTGGAGACGACTATAGTGAAGGGGTACTTTGATTGCTATCCCCATTTTATGAATCAGAAAACCAGACGCACATTCCATATCAAAATGAAGAACATTCCACACTATAACCAAAGAAGCAGATTGTGAAGGATCCAGTTATCCAGGTTTCCTAGTTCCAAATTTTCTATCTTCCCCTTTTCCATCAATGACGTGTTGAAGTAACTAGAAATTTTTAATTAAATTGATTCTGATATTCAGAGTCAGGAGCCTGTACCCATCTCTCCTATAGAGGGCCTGTGGCCTCTATCCCCAACCAACTCCAAGAGGCTAATTAGCACTGCTTTTCAAAAATTCAAGGTGGACTAAGAGAGAAAAGAGACTCTGTTGGTTGTTGCTCATTTGCGGATGTTTTCCTTGCAAAACCACATCAAAGTAGGGAAGCCCACCGTAGACTTGGCCAGAAACCAAAGCTAGCTGGCCAATCTGAGAAGAGGCAAGTTCCATCAGGCAGAAAACCATTTTATCTTCTGGGCCCAGATTCCTTACTTACAGTTGATGGAGGCGGAGCATCCCCAAAGTAGCAAAGCTCTTCCTAAGCATCCTGTTGGTTTAGGGAACCCCCCACTTAGGTATCCCTACCATGTACAGGCCTGATTGGGATGGGAGGTGAATCTCTAGACAAGTGACTAAGTGACTTTCAGCTGTAGGGTACAAAACCCCATCACACTCAGACACCGAAACGTGAAGACATTCCTGAAAGGCATCAGTGAACACATGTTGGCTTTTTAAAAGAGGAATCAGAGGTCATCCTATTACCCCACTGTAGAGTCTTGCAGGAAACACACAGTAAAAATAGCAAGGGCCTTGCCTCCCTTCTCCCCATACACCCTCCGGAGATTCCAGCATTGACAACACACAGAGAAACGAACTTCTAAACTCTCCCACGGGGGGTCTAGATTATATTTGAAGGAAGTACAGGACTTATAGGATACAAGAATGGGGTTGGGGGTGGAGAGGCTGTGCCAGGAAGGGGGCTTCAGCAAGGGGCACCTCGTACTCACTGCATTGTAGGTTCCCATCTCTCTGGGTACAATTGTGTTCAGTTGTGACTATACCCTGAGCTCCTTGGGGCTTGGGCCCATGGCCTTCACCTTTACCTTCCAAGTGACCAGCACTTTACCTGGCACATAAGAAACAGGGGCACAGTTTTAGTGAATGAATGAATAGGTGGGTCTCTAAGTAATGGTGATTCATCAGGAATTTCTGAATTGTGTATGTTTTAGAAATTTCACCTTGACAGCCCTGTAAAAACTCTTGCATTGGAGTTTGGATGAGAATTGGATATTTTAAATCTGAGAGGACAAGGCAAATCACTTTAATTCTTCTTCTCCTCCCGATTTGATCTCTTGTCTTATAAATAGAGAGTCCAGTGCAGTCTATAAAGGAATTCCTCAGAGATCTGAGGTTTTAGCTAAATTCACTGTGCCTTATCAAAGACCTTGGACTTGACAAATATGTGCTGATTTATTGAATAAAAAGACATGGGGAATCTCTTACCTATGAAGGGGTAGCTTCTAAGTTCTTGGCATATGGTCTTTTCTCCTATGTTGAAAGAAATCGTCACCCTATGAATCTTGCTGAGAAGAGCCCACCTCACATTAAGGAAGCAGAAATCCATGAAATAACTTATCTAGTTTCCTTACAGACAGAACACAGGCCTAGAATCAAAGCTGGTCAACCAGTTACACTCACCTCCTTAGGCTTTAATGAGGTGCCAGTTACAATTTAGCTTTAAACCTCCTACAGGGCAAATATCACCCAGGAGGACAGGAGTGGCAGTCCAGATGACGTTCGGTTCATCCATACTCTTTCTAGCTGCCACAAGGCCACCGTCCTGCCTGCACTGACGAGATGCCCACTTGAGAGAGAAGCATTGCACACTCTCTCCAACTCCAGAGCAGGACCTCTGAGTCACACGTGAAAACACTTCGACTCAATTTTCAGACACTAGAGAAAATGCTCCATTGCCAAAAGCGGCAAGGTACTTGAAATTTTTGCCTACACCAATTATTCCTGAATGTTCAGAGAGATTGCACCTTGAGGGGGTTTCATACAAGAGGGCAGGTTGAAGTCAAAATGAGAGTTCCAGAATCAGACAAACTAGCCTTTGGTTCTAAAATCCTCCAGACTTTGGCACCTGGCCTGTGGTGAGTTCAGTTTCTGTGACGATCATTATATTCCTCTTGGAGGAATCAGGATAGGAGGGGAAGAGACGGGGAGACAGACTGACTGGAAGAACTCTGCTGAGCTGAGGCAGACAGTGGAATGAAGATTAAACTTGTTCAGCCCTGAGGGTAGAAAATGAACCAGTGGTGGAAGCAGAAAGTGACAAGTTTGGCCTCAAAATAAGACTTTCTAATAATAATCTGACGATATGCCAGAGTCTCTCAATGAGTAGTAAATCTCTGCTTCAGGAGACAAGTTAGCCAGAGTTGGAGAAATTATTGATGAGTCATTGAAAAGAGGATTTAAACAAACATTAGATTTTATCAAAAATGTAACAATGAAACTTCCTTTTCCTATGAAATGCTCGGTGAACCCTTGTCAATGCTGTAATTACCCAAAAGGCATGCTAATCATATGCTCAGAACACCAGTACAGAAGGAAGAGAGGAAACTTCCCTTTGAATAAACAAAGCTAGAATTTTCCCATCAGCCAAACTAGAAATGTTTGGCTGACTAAGTTAATGTCAGTAATTAAAAACAAGTTATCTATAGAGATGTGGGCATTACAATTTTCTCAGTATTCAGGAGCTTTAAAAGTCTTAATCTGGTCCTGAGCCCATCAAAACAGAGTTGCACTGGAGACAGCAGGAACAGGAGCAAAAGCCAGGAGGCTCTCCCCTCTCCTAACTTCCCACCCTACCCACTCACTCCCCCCAACTCACCCCCAAGGTCCTGCAGGGCTCTGAGAAATTCTAAAGAGTCATGGAGCCCAGACTGAAAAATTCCATATTTTACAGTCTTCCTAGTCCTGGGATTAGGGAAAGTTCTACACCCACTCAAGGCAAGCCCTGCTTCATCTATTATTATTACTTTATTTTTATCTGCCTAGTAATTCTGACTTTCCAGCTTTCCCCCATATCTATATGGTTTATTCTCACGACTTTTCCATGGGAAAATTGCGAAGGTGTGAGCCAAGGGTGGAAGCAACACACATTGGGTTCTGGGACCCCCATTTATGTGGCTTACTTGTCTCCCTGGACCTGTTAAAGCCAATTTTCAATGAATCATTTCCATTTTATAATATCTGGGGTTGTCAGAAAAGTCATGATGCATTTTTGCTTGAAAACAGAGACATATTTCTGCTGTTCCTCTTCTCTGACTTATGATCTGGTGGTTAGAACCTGGTGATTCTAACAATAATCCAGCTCAGAACTTCCCACAGTCAGAGGTTAAGTTTCTACAAGAAGCCAGTAACATGTTAGGAATTGTTTTTGCAATGATGGTACGTAGTTCTCTAAAGCTAATACCTTTAACTTGTGTTCTGCTCTCTTACACTGGTGCCAAGACGCTCCACAGATATCTTTCTGTACCAAAGATATACCCAATGCCAGGTATCTCCAAGGCTGTAAGACTCAAGATACTCATGCTAGAGCCTGGGCCTGCCAAGACACCGCTTTTCCACTGGGCCCCTCTCAAAACCAGCCACCTCTGTGTCACCTGATAAGATGGACCCTAAGAACAGAATATGTAGTTTCCAGACCCCAAGAAGTCTACCAACTATTATATTTCTTTTTCAGTAGTTTAAAGATGCAACAAGTTGTCTTTGCCTTTAGAAAGAAGACCTGAGAATATCTCAGACTACTGGACCCTTAAAAACTTTATCATAACAGCAGATCCCAGAATCTTTTATGATCTCTTCTAGAGAAAATTGTTTAGAATACCTATCTTTAACCAAGGCATCCAAAATATTTTCTATTTTTTTGCACATTGGGTCAAATTAGCATGATTCTACTTATAATTTGTGGGTATTAGATGCAGCTGTGTGCCATTGATGTTAACAGACAGTTCACCAAAACTGCTCAAGACCCTATTAACCATATTTTTTTCTTAAGATTTATTTATGCATACAAGAACTGAAGAAGTGTAGAGGGTGAGAGGATTCACCAGAGACAGAGCGGGGAGCAGAACGGGAGGATCTACTGAAATACACTGCTGAGGGAAACAGCAGGTGAGACAGGGCACTATGTGGTTTAGTTCTCTGGCCGGGGAAGGAAATCATGTGACTGGTGATATTTTGATAGTTCTGAAACTTCAACCCCTGCACCACCAGGGATACCCCTCTGTTAACCATATTTTTATTCTAAAAATATTTAAAACATCAACTTTAGAAAAATGCAGACACCTGTATATAGGAGCCACTGACATCATAATGTGATAATCTGCCTTTTAAATTTTTAAATTTAAACTATTTCTTTTATAGAAGTTATATTGTTTTACCACACTGTATATGATTTAAAGATTTAGATTCATACCTTTTCAAATGTATGTTAGCATGCTACTCCCACAACTAAAGCACCGAAGTCCTCCTCTATAGTTGACTGAGCACTCTCCGTCTGTATTCGCCTTATCCATCTCTCCCCATCTGGTAGTCTCAATTCTGTAGTCAGACTCTATGATTTGCTTTCTTTTATTTTTGTCTGTTGTGTTGTTTTGTTGATTTAACACATATGAGTTAAATCATTTAGTATTTGTTTTTTCTCCTTCTGACTTACTTAGTTTCCCATAATGCCATCCAGTTCCAACTGTGTTGTTACGAATGTCAAGATTTATCCTTCTTGACTGCTGAGTACTATTCCATTGCGTATGTATACCATATTTTTATCCATTCGCCTATCACTGGACACTTGGGTTGCTTTCATAACTTGGTATTATAAATAGTGCTACAGTAAACATACACATGCATATATCCCTTCAAATAAGAGTTTTTGTATCCTTTGGGTAGGAAAGTAGGAGTGGAATTGCTGGATAGTATGATAATTCTATTTTTAATTTTTTGAGGAACTTCTACACTACATTCATAGGGGTTAGATCAGTCTATATTCCCATAACAGTGTATAAGAGCTCCTTTTACTCCACATCTTACCAACATGGTTGATTTTTTTTTTTCTTTTTAATATGGGTCATCCTCACAAGGTGAGGTGGGATCTAATTGTGGTTTTGATGTGTATTTTCCTAATGATAAACATTTTTTCATGTGTTTGTTGACGATCTGAATGTCTTCTATGGAGATGTATCTATTGTATTTAATTTTTCTGCCCATTTTTTGGCTGGGTCATTTGTTTCTTTTTTGCTGAGTTGTGTGAATTCTTAGTAGATATTAGATATTAACCCCTTATCAGATGTAAAATGTGCACGTTTCCTCCCATTCAGTAGAGTATCTTTTCATTTTGTTGGTAGTTTTCTTTTGTTGTGCAAAAACTTTTTAGTTTGATTAGTTCCATGTGTTTATTTTTGTTCTTGTTTCTCTTGCTGTTGTAGTCAAGTCTCCCAAAAATATCCCTGAAGCCAGTGTCTCGGAGTGTTTTGCTTATGTTTTCTTCTATGTATTTTATAGCTTCAGGTCTTATATCCAAGTCTTTAATCTACCTTGAAGTAATTTTTGTCTAAGGTTTAAGATAGCAGTCTAGTTTCCTTCTTTTGTGTGTGGCTGTCTGTTTTTCATTTGTTAAAGAAACTTTGCTTTATCATATACTCTTGGTGACCATCAGCCTATGTGGTATGTTCAAATGTAATATTCAAATATATTTATAATGTGATTCAAAGTTCTTTGGATCCTAAACCTATCACTGTCCCATAGCCATCTCCATGGAAACAGGAGAAGGAAGTTTTTTTTCTTTAATATTTATTTATTCATACAGAACTGGGGTACAGGCCAGAAGTGCAGGTGCCGTGAGAAGATTCACCAGAGACAGAGTGGGGGAGCAGAACAGTCAGATTGACGAAATACACTGCTGAGGGGAGGAGCGGGAGGGCCAGGAAAGTTCTGCTGCACCATGTGGGTCACCTCTGGGGCAGGCAGGGATCGAACTCATGTGGAAGTGGCTTTAGCTTCTTAATGCTGCACTTTAACCCACTGCGCCAGCAGGGAGGACCCAGGAGAAGGAAGTTTTAAATGAAAAATAGAACCATGTGCTCCCAAGCTGGGTTTGAATCACACAATCACAAAGTCACACAGCCTCCAAATGAAGAGATTTCATTTTCTAAGAAGTTGGGAAGAGTTATTTAAAATTAACGAACTGATTAATTGTCCACAAAAATAATAACCACAGTAAATTACTACACAAACATTGTCAAATGAGCAGTTGCTCTTTCCTCGTTTGCTACGTTTCCTCTACCTGTGAGCCTGAGGAAAGTTCCCCACCTCCATTTTCCATTTTCCGGCTTTAGTACAGGACAGAATCCCACTTTCCCAAGGGAACAAGATCGTCAAGCTAAACTAGTGCTAGCTATTAATATTTACCTGGTCTCTATAGAAGCGGTGAGAAAAGTCCCCTCTGTAAAAGTTGAGGGAGCAGGTGTGACGTTTGGGACTTCCTCAGAAAGTCTTGCCCTGTGTCACCATTCTGGGGTTTGTCTTCACATCTCCTGCAAGAGCTTATCCTTTCCCCCCAAACACCAGGTTGTCCCCTGAGGCTGGACCCATCTTAGCAAGCTGCATGACAGCTTAGGTACTGGCTCCTTGCTACACTTGTGTAGGAAGCATCTCCACAGATGCATCTCAGAAGTGCCTGACCATATGTTTCAACAAGGAGGAGTGGTCTTGTACTAGTTTTAGATTTTGTCATGGGGAGCTCCAGCAACCCCCATCTATCTTTTTGTTTGTCACTCCTCCTCTGTCTCTTTCTTTCTGTCTCTCCTATACACACGCCCTCCCCACACTCCCTAAAAGACTGAAGGGCACCCCCACTCTTCAGCTGTTAGAACCCTCCTGCAAGCAGCCCTGAGCCCTAACCCTCCGTGAGAATTGCCCCAGCTGGGGAGTCCCCTCAAGTTCCCCCAGGCAGCGGCTAGTCTCCTTTCAATGACTGGACGATAAGTGGGCCAACATGCCCATTTCCGCTTCTTTCCCTTCCCCATCCAAAGGACAGGTCACCCTATTCAGAGCCCTGCTAGTGGGCTGCGATGCAGCATCAGTTTGGGGGAGATCCTTGGACCCAAATCTCCCTTTCTGACTTTCATATGTCAAAATTCCTGTTTATTTTTCCCTCATGGGGGAAAAAAAAGACCCCAAGTTTCCCAGAAGAAAAAAGAAAAGAGAAGTAAGAGGGTGAGAATGATAAACTTGCACATTTGTGAAGCCCAAACCAGGGGGATTTAAATCATATTCTCTAGAGAAGAGGAATAGGTTCTCCTACCTTCAGGCTGTGAAACTACAGGTAATCTTTCTTTCTGTCTCTCCTATACACACACCCTCCCCATGTTCCCTAAAAGATTGAAGGGCATCCCGCTCCCCAGCTGAGAATCCTCCTGCAAGCAGCCCTGAGCCCTAACTCTCTCACTCTGTCTTTTTTTTTTGTTTTACACTTTTCTGTATTGTCAGGATTTCATTTTTGCAATGAGCAAATAATCAGGAAAAGAATCAGTAACAACAAAGCTGCACTAAAGAGGGAAGAAATGAGGGTGCAGGGCTGGGGGTCTGGATCCCTGTCCCTCTCCTCCCGTCCTTCTCCCCGAGAGCAGCCAGTCCGAGGGTGGCTGTGGGCAGAGGAAGTGAGGTTGTGAAGCTCAGCGGCAGCTCAGAACTGGGATTCAGGCCGAGCAGATTCCCCCATTCTTTGCTTCCAGCCCCAAATCCCACGCTTACTCACTTCACAGCACCTACTTTTAACCTGCCAAATGCCACTAAATCTGCAAATTAAACCTCTGATTACAGAATTCCTTTTGATGTGAAAAAAATGTGGGGATTTTTAAAATGTAATTATTCATACACTAAGATTTTAATTGTGCTACTTTTCTCCCTCTATCGCCTCTTTTTTTTTTTTTTTTTTTTCGGGGCAGGGTGATTCCCCCATGCGGGCCTGCCCAGGCAGCACCAGGGGCTGTGCAGGAAGGTGCCTGCAGGAGCTGTGTGATGTGGAGCAGGACATATCACTCCTGGGGGGCTGGTAGGGGTCTGGGCAGCAGCTGGTGCCCCGCGGCCTACACCCACAGCCTGCCCATTTCAGCACCAAGGTGACAGCTAAATGCAAAGCTGTAGCACTGTTCCTACCCAATATCTATAGCACCCACAGCAGCTTAACTTACCCGTTCCACCTGTGGGCCAAGGGTGTAACGTCCTAGCCTCTACTGCTGGCCAACACCTGTGGTGCTGGGATTGCAGAGAGTTCTGGGATGGAAACCCTGAGGCAGCCCCACAGGGCACAGAGCAATGGGAATGGTCCTGGCTGCTTACTTTTCTCCAGTTTAGTCCCCCCTCACACCTGATCTGCAATCAGATTGCAAGGTTGTTTTTTTTTTTTAATTGTCAAGTATACATTCTGTGAAATTTACAGTTTTAACTACTTTAAGTGCTCAATTCAGTGGTATTGTTTTCACAGTACTGTGAAACATCACCACCATCCATAGCCAGAATGTCTCATTATTATTACAGACTGAAACTCTAACCTAATAAACACCAACTCTACATTCTCCTTTCTTCCAATCACCTTTCTACTTCTGTCTCTGAAGTTGACGACCCTGAGTGCCTCTTTCAAGTGCAGTTCTATGATATTTGCTCTTTGGTGTCTAGCTAATTCACCTAGCACATCTTCAAGGCTCACCCCTGTTGTGAAAAAAAAAAAAAATCCTCCTTTTAAGGGCTGCGTAATATTCCATTCGGTAGATGCACCACATTTGATTTATACCTTTGTTTATTGATGGATACCAGGTGACTCGCACCATTTGGCTATGAATAACAACGGGTATACCCCGTATCTCTTTGTCCCTGCTTTCAATTCTTTGGGGGCATATTTCACCAGTGGGATTGCTGCAGCATATAGCACAGACTGACCTTTTAAATATGTAAATGAAACCACTTTACTTCACCTTTTCTTGAACCTAGGAAGGTCTGCATGTTAGGGTCCCTGCCAGGCTCAGAATGCTCATCTCATCCCTCTGTCCCTTTCATATGCTGTCACAACCACCCTTGACTCCTTGGGGATTCTCAAACACCCAAGCCAACTCCTAAGTTGTGGCCCTGACTTGTGATTTCCACCAGACATGCTGTTGTGCTTGGCTGGCTTGCCCTCATCTTTGGGGGGCAGCCCAGAGACCCTGCCCTGACCTAAACACTCTGCCCTCCCTGTCTTCCTCACATCTTCCCCCTTCTGCTTATTTTCTTTCACAGCCTTATCACAGACTGAAATTACTTTGCTTATTTATTTCTCTAATGTCTGCTCCTATGTCCCCCAATATAAAAGTTCCATAGGAGCAGGTATTTCATCTATCACCTGCTTGTACCTAAAACCATGCCTGGTATGTAGCCAGTGCTACTTAAAGGCTTATTGAATGATGGATGGACATTCCTCTGTGTCCTTTAGAGCACTAATGAAGAATGGGGATCTTCTAAGAAGAACATACATTTTATTTAAATGTGCATGTATAATTATATTTACTAAGATCAAAAGTGTACTAAATCAGGGTTTACCTTTAAAAATTAAAAAAGGGGGCCCTCCCTAGTGGTGCAGTAGGTTAAAACACAGCACTAAGAAGCTAAAGCCACTTCAGCATGAGTTCAATCCCCGCCTGTCCCAGAGGTGACCCACATGGTGCAGCAGACCTCTCCTGACCCACACACTGCTCCCCTCAGCAGGGTACTTAGTCAACTTGCCTGTTCTGCTCCCCCACTCTGTCTCTGGTGAATCCTCTCACTGCCCTTACACCTCTAGCCTGTACCCCAGTTCTGTATGCATAAATAATAAATAAATCTTTAAAATTTTTTAAAAAGGAAATATCATACAGGTCAATATTTCCATTCTTGGATGTATATTCACAAAATATAAGAAAATCAATTAAAAAATCCTATATGCTCCCCAATATCCACAACATCCACAGCAACTTTACTGATAATAGCTAGGACAAAGAAGCAACCTGGGTCACCTTCATGGGATAAATGCATTGAGATGTGGTATATCCACAACCTGGAGTATTATATAGCCACAACAAAGGATGGGATGCAATCATTTTCAACAAAATGGAGATAATTTTGTAAAGCGAAGTAAGTCAGAGTGATGAAAACAAAAATCAGACATGCACATAACAGACAGTTCAACAACATGAAACACTTTGGAAAATTAGTGACATCAACACACATCCTGAGAACACTAGGTTCAAAGGAGGAAGGGCAGACAAGAAGACATGGGGCTGGCAGAGGGGAAAAACATTGTTTTTTAAAATGTGAATTAAGGAGAATATTTATGGCTTGGGATGCCCTAACTAAGTACCACAAACTTGGTGGCATAATATCTCAGTCTTGGAGACTGCAAGTCCAAAATCAGAATGCCTGCAGGGGTGAGGGCCGCCAGGGCAAATTCCTCTCCTGGGCTTGAAAATGCTCATCCCTGTGTCCTCACATCATTCCTCTGTGTCCTTACCATCTCTTCTTATAAAGATACCAGTCATAGGTTAAGGCCTACCCTAAAAACGGCACTTTAATTTTCCTTTTAAAGGCCCCAGGGCCCTCTCTGGTAGCACAACGGGTTAGGACGCAGCACTGCAAGCTGACCACAGCAGCTTCAGTGCAAATTCATTCCCCCACCCCAGAGCTGACCCACATGGTGCAGCAGACCTCTCCTGACCTGCCCGCTGCTCCCCGCCCGCCCCCCCCTTTAAAGCCCTTACCCCTAGATACTGCCAAGAACTGAGGTTTTGAACTTCAACATGTGAGTATTTGATGGTGAGGGACACACAATCTAGTCTGCAACAGTAAGAGCTCCCTTGGCCAAACTCTGCCACGCTTTGCCAATATACTTGACTCACTTCCCCTAGGAAGCATTTACCAGCTGCTAAGCCTTGCACAGTGATTCTTCTCCTCAGAACCACCACAGGAAATTGCCCGGTGCTCACCACTTCATATCTGCGTGGGTGGCGGGTGCAGGGAGCCTACAGTGCGAGAGTCTCCTGGCATCTCCTAGAGATCAGGGGTTACTTTCTCCCCTTGGATGCTTCCTGGTGCCTAGCTGACGCTATGTATATAGTAGGGGCTTTATCAAAATGGAATGTTTAACTGGTCACTGACACCAAACCCAGGGCAGGACAAAAATGCTTTGTTGGGAGGAATCCCGCTCCTCCATCTGAGGAACAAGTGTCCATAAAAGATAAACCCCAATGGAGGGTTCCAGAGTCCCAGACATGGGTAGCCATGAAGAGGAGGAGGGGCCCACCCCACTCCTCACACACCAGGCCACTGCGGCCCTGAGAAGATAAGAGGCCTGGAAGTGGAGAAGCAGGATCGGGTCACAGGTCACCCTCTGTCCCTGACAGCATCTGCTCCAACCCCTTACGCAGATCGCAGCACATACCTGCATGCCCCGACCAAGCAAACTTTTTTTTTCTCAAGATTTATTTATTTATTCATACAGAGCTAGGGTACAGGCCAGAGGTGCAGGGGCGGTGAGAGGCTTCACCAGAGACAGAGCGGGGAACAGAACAGGCAGATCGACGAAGCACACTGCTGAGGGGAGCAGCGGGCGGGTCAGGAGAGGTCTGCCACGCCATGTGGTCACCTCCAGGGCAGGCAGGAATCAAACTCATGCGGAAGTGGCTTTAGCTTCTTAGTACTGGGCTTTAACCCGCTGCGCCACCAGGGAGGGCCCAATCAAACTTTCTTTAACCCCAAAATAAAAGGGCTGCAGACATTCTGATTTGGGTCTAGTAGTCTCCAAAACTGAGATACAACATTTCTGTTGTTTATGCCACCAAATTTGTGGTACTTAGGGCAGCCCAAGCCTTAATGCACATTCTCCTTAATGCACATTTTTTTAAAGGGGCATTTCCTGGCTCTCCCTGGTGGCGCAGCGGTTAAAGCACAGCATTAAGAAGCTAAAGCCACTTCCGCATGAGTTCGATTCCTGCCCGCCCCGGAGGTGACCACATGGCGCGGCAGACCTCTCCTGACCCGCCCGCCGCTCCCCTCAGCAGTGTACTTCGTCGATCTGCCTGTTCTGCTCCCCGCTCTGTCTCTGGTGAAGCCTCTCACCACCCCTGAGCCTCTGGCCTGTTCCCCAGTTCTGTATGTACAAATAAATAAATCTTTAAAAAAAGGGGGGGGGGGCATATCCTGGCTCACGGAGCTTAACCATTCACATCATAGAAAGATGAGCCATGTTCCAAGAATTGCTGGAGCTAGAAGGGAAGTGTCCTGGCAGGGAGGAGAGCCTTCCATGCGTGCTGTGCGGCTGACACTGCCTCACTCCAAGGTGTCCCTGGAAGTCAAATTTCCAGTGTTAACATATTTATTCATTCTGTTTCTCTTTCTCATGAAACTGTGAAGAGAATAAGACTCCACCCCCGCCTTTTTATTTACCACATTTGCGCTAATTTTCCAATTTAATTGCTTGACCATTTGGCACCATGCCATCCTCCACACTGCCTCCACAGTATTCTTTCTGGAGCATAAATCACATCATTTAAGGCCTTTCTTCCAGTCGTTCAATTTCCCCACACACACCCGTCCACCCTCTGACCTCCAGCAGCAAACCGCCAGCGCCACAGAAAGGCGTGGGCGTCGCTCCTGCAACGGCGCGGCCTCCCTGGCTGCCTTTAGCGGCAAGGTACGGAAAACTCACCTGCAATGGAATTGAATATATTTAGCCTTATTATGGCCCCAAACTTGAAATCCAGATGCAGGAGATGGCAGGTTCAGTGTCGAGGCCACAGCATCCCAGGGTGAAGGCCGCGGCTGGCCTCTGCTCTGCCACCCTCATGGGACTGGATGCCTGCAGCAGCTCCAAATGCCCCACCTCCTACTCCAGGGTCAAAGGGCAGAGCAGACCTGGAGCTTTCTCCTGCACGTCATGGGAGCTTTCTCCTGCATGTCATGGGTCAGCACCAGGTGACAGGACTCCTACCACTGACATGGGGAATGGGTACCGTGGGCAGCCTGCACCTGGTACCAGCTTGCCTTCCTCCAGCGAGGCTCATGCCAACTCTTTCCGTCTGAAGTGTTCCTTATCCCACTCCTGGCAGGACTACCTGATCTCATCTGGTCACTCAACAACTGTCCACCGAGTCTCTAGAAGGTGCCACCATGGTGGTGACAGCACTGGAAAAAAGCAAGACACTGTTTCCCCTCCTGCTGGCCCCATTTCTATTGTAGTACTTGACAATTACAGTTTTTATTAGACACCTCTCTGAGTCTCAGTCTCCTCGTGCATAAGAGAGAAGTAATAATGTCCTCCTTATGATTGTAAGATTTAGAGATTTGATACAAATGCAGAATTCAGGATGTGCCCAATTTATCATTGATGCCCAACTCTTTATACACTTGCACCCAGGTGAAAGGTGCTTTTCTATGCTATGAAATCCTTGGGCAGGTTGGAAAGATACTTACAAAAGCATAAATAAAATAGAAAACATGGAATGAGATAGGTAGACCGTGTTATTGAAAGACAGTGATCAACACCATACTGGCAGTTCTAATATTTTTTTCAGTCATGAAGAGTACTAATCAGATTTCAAGCTATGGCATCCCATGAAATATCTGGAATTCCGAGCCCTGAGAGTCCCAGGTACTGCTAATGTTAATTGGTTTGTTGCCAACATTTACAGCTGAAGCACCTACTGACTTTCAGTTTCAGGTTAGGGAAAATAAAGATGCCTGGTTTTTTTTTTGTTTTTTTTTTTGTTTGTTTGTTTTTTTGCCATTCAGGTGTTCAAACACCCTATCCATGGACTCTTAGGGAGTTAAAAGTCCCCAAATTAAAAACCTGCTTCCTGGAGATGGATCTGTTTCCTCCAGGCCTTAATAATAGTATTCAGTACATATAGTATATACATATAATGGAAACTTTTAAATATATACATGTAGTATTTATATAGTACTTGACACATCTAGATGCTTATATATAATACGTTACTATAATATCTCATCTTATGTAACTGGGGTCTGGAAAAGCTTTATACAATCTCTCCCCATCTGTGATGTGCTGAGCACATATAATTTCTTTCATGTTCCAAGCTTCAGAAGCCAGCTGCTTGAAAGCCACAGGCAACTCTTCCTGTGGTGGCTGATCCCTAAAAGAATCCCCAGGACCCCTTCCCTGGGCAAAACCTGTAGTGGACTGCCTGAAGTAGCTGGCAAGGGGCATTCCCTGCAAAACTGACAAGAGTTCGCCAGCTGTCCCCCTCCCCAGCTGTGTGAGCTGGTCCTTCCTCTGAGCCTGTTTGCTCACCCTTTAAAAGCTCGGGTTGAGGCAATGGTTGCCGAACAGGGCTCTAGACATGTGTTCTTAGTGCTTAAGAAGTCCCCAGTCCACTTCTGCTTATTTTAAATTTTTGATGATTTTTAAAAATTGTATTGCCTCCAGAAAAAGGAACTCTCCTGCACTGCTGGTGGGAATGCAAACTAGTACAACCACTATGGAAAACTGTTTGGAGGTTCCTCAAACTGCTAAACAT